>NW_027468565.1:20165634-20218134 GCF_046254945.1 Alosa pseudoharengus
TATCAGTCTGATTAGATTTACTAATCACCTTAAACATTTGCCTGTCAAAGTGTTGTAGGCAACAGACTTCGGTCCATTTGGTTCAAGAAATCTCCTTCAGAATAACCCAGAGACTGTCATCCATTACATGTTCCTACTGTAGGGACTGCTAACTGGCCAACTGATTTCAGTCTGTCAAGCTTCAGTGATCTACTTCCTGAAAAGTTCTGCTTGAGTGTCCCTTTAGAGTTACACATATATTATACCTATTATGTGTTGAATTTGTGCAAAACAGATAATATTTGGAATGTTTGACTTTGTCACTACAAATATGATATTCTAAGAAATCTGTAACTGATGCCTACACAGTTTTAAATTGGGTAACTATCAGACCGACAGTTATGTGCCTTTGTCGTGGTGTGTGTTCAAACTGACAGTTGTGTGCCGTTGTCGTGGTGTGTGTTCCTCTCAGGGATCTGGCATGGCATTCTGGAGGGGATTGGGGTGCTGGCGGTCATCACGAATGCCTTTGTCATCGCCATCACCTCTGACTACATCCCTCGATTTGTCTACGCCTTCAAGTACGGGCCCTGTGTGGACAAGGGCTACCACCACGAGAAGTAACTCCCACTTTCCTATCCTTGTCCTCCGTCAATGTAGTGCTAGACACTGTATCCTGTTCTGCCATGACAACCGTCCCCCCTCTCTCTCTCCCCTCTCTCTGTCTGTCTGTATCTTGCTCTCTCTCTCTCCCCTCTCTCTGTCTGTCTGTATCTTGCTCTCTCTCTCTCCCTCTCTCTCTCTCCCCTCTCTCTGTCTGTCTGTCTCTTGCTCTCTCTCTCTCCCTCTCTCTCTTTCCCCCTCCCAGTCGGTGCTTGATGGGCTATGTGAACAGCAGCCTGTCTGTGTTTGACAGGGGGGAGAACAACAGTCTGGCCCCATCCAGATACTGCAGGTTAGTACTCTACTCCACCTGCTGAAGATCTCTGTACATTACTCTTTATGAGAAGCCTGTTCTGGTGTAAGCATATGATTCAGGCATTGGAGGGTTATTTTCCCCAAGGTAATGTAATAGATATTGAATATAGATATAAATATTAGTTGACAGTCATTCTAGTGTCATAAAGGTTGGGTTAAAATCGTTTAGACCTTTTTAAAGGTGAAGCAGTGAGTTGTAACACTAAGTTGATAATTCACTGTCATGAATAATGTTCAGTCATCTTTAGTATTGCACAACTTACCCTTATATGGCCACAAGGGGGAGCTGTAGCATCAAATGTCAACCATCTGTCTCTTGGGCTTTGGGGTTTTTCTCTCATCCTCTCACTTTTTGTTTGTCACTTGGCAAAGATAGAGCTTATTATTTGAACCAGATGTATGTGAAAAAAGACAAAGACATCTGCAATCATGATCAGCTACTATTTTCCATAACATATTTTATAGTATTTCCATGACATATTTTCTTATTATTTCCATGATTTTTAATTGACGATGATAAGAGCTCTGTCCCAGATGTCCAGAGCTGCTCACCCACTGAACCCCCCCTTTCCCCACGGGATTCTGTTCCATATGTCCCCCGCCACAGGTACCGGGATTACCGGGCCCCTCCCTGGAGTGCAGAACCGTACGAGTTCACTCTGCAGTTCTGGCACGTTCTCGCTGCTCGCCTGGCTTTCATCATCGTCTTTGAGGTAGACGAGCTGACCTAGAGACACACACACACACACACACACACACACACACACACACACACACACACACACACACACACACACACACAGAGACAGAGACACTAGCCACTACCTTCATTAGTCACACACTCACACTACAGAGCAGGTAACTAGGAGACAAGGTGAAGTGAATGTGAGAGAGCCTCTCATCCCCTCAGAGACTCCCTTAATTTGCAGTATAACCTGCACCTGTCTCTCTGCTACCTGGTGTTGGCCATGGACTCATTTATCATGTACTGTATCAGACAGTGCATGTCAGACAGTACTGTATCCAAATGAACCGAAACACACCCAGCCACTACTCTATACACACAAACATATAAATACAAACACAAATATAATACCTTGCCATCCACACACACCCAATACAGCCATTTCCAACACACCAAAAGAATCCTAACCTAAAGTTCAAAAAGTGCAGTTAGTGGGATTTAGTAGATGCTTTTATGCTTTATACAGGGGAGGATCCTCATATGGGCAATATGGGCAATCATTCACACGTCAAGTCATTGTGTGGGGAGGGGCGCCCTATATTCTTTGCAGGCACTTGTGCTTGCTGTGTAGAAGGTCTCACACAAAAGTTGACCAGGGAAAAGAGGAGAGGCGGGGATTCTTGAATCTCCCCTGGGGATCAAAAAAAGTATCTATCTATCTATCTATCTATCTATCTATCTATTCACCTCTAGACCACGTCTCCGTACTGGAGCAGGAGAGTGGGGAATAGCACACAGCTAACGCAGCTAGGAGGCTAGAGTCAGTCGCACTACGAATTGCCTCCAAAAAAGCACATTTCACTTACAACATAAATATAAGGGAGGGAAATTTGGTCTCTGCATTTATCCCAATCCGTGAATTAGTGAAACACACTCAGCACACAGTGAAAACACAGTGAGGTGAAGCACACACTAATCCAGGCGCAGTGAGCTGCCTGCAACAACAGCCCTGCCTACTGGTCGGGGTTCGAACCGGCAACCCTCCGGTTACAAGTCCGAAGCGCTAATCAGTAGGCCACGGCTGCCTTCATTGCGTATAGCCTACAGGGCTATACTTTTAAGCTGCATGTTATTTTTCTGGATTGAATGCGGGCTGTCCTAGTCTTAGGCGGCAACATGATTGCTACGCACACCACCACGCTCCTGACCTCCCCCTGTCTTTCTCCTGGCAGCACCTGGTGTTTGGCATCAAGTCGTTCATCGCGTACCTGATCCCAGACATGCCTAAGGACCTGTGCGACCGCATGCGCCGCGAGAAGTACCTCATGCAGGAGATGATATACGAGGCTGAGCTGGAGCATCTGCAGAAGGAGCGCAAGAAGAACGGACGCAGATATCACCACGAGTGGCCTTAGCGACACACACACACACACACACACACACACACACACACACGAAGTCTGCCACAACAAGTGGTCACCAACAGGCCTGACAATAACAAAAACAAAAACATAACTTTCAGTCTGATATGAAGCACATACATCCTCATACATGATGCTTATACACCAATATAAAACACTAACATGCTTAATGCCCAGAATACATACATTTGAAATACATCCACGACCATATGCACATATACAAACATACAGCACAGGGTTTTTTCCAATTACTTCTAATGAGCATAAGGCTAGGGTTCCTCAGGGAATCCAAAACACTTAACACAGCACAAGACAGAGGGAAAATCTAATTGGACAGAAGCACCAGACAATTATGCATTTCAATGTATTTTGATATTCATTAAAATATTTTTTGCCTTGCCAACCTGCAAGCATATTCCTAAAATTTGCTGGAAAAACCTTGTCCAAACACACACACACACACACACACACACACACACACACACACACACACACACACACACATACACACACAGATGCACAGGCAAGACATGAGCATGAGCAATGCAGTCATACACACATTACACACACCCATAAGGTGTCCCTGCAGTGCCTGCTCTTGTGGTGGACAGCCTACTGTATCCATTTGACTCAGCTGCTGTGGTCAAACAGGGAGTTTTAGACTTGAAGAAGAGCATGCCCTTCTCCCTTACTGGACCAGCCTCAACTGCCCCCACCCCAAACCTTCTCATCCCGCACCAAGACAACTGACCCCCACCCCTACCCATTCTGCCCCAAGACAGACTATCTCTGTCCTCCGCACCAAAGAAGCCCCCTGTCTCCATAGGTCAGCCCCCAACCTTAACCATTTATGCTCTTTGCAACTCCAGTATACTCATTGACATACACACTGACCACAATGCACACATAAAGAGACACACCTGAACATGAGAAGATAAACACGCACACACACACACACAAACAAACATGAAATCGCCAAGTTTACTATGCAGGTTTGGGTCAAGGGATCGCTTCCACCCCATGCCCCTTTCCACCTCTCAGCACTTGCTTGTCCCTCCTCAGCAAATGTCATGTCTTCCCATGTTTGGCAGCTAGCGCTCCCTCTGTCCATTTTGACTCAGTGCAGCTTGGCGGTGTGTTCCCTATGTGTGTCTCTCCTTAACTGTCCATCCACACAGACACTGGCAAACCTCCTAACACTCCTGCCACTGGCGACTGTCCTGGAGAAACAGTTTCTTAGTGTGATCACCAAAAAAATATGAAAGGAAAAGAAATAGACATTATTTATGCAAAGAGACAGGATCTGTGCATCACAGTACGTAACTCTTGCCCTCAAAGCATGCAAAAGCCCTCATTCACTGCAGCTGAAGCATTTGTATCTCAACGCAATCAATGCAGCACAGAAACATTCAAATCTTTTCTAGAAATTTCTTGGAAAATGCATGTACTTTTGGTATCAAAATAACGTTATCAGTCTGTTTTTCTTTTTGTAATTGACAGTTTTTCTGCCCCCCTCCCCCTCCTGGGCTTTGTGTGAGCTTTTTGTGGGTGTTTTAAACTGCTCCACTTGATAACTGTGCTTGCTACGTTGTGAATGTTTCATCACTTTTTTGAAGATATCAATGTTCGGTGTGCCTACAGTTCAGCAGACCAGATGTTTCACAAACAAACAAAACACAGACATACCACCACGCCCATTCGTGCCTAAGAGTATGGGGGGGGTTATTGGAGCAAGCATCTGAAACGGCTCGAACCAGAACCCCCTTCAGTGTGAATCTTGTGATCTTCGTCTGGATAGCTGTGATATACGCAAGCTTGTGCTGTTATTGTGTCCCCCTCACACACACGCAAACACTCGTGGAAAACTGACCAAGGATGTTTTAGAAGGACAATTTGGGGCATCTCCCAACAAGACTAATGGACTAAAAGTGTTTACATAGAATCAGAATCTTCCATTGTAGTTGTGTGTGGCCAGTATTCTGGGATTGGCTGCTCTTTTGAAACCTACTATGTCATGTTGACACTTAACTTTATTGTCGTACTCTAATATATAGTTGAAGCAATTACAGCATCAAAGAGACGTAGCTCTGGCTTTAACAGTTTTTAAATGTAATTGTTTTAATTTGATTGAATTGTTTTTTAAGCTTGTTTATATGTGTCAGAATTTCTCTATGTTCTGTATTGTTGATGTTGTGTGAGTTTGTGTTTGTATGTACCGGTATGTATGTATGTATGTATGTATGTATGTATGTGAGTGAGTGAGTGAGTGAGTGAGTGAGTGAGAGTGTTTGTGTGTGTGTGTGTGTGTGTGTGTGTGTGTGTGTGTGTGTGTGTGTGTGTGTGTGTGTGTGTGTGTGTGTTTGTGTGTGTGTGTGTGTTTGTGTGTATGCTGAAATGTGAAAATGGTTTGCATGTGCCACTGTGTCATGTCCCTGTTCTCTTAGCCAGTGTAAAGGTCCCACTCTCCTCAGGTGTTTGTGAATGTTCACAGGTGAAAACTTTGTAACATATTTTTCTTAGGTGTATCCAGGCCTATTGTGCTATTTTCAAAAGTCTATATTTTTGCACTTCTGCATCTGCATGGAAACACACGGCATCATCCCCTCGTCAGCTGAAGCACTTTAAAGCATGTGTTTGTTTTCTTATTCAACACTGAGAAGGACGTTGTGCATTTCTGTTCGTTTAGATGAGCTTTTTATTCACTCCCTGCTACTTTAAATTGGATTTCCATTGATATGCAATTGGTGGAGGACAACACTCCCGACACTGCAGACTCGACTCCTTCACCATGGGGGCTGTCTTGAAAATCTATGCATGTTCTTTACACTGACACTGACCATGTCCATTTAGATCAGTGCAGCGCAGATGTTTATATGTGCAACTGTAGGGTGCAGAGTGCATGGCTTTACATTAATATGAAAACATTGACTTGTGACAACTGTTGAATCTTTGTCTCTTACCAAAACAAGAACTGCTCACTGCTGTTCCTCAGCTGATCATAGTAACGTATGAAACTGTCGTATCACTACATGGCCTTTTATGTGACCAGTCTTACTGGTGTGTGTGTGTGTGTGTGTGTGTGTGTGTGTGTGTGTGTGTGTGTGTGTGTGTGTGTGTGTGTGTGTGTGTGTGTGTGTGTGTGTGTGTGTGTGTGTGTGTGTGTGTGTGTGTGTGTGTGTGTGTGTGTGTGTGTGTGTGTGTGTGTGTGTGTGTGTGTGTGTGTGTGTGTGTGTGTGTGAGAGAAAGAGAGAGAGCAGGCAGGGGCCTCATTTTGTGTAGGAATGATCAATTTAATTGATCCCTACGTGGGTCTTGCAAAGAAAGAGTAGTTAGTCGCTGCCACAGCCCTGTTACTGTAACTAAAGAACGTAAACATGACTGCGTAGTGTAGGAATGATCAATTTATTTGATCCCTTACGTGGGTCTTGCAAAGAAAGAGTAGTTAGTTGCTGCCACAGCCCTGTTACTGTAACTAAAGAACGTAAACATGACTGCCCACAGTCCACAGGGTTGCAGCCATAATAAACTAACATTTTTTCAAAATAGATACGGCATATTAATGTATGTATGCCATGGATGGATCAACGTTTTGCATAGAAGCACAACTGGCTGTCAATATGCCATTTGCAATTTCAAATGGCAGCTGCAAGGTTCACCAAGTAATAAATCAATAATAAGCAATTCGTTGCTACACTTCCCAAATAATCTGGGAAATAGAGTTCTGTAGTAAGATTTAATAATACTAACAAAACAATAAAAATCGAATTACGTCATCTGATCATGGCAACATGAAGAGTTTATATTAGGAAGCTTGTGTTGAAAGTGGTATAGTATCTTGGCCTATCCACGTAGTAATAGTCAAACCTCAAGATTGTTGGAATTTTACTGGTCTCAAAGCTGTTACACTATCTGAACCCCCAGCAGTTATCTTTGCTGTTGTCAAAAAGCGGTCTGACAGTTATGTTGTGTCTGATGTTGCTGACATTCTTTGCCATCATTAGGACATGCATTCCCACTTATTTTAATGAGGCATCATAAACCATCAACAAATCATCTGATATCTGATTGAAAACAAATATATTTGTGATTGGGGTAAGGGTCAAAGTTATGGGTATTGGCTGTTGTTAACTGTTGTACCTGACAGTCAGGCAGTAAGTTGACAGCTGACAGTTAACTGACGTAAAACGTTATCTGATATGTACTTAAATGGCTTTGATGGTTTGTTGGCCGTTATGTGATGGACTTTGAAAATTAAGTGGGACCAGACAGTCACTTGTGTTTGGACATAACCTGCTGTTCTTATCCTAATAAGGACCAAGGCTATCCCTAGACCCCAAGAGTATCCCTGCCATGGCACAGGGGGATCTCCTAATATGTGAGTGTAAGGGAACGATGTGACAAGAGTGAGAAAGCACACCATCGATTGTACTCCAGTGTGTGATCTAAATACTTCAGTGCTGGATGGTGTTTTCTTCATCCCTGTTTACATGTAAAATGAAATGTAAAGAACAACCTGTAACATAGAAATGAATTTGAATATCACTCTTTTCTGTAATAAATCATTGATTGTATCTTTTAAATGCCTTACATGTTTTCTTTTCCTCATAGAGAATGAGAAAAGAGTTGGACAGAGAGACTGATGTTAGGTAGATGACCAAAGGAATTTTATCTAGAGCATCGTTTCCCAAGCTTATATATGTATACCTACAGTATATAAAAGAAATAAATAATAACATATGAAAACCCTCATGATATCCAAGTTAAGTAACTAATCGGTTCCTACATTACAATAAGCTATGTAGCATAAAAATAAAATTAGACATCCTACATGAGATCATCATGGGTAATAATGCTTGATTGCTAAAAGTAGCAAAACAACCAGGCGAGTTATTTCAAACAAGTAAAAATGCAGATGAGATGCACTCTCTCTCTCATGTTTTGAATAATTGGGTCGCCAACATTTTTTGTGACATCACCATTAGGGTCACCTGCCAAAAAAGGTTGGGAGCACCTGATCTAGAGCATATCTCTCACCTAACCAGGCCCCTGCCTGGTCCAGAGTCCTTTTGTTGACACCTCCTCTCTATTCCAAGGAAAACACTGAGCTCGCAAGAAGTTTTTCCACTGACACACTTCTCTGGCCAAATCTCACAAGGTTTTTAACAGAAAGCACAGTAAACTCAGAGCTCAATTCACTTAAATGGAAAACCTGATGTTTGGATAAGATAAGATTTGAATTTCCTCTTGGGGATCAATAAAGTATCTATCTATCTATCTATCTATATAAGATTAAATTTGTTGGAAGTAAACTATAAATGTATTAGTTTCAATGGAATTGTCACTAAAACGGGTGTGTCCTTGTTAGTGTATCTATGAGATTGTTAGTAGACTGTGTCTGCCACATGTTCAATTCTTGACTATTTTCACCAGGCTATAAAGATAGTTCACTGTAAGAACTTGTAAAATACACTCGAAAAAGATAATAACAGTCTAATTGTGACAGAAAATGCTTGTTTGTGGTTTCTCTGTAAATCTTTTTAAATTGGAGTTGTGGCATCAGCATATGTAGCCTGTCCCAGAGAGGTCAATCCTTGAAAGACTTATTCACAAAGAAATTACTTTTTCCACCAAGTTGCTCATTCAAATGAAGTGCTGCTGTGCATGGACAACTTGCTTACACAGGTAAGACTTAATCTTTAAGGCAGGCCCCACTGGATAATGTGATGACACCTGGGGCAACATTTTGAGCAATCTTGCTTGGTAACCTCATAACTGGTTCCATGTTTTCAGAACGGATGATCATGATAATTTGCCTATTGATGATTATTGTCACTGCAATTGTCAGTTTCCTAGCCTGGCTGCAACTTTCAATTCAAGCAACTTAAAATGTAGGCTATTAATTTAATTCAATAATAATAATGAAAATAACAAGGGGCACTACATTAATTACATTAATAGCTACACAGGATTAGATGTTAAAATCCCTTGTGCCAAAATCTAAGGTAAAAACACATTTAGAAGCCCCTACTCATATTAACTTTAAAAAGCACGCTACCCACAAATCTGCCAACAAATGGTCACAAACACAAGACAAATGGCCCATCCAACAGCAGTATATTATAGTATGCGGCATGTCATTGGGGTTATCAAGGCCCTATAGACATAGGCTAACACAAAATATGCCTGTAAGATAGGACGATAAGAAAGAACAGGACAGAAACGGGTGTAGCCTAAGTAGCCTATGTAGGGTTAGAGGAGGCTGGGAGCATATTCGAGTTCAGAAGGCCTAAAGATGGCCCTCCTCCGATTAGTCATAGCCTCAGCACAGCGCAGACGCTTGCCTTCAGAGCCCATTATCAGACAATGTGCCTAGGTTAGGCTATATAAAAGACAGTCAATCAACCGATTTATTAACGAGTGTAGGCCCACGATGGCCATTTACAGAAACTCCATAGGCCTCACTCATATTTTCTGACCACACATTCACGTATAACGCTGGGTGAACACTCTAGCTAGCAGGCGGCTGATGTAGGCCTACGGTAATGTTTAAAATATCTTATAATTGTAAACGAACTTCAATGACCAAAGGATGAAATTGCTGTTTCTAAACACCTGGAAGTAGGCTAGGTTAACATTTCCCATTCCCGGTGGTAGAAAAAATAACTCATTAGTTTCATTAGAATGAGGCGTAACCATGGCCAACGCCAAATCAAGATGTAGCCGTGTCATGACTCTGTGACGTGCTGCCCCTTGTGTCACAATGAGAACAAGCCAAAGCATCCTATGACATCAAAGTTCTTCTAAATGTTGCGAGTTTGTTTTTAACTCCATTATCACAGGCATTTTCATTGCAGCAACACATGCATGGTCGTCGTCCGTTATAGGTGTATACGCATTTTATTTTACACTTTCTCATGAGTGCAAACTGATGGTAAGAATGGTCTTCTCAGTTTACTGTATTTTAAGCTTTCCCAGTGAAGGTGATTTAAATTGATCAAGGTTTATTATAGGTTTAATAGAGCATCAAGATGTAATGTAATAGGCCCACTTACCTGAGTTCTTTAGGATTTGAGCAGTTTAATAAGTCTAGTCTCTAGGGCTGTATTTATCAATAGTGTGTTATTAGCGAGAGTCCTGAAGCTCATTACCTGCTATTAGATATGTGAAATGGCACAGTGATGGGATTTGCTTCATGATGGTTTATGAACACCATTCTCTGTCCACTCAGCAACGATTCAGTTTGAGGGAGAGGGAGTGGGAGGCGGGATGGCAGGACGTGATGGAGGTCAAATTCCTGCAGGAGAGAATCTGGCTGGAGGATAGGATGGAACAGGTAAGCGACTTTGCCAAAAAATGTGTGTGTGTGTGTGTGTGTGTTGGGGAAATTTAATGTCACATTTTTTTGCAAAAAGTATGGCACACAATGGATTGGAAGATACTGTAATGCACTTGTTTCAATCAGTCCTTATGAAGAGACCTTTAGCCTAACTTAGTATTGTGACCGTGTGTCTTAGGTGCGATGCCTCCTGTCCAGAGAGTTGGATGTCAAGCTGAAGGCCTTCAGACTCCGCTTGGACACGGTCACAACGGATGAGTTGAGACAAGCGAAGGATAGAGCAAAAATTAGCTCCTCGGGTAAGAGTTTCATACAAGGTTGTTGCCTGAATTTGTGTAATGTACTTTAGTTTTTTTACGTACACACACATTTGTACCAATCTATAGGAAGGCAGGCCTACCTCATCAACACTGTAGGCATCATACACGTATTGATGTATTACGTGTGTGCTTTTTTTGTAGATGGGGACCTAAAGGAAGTGAGAGGGGAGTGTGGGGACAGGACCGGAGGTCCTGAGGAAAAAGAGAGGGAGAAACAGGAGGACAGTGCTAAGGCGAGGGCAGGAGCAAAGGCAGAAATGGACAGTATGATGGACAAGATCGCCAAGGTGAGACAGGAGGTCGAACTCCAAAAGAAGAGTTTCGAGGAAGAGGTCCTGGAAAAGAAGAGAGAAGAGGAGCGGAGACAGCAGGAGCTGAAAGAGGAGTGGATAAGGCTTGAGGGAGAGAGAAAGAAGATGGAGGAGGAGAGGAGGGAGCTGGAGCAGAGGGAGTTGGAGTTCCAAAAGGAGAAATTGGAGGAGGAGGCGAGGATGGAGAGAGAGAGCGAGGCACGGAAGAGAGAGGACGAGAGCAGGAAGTTGAAGGATGAGTGGAGAAAGATTGAGACAGAGAGGAAGGAGCTTGAAATGCAGCGGGAGAGCGCAGAGGTGAGGCAGAGAGAGTTAGAGGCCGCATGGAGGTATTTCGAGACTGAAAAGAGGGCCATGGAGGAGGAGCAGGACACCCTGCAACGCAATGAGGCCAGGACAAGGCAAGACCTGGAGGACGAGTGGGACAAGCTCAACGCCGAAAGGAAAAAGATGGAGGAAAGAATGGGGCTGGAACTGAGGCAGCTAGAGTCCCTAAAAAACCAGCTCCAGGACATGGAGAAGAAGATGAGAGAGAGGGAGTCCCAGAGGAAAGAGAAGGAAATGAAACAAAAAAGAGAGGTGGCGGAGGAGTGGAAGAAGATCGAGGAAGAGAAAAGCCGAATGGAGGCCCAGCAGAAGAGGTTCCTGGGGGAGGAATGGCGGAAGATCGCCGCGGAGAAGCAGCGCATGCAGCAGCAGCGCAGCTTGGAAGAACTGGAGTGCAGGCAGCTGAAGGAGCGCGTCCACGAGAAGGAGCGCAAGCTGTCCGAGAAGGTGGCTCTGCGGAGAGAGAGGGAGGCGCTGAGACGACAGCAGCTGGAGGAGGAGTGGACGAGAATGGAGACCGAGAGGAGGACCATGGCGCTCCAGAGTCAGGAGATGCACCTCCAGACCCAGCTGCAGCAGGAGAGACTGATGAAGACCAAGCAGAAGCGCGAGAACCTGTTGGCTCTTGAGGAGCAGCAGGCCGCCGAGAGGAAGAGGATTGAGCAGGACGAGAGGAGGCTGGAGAGGAGCCGCCTGAGGGTGGAGGCCGAGCAGAGGGAGGTGGAGACGGAGAGGGAGAGATTGCTGGCCAGGGAGAGGAGGCTGAGGGAACAGGCGTCTGCCATGAGAGAGGAGGACTACGCACGCCTGCGGGAGCTCGACGTCGAGTGGAGACAACTGGAGAGGGAGAAGAAGCGGCTGGCTCAGAGGAAGAAGCCCGGCCGTCCCGTGCCGGCCCGTACTGTGGATTACAACATATTCTCATCCTGTGAGTCAGACGAGAATGACTTTGGAGTCATGGAAACTGACACCAAACGTCATGTCGTACTCAAGCAACCAAAGCAACAGCGAGGAGGCACCCAACTGAGCTCAAATGAGCTCAACGAATCAGATGATTCCTCTCCATGGGATGCTGATGAAAATGCCTCTCGGCCAGTCGTTCAGAAAAAGAAGACCAGACGTCTCACCCCTCCTGAGCAATCACCAGCCGCGGAAGTGGAAGCAAGCACCAGCCATATGGCAGAGCCTGTGGTGGAGAAAGCCATTGAGAAAAAGAAGAAAGTTGTTAAAAAGAAGAAAGCTGTGAAAGAGCTGACCGATGACAACCTGTTCAACCAGGAGCTTGACATGTTCAAGCAAGAGCTGAAGGCTGCTGCGATAGTCGAAGCAAGCAACAACCACATGATGGAGTCTGTGATGGAGATGGCCGATGAGAAAAAGCAGGAGCCCGAGAAAAAGAAGAAGATTCAGAAAAAGAAGATGGCTAAAAAGGAGCCGACTGATGACGACCTGTTCAACCGGGAACTGGAGGCTTCTGCGGTAGTGGAAGTAAGCAACAACCACATGATGGAGCCTGTGATGGAGATGGCCGATGAGAAAAAGCAGGAGCCCGAGAAAAAGAAAAAGATTCAGAAAAAGAAGATGGCTAAAAAGGAGCCGACTGATGACGACATGATTAACCAGGAGCTTGACTTGCTCAGGCATGAGCTGGAAGCAGACATGGAGAATCAAAAGACAGCAACAGCAAACACAGAGACAAAGATGGAGGAGGCAGAGGAGGAGAATGACGATGCTTTAATCCGGCAAGAGATGGAACTTCTGGAGCAGGATGAATCAACAAAGCAGAAAGGCAAAGACAAAAAGTCAAAAGGCGGTGTGTGCCGCCAGTCTTAAAACAGCCATGTGCCTAAACCTAAGGATGACTGATTTTGTGATATGAATCCCTCTTGAAGGAAATAGAGGGCATTTAAGAGACAGTAAGTAAAAAAAAAAAGAATATACAATGCTACAATACAGATCCAAACTGTGTCTTGCCATGTCATCTAGGCTACTGTTTCAACAATCCTCTTAGGTTATGTCCTCAAGGCTTTCCAACTGAAAATGTAAGAATTACATCCTGCCAACTACAAAACCTACAAGAATGACCGTACCCTTACATGGGATCCTAAATTTATTATCAGTCCTCTGTCTCAGCATGATGACTTCATCCAAGGCCTTCAGTCATCCCTATCACCCCTCAGCCAATCCTGTTTCATCTTCTTCCCAAAACCCCTGCTGAATTCCTCCTCCCCTATCAATCCTCTTCCGTCTTCTTCCCAAAACCCCTGCTGAATTCCTCCTCCTCTATCACTGCCTGGCAACCCACCTGCGGGGCCTCATCAAGGAGGTCCACCTGAGATCAGCTAGGGCCCGAGAGAGAAACCTTCTGAGAAACCTTCTGGCCCAGAGAAAAACCTTCTGCTGCCTGTCAGCATTCTCAGCTGGAGAGCTGCCACGCCGGCCAAAGGGGACGAACTACTCCTCAGACCCTCCAAGGGCCTTCTTAGAGCCGACCGCAGTCATCCTGCTACATCCAACGACTGTGGTTCTGTGGTTGGCATGGCTCTCCGTGTTGCCTCACTCTTCAGAAAGAGAGGGAAGGAGAGATGAGTGCCTGTGGTGTCTGTTATCTTTGCCACTGTGATGTCAGCCTGTAGTGTGGTCTCTCCTTATTCATACGCTGGCATTATCGGAGTGCCCGTCGGCCAAGCATCAGAGCTGCCGCCTACCCTGTCTCTGTGCCCTGTCCCTTGTCCCCCGCTGCTGCCCGTTGCCCCTGCCACCCTCCACAGTGCCCCCGAGCCATCTGGACCTGTCCAGACACCACTGTGATTCACAGCACCCGGTCAAAGCCAAGCCCAGCCTGTTCTCAGCCCAACTATAGTGAATTACACATCCCCCATTCATTATTACCCCAGTGTCTTTATTATCCTGTTTTTGTCATCTCATAATAAAGTTTATTCCATTACATATCTGTGTCTTATGTTGTCTATGAAATACTTTAACTGTACATTAAATCAATTCTGTTAACTTAAAATGTTTTCATTTATACCACCTTTACAGATACAGAGCCCCTACGTTCAGGACAAATAGAGCCCTGTCAAGCTTTGTCGCATCCATAAGACTTTTGAATGGCTGAACACCTGGGAATTTTTCTCCTTTTAACACTGGACTCTTTTTAATTTTTATTTTATTTATTGCTCCTCCATTATGGGGATATATTCAGGCTTTGCCATATGTCTGCCATATGTCTAATGTGGGCTGATGGTGTGTGTGTGCATCTGTGTGTGTGGTGTGTGTGTGTGTATGTGCATGTGTGTTTGTTTATTTATTATCTGTACTGTTGGGTCTGGACACACCTTGCTGCTCCTCCACATGTGAAGTTCCTAATGGATAAATACAGTTCTTTGAATTGAATTGATTTACACCATTAACTGTCTGTAATCACTTAGCTATGATATAGGCCTATTATGACAAAGAATAAACTAAATATGAGCATTTCAGAACAGGTACTCAAAAATACTACAATCAAGGAGGAAAGTAATACAATTAAAGGAATGCCACCTACGGATATGTCTGAGGCTAAACCCAGTTGTTATACCAGCATTATGAGGCAGTCTATAGTCCAACCCAGCCCAGCAACCTGCAGTGAGCCTCTTTAGTGTGAGAGCTTGAGAGCCAGTGCTCATACAGTAAGTGGCTCTGATTTGCATGTCAATGCAAAAACACATTGAGCCAGAACACATGATTTGTCAGCATTCCAGTTTCCAGTTCATCCCCTCATTACGCATGTGTTTCTATGTGGGAGAGCAGCTTGCAGTGTGAGTCAGACGGCTCTAAGAATAACTTACCTCTCCACTTCTAGAATATCCTTCCCTCCCAAGCTACCTGCTACACTCGACAAATACACAAACACACACCCACACCCACCCACAAACACACACACACACATTCCAATTCACCTTAATGACAATAATGTATAACAGCTGAGATCACAAGTGTCTAAAGGCAGCTAAAGCTGTCTCCACCCAGGCCTCCTTTCTGAACCTGCCAGCACAGATAAGAATCGGTGCCTCCCTCCAGTCAAACACTGCACACTATGGGCAGGACACACCCCTCGCACAACTCTAAGTAAACACAATTTAATGTGACACCAGGGCAGTCATGGATCTCCTGAGAAACTCATGCCAGATAAGCATAAGTGCCACTGAGGCTGGGCCACTTTGTGGTAATGACACGGTAAAACAAGAAACGGACTCAAAAGAGAAAGTATAAATGTGGGTGGGGACCGAAGAGGTGCCAATGGCGTTGACAGCCGAGAGAGAATTTGACCTGAGTTTTCTCAGCAGGGAGGAGGCACAGTCTGTGCTCAAGGTGCTGGAGAGAGACAGGCGTCTGAGGATGATCGAGGTGGAGAGAGTGGGGTAAGTCTACTGTACAAGACAGATAATCAGGCCTCACGGAATGGACTTACGTGGGTTTTAGTCTTTTATGTGTATGTTATTGAGACTGCACCTTCAAGATAGCAATAGTTTAACAATTGCAACAGTTTGCCCATGAAAAGAATCAAGAAAGAAGATAAAGATAAGATAACGAAAGAGTTATCACACTTCTGTCGCTCCATGACATAGAGTTATACGTTGTAAAGCTGCATTGTCTGCACATTTGCTACATTTCAAGTACAATTTTCATTGGTGAAGGAAATTCTATGTGGAACATTTGCTGACAATGTACCTGTAGTTTTCATGGGTAACAACGGCAACTATTGTTTTGTTTTTGCTTTTTTGTGTGTGTGTGTTTTCTCAAAGAAGTGGCATCATGACTCATAGCACTACTGGGCTTAGTGGTATTTTGAAACTGCTGCCATTACACATGAATCGCAGTAGCATTGTGCATTGTGGCTACATGCTGGACATAGCTGTGTGTGTGTGTGTGTGTGTGTGTGTGTGTGTGTGCCAAGTGTGTGTGTGTGTGTGTGCGTGCCAAGTGTCCAAGTGTGTGTTTTTGTGTGTGTGCATGTTATCCTGGGAGAGGCCCCACTACAGGATATTTCTGGGTGTGCCAAAAGTGTTATAATGTACAAAAATGTAATCAGTCAAAAGTATAAGGGTGAAAAATGACAAAGCTAATGTAGAATGCATAGATGGAGCAGGTGTTATGAAGGAGATTTATTTCTGTGATGCTATACGCTTACTGCATCAATATATCTACACACAAAAGCCTGGAATATGATCTGCAATACCGCTTTGTCCTTACACAATTTTTTTTATGTACCCAAACTTGTGGAGGGTAGCCTACTAGTAACCAACTCAACAAAATAATTTGAATGTGTATATAAAGTCTTTTCAGGAGGAAAAAGAAAGTTGGCCTAAGATGACATCTGAATGCCTTGAGCATAATTGTTAGCTGCCTTAGACTAACCCATTGTCACCAGACACTTATTCCAGTCACAAAGGCATGGGAGAGACACATAATCATTGTTTGTTTTCCTGAGTAACCGAGGGCATGACCTTGTCACTGACTAAGGTAGTTCCTCCTCAGAAGCACCAGTAATGATATTGCAGTTTATGACATTGTACATCTCGGTGGCTTTCACTGGCCAGGACCTGGCCAACTGCATAACACTACTACTACTACTAATGTTAAGTCAAGTCAACTTTATTTATATAGCGCATTTCATACACGGAGGTCATTCAATGTGCTTTACATAAACAAAAGCAAACAGGAATAGCTGATAAACGCATAGAAGGGCAATAGTCAAAGGATAGTTTAAAAAGTAAATAATAATAATAAAATAATAATAAGAAGAAAACATAAAACACACAAGGTGATAGTACATAAAAGCATAAAAGGGCAATAATTTAAAAGTGTTTAAAAAGTAATAATTAAAACATGAAAAACAACATCGAAACTATTAAAATTTTATCTGAAAGACTTTCCCAGATTTAGAAATGTAAAAAATAAGTGATCAGTTAGCAGAAAGCATCTGAGAAAAGTTTGGTCTTAAGTCTAGATTTGAAACTGGCTACAGTTGGCATAACACAACTTGCTGACTGGTGTGTACATTTGTTATCAGACAGTTACTCTAATTCTTGTCTCTATCATAAATGTCATTATCTGCCTATGAAGTGGTCTGTCTCCATAAACGTCTAGGACGGTCTGCTGTCTTTTGCTTTTAATCTGAATATAGATCCGATGTCAAAACCTGGTCTGATAATCATGTTACAGCATTCACTCAAGTCAGAAGACATTTGACCTAAACTGATCAGCATTACATAATAAGATGTCACAGCAGAGACAGACCTCTTCTAATCTTCTCCTAGCTAAGGAAGAAGCCCTTTAACTTAATAGCCTTAAAGGAATTATCCGGAGTAAAATGCACTTTAGATCGATTTACGGATGATTGGGGGTACATACGTTGAGTTGACATCAAAATCATGTCATTCGGATGTGTTTTGAGAAAGTTCGATTGTACCGTTTTCAGTCACACAACTCGTAGCCTGGAAGTGAGCAGGGCATTTCAATTTCGCCGCTACAAAACACTATTTTTATACCTCTTCTACAGTTCCAAACAACATAACACTTACGTGGTAGTGAGTAGAGGGTCCCTAAAGCCAAACCGAAGTATCCCGAGGTCTTTATGTGGTCGAATAGAGAGTCCAGAATGAATTTCATCAAGCCAGTACCTTTCCGGAAATGCTGCTGTAGGAGTCTTATTGCTGGGTGTGTTGTAACACGTTCTGGAAATTCACAATTTCGTCGCCTTTTTTAAAAAAAAAAAAACATAGTCCAGTCCATACAACTTCATTTCAATTTCGAAAGAAATACTGGACTATGTTTTTTTTTTTTTTAAACGGCGACGAAATTGTGAATTTCCAGAGCGTGTTACAACACACCCAGCAATAAGACTCCTACAGCAGAAATGGCAACATTTCCGGAAAGGTACTGGCTTGATGAAATTCATTCTGGACTCTCTATTCGACCACATAAAGACCTCGGGATACTTCGGTTTGGCTTTAGGGACCCTCTACTCACTACCACGTAAGTGTTATGTTGTTTGGAACTGTAGAAGAGGTATAAAAATAGTGTTTTGTAGCGGCGAAATTGAAATGCCCTGCTCACTTCCAGGCTACGAGTTGTGTGACTGAAAACGGTACAATCGAACTTTCTCAAAACACATCCGAATGACATGATTTTGATGTCAACTCAACGTATGTACCCCCAATCACCCCCATAAAGTGCATTTTACTCCGGATAATTCCTTTAATAGCCTTCAAATAAGTCTTCCCCTCTGGTGAAGGGAAATAAACTGCCCCATTTTTATCCCATTTGTAGATTGAAGAGCTATTTGGAATTCAGCATCTTTG
This sequence comes from Alosa pseudoharengus, assembly GCF_046254945.1. NCBI lineage: Eukaryota > Metazoa > Chordata > Actinopteri > Clupeiformes > Clupeidae > Alosa > Alosa pseudoharengus. The sequence continues at coordinate 20,184,338 of NW_027468565.1, forward strand.
TTTGCCATGTTTGAATTACAGTAGGATATTCTCTGACCTGCTAAGCCAGTCTGTCCTCAATATTAATTTACATGTTTAAACACAAGATACGACGCCAACTGCAATACATGCTGGGCCAATCAGGCTTTCTTATCAATTGAGTGAGCTTTGTAGTTTTGACCTCTGGACTGAAGCAGACAACAGACACTAATTCATCTTGGAAGTTTACTGTGACAGCTCATATTTAAAACAGATGACTGTTAAGAGATACAACTTCATTTGAAACAGCAGACATAGTTATAAAAAAGGGTAGCCTTCATCATAAGTTAAGTTTATGGATCATTTTGAATTCACTATTTTAGTGAGCTAATTGTTCTTCCCAGCAAATAATGAGAATCATTTAATAATCTGAAAGATTTAACTGCATTCATTCATGCTAATGTGACTTTTAGCTTAAGTTCTGGCTCTGTTAAGATTTTCAATGTTCTGTCTGATGTTCCGCAGAAGGATGTTTCCGGTGAGAGACGTTGGGCTGGGGATGAAGAGTGCGTCTCCTCAGCGGGCTCAGGCTGTATGGAGCACCTCACTCTCGCTCCCACTGCCGCCCCCTCCTGTGGAGGCAAACCCACCACCTCTGAAGGATTCCCCCAGACCCAGCACACAGACACACACAGGCAAGTCACCCAGGCACAACACACACACACACAGGCCCAACACAGACACACACAGGCAAGTCACCCAGGCCCAACACACACACACACACACACACACACACACACAGGCCCAACACAGACACACACAGGCAAGTCACCCAGGCCCAGCACAAACACACACACACACACACACACACCAGGTCCAGCACACAGACACACACAGGCAAGGTAAGAGAACCTCAGGCGCAGACACTTTTACAGGACACACCCATTCATAAATCTGCAAAGAAAATAGTTAAATGTGATGACTCAAAGACATGGAGTGCTTATGTATTTTACCCAAAGGAGTGGCACATTTCAAGAAATTAGATCTCCTTATTCATTATATTGTTTTGGATACTGCTAATTAAACTCTTCCACCCTTACTAAAACAGACATGTGGCACAGTGACTTGTACCATTACTGTAATAAAAAAAAAATAATCAGTCAGTAACAGGCTCACATGCAAGTTATAATAACTCCGCCTAAACTAACTGCAGCGTCAGAACTCAGAAGTTTCTTATTACGGAAACTATATAGATGTAAAAAAAAGATGCAAAGTGGTACAAAATAGTCCTGCAAAAACAAATCACGCTTGTCAATTTGTCTCCATCTCCTATTCCATCTCCTGCTCTTTCAACTTCTGTGTAAATGAGTGTGTGCATGTGTGTGTTTGCTGTTATGTATAATTGTGCTTCTCTGTGTGTGAGTTTTCGCTTGTGAGTGTGTGTGTGGGGGTAATGGTGTGTGTGTGTGTGTGTGTGTGTGTGTGTGTGTGTGTGTGTGTGTTTGTGTTTGTGTGTGTGTGTGTGTGTGTGCGCGCCTGCGTGTGTGTGCTTGTGTGTGTGTCTGCCTGAATGTGTGTATTTTTTATGTGTGTGCATGTCACTAAAATTGTATGGCCCCCCCCATGAACAGAATTCCACAAAACTTGGCATTCAGAGGAGGTCATAATGATCCTACACCTCTAATGTGCAGTTTTGAACCTGTCAGCCAAAGATCCCTGCGATTACAATGCCTCGTTTTTGTTTTTTCATTTTTAACTAGGTATACATCAATTGAGTGGATATGGGATGGGTTGACATGGCCCCTTAAGACCAACAACAACAAAAAAATGTGGTCCTCCTAGGCCCTAACTGTTCTCAAGATTTTCACAGATAAACTGTGTCCGCCCTACCCTCCTTTCGGGGCGGGGGGGGGGGGGGGGGGGGTTCCAGGCTGGTGGGGGGAGCGACGGATCAAAATCTGGAAGAAAAAAAGCTAAAGCTTCGCTGCGCAGCGGTCAAAATAACTGGGAAATGTCTTGGGTTGGGTTTTTGTGGTAGCAGTAGGGGTCCAAGAAGTCAGGTTTTAATGTTATCACTAATGTTAATGTGCTGTGTTATGTGTGCAGAAAGCTATGCCGGCAAAGCTGGAGATTTGTCAGCAGGAGTCCAGAGGTGGCCAACCCTACGCTCTCGTATCTCCTCGCTGCTAAGCATCAGATTTTTGCAGCGCAGCAGCAGCAGCAAATACAGGGAAGCAAGCAACAGCAGCAAAGACACACCCATAAACATAATAGAAATGAATATCAGCAACAGCAATACAGACATGGGCAGCGACAGATACAGTGACACAAGAAAAAGCAGCAGACACACGGACATCAGCAGCAGGAATAGAGACATGGACATCAGCAGCAGGAATAGAGACATGGACATCAGCAGCAGGAATAGAGACATGGACATCAGCAGCAGGAATAGAGACATCAGCAGCAGGAATAGAGACATGGACATCAGCAGCAGGAATAGAGACATCAGCAGCAGGAATAGAGACATGGACATCAGCAGCAGAAATGCAAGCAGCAATAGCAGCAGCAGCAGACCTTTGCAGGTACAGATAACACCAGTGTTCATCATAAAACAAATGATCATGCCAAAGCTATATAACTTCATATACTTCATATACAAAAGACTATCATGTGACTGTAAGGGATGCATTTTACACATGCAGACAACAATTAAATAACCATAGTAACAATATTGTTTACTTGTAGATGTAAGAAGTAAAAGGCTGATAATGATGACACAGAATATAATATTTTATTGTTTCCCATTTTCCCATGCTGTTTTTGCATTATAGTTAGTTAGGCAATCATCCAGCATTGCAATTATGTTGTGCATGATGTGATTATATTCAAATTAGGATAGCTCAGGGCTCGAATTATCTTTTTGTCTTTAAGGGGGTGTCTATCTCATATAAAAAGTTGGCACACCCTGTGCATAGCCTAACAAGGCGATAGCCTACAATTAAATAGCCTAGGCGCAAGTGGCGCTTTTGCGCAGTATATGCGTAGGCCTAGGCTTTACCTTGACACACGCACACAACAGAGTTTTTTTCATAGAAATTAATTCCTTTTAATTAATTTCAACATATTATTTATTGTAATAGTCCATGTTTCTTTTCAAATTATCTTCTATAGTAGGCCTATTATAGGCTAATGTAGGCCTACACATATAACTTGGGTGTTCAGTCGTCTCGTGTGTTGAACCGTGGGAAGTTAATAGACGATCAATTTTGGAATTTTCACTGAGATGTTGTCGGGTAGCCATTGAATATTCAGAGATTGCTAACAGGTGTTTCAAAATATCTGGGAACTTTCCGGAATTCTGAATGCTGGGGATAGCTACAGATCAGTTCACACAATCATTGAGGTAGGCTGCATTATGGGCCATCATTTATCTTTGTCAATCATAGAAGAGGTGAAGCGCATGTTCAACAGCAAACGGGACTTCAGCACGTATCAAACCATGTAGGCTAGCCCAATGAACGCCTATGTAAATAGACAAAACACTAGCATCAAAGCAGGTCGACTTCTTCATAGTCCGGTTGACAGCCCATAGCCCCATTGTGGACCCGGAAATGTTGAGTACACAAGTTTTATGATGGAAATATATAGTATGGGTTCCCAGCATGCCGAAACTGCCAGATGCTAATTTGCATATGTTGGGCAATTTGTTTAATTGAGCTGATTAGCGTAAATTATCATAATTACATTTTCAAGATTCAAAATCACTATTTAGACTTGTTTTGGCCACGTTTTTACTCTCATTAAGCTGAGTTTTTTGGCCCGATTTAGACAGATTTTTGGAGGATAGGGCTGTAGCGATATACAGTAGGGATGTAATGATACACCAACCTCACGATTAAATTCGTATTGCGATTTTTGACCCACGGTTTGATACATAGGCCTACCTCCATTTTTCTTTTTTTGGAGGGCTAGACATTTCAATAGCCTTCATTAGAACACCAGAGGATTACAATATAATATATTTGTATTATTTTATATCCTGATATACCGTAAAAAGAGAGAATACTGAATGTCTGATATGACAGCACACTTTATGCAGATTAGCCTATATAGGCCTACTATTTCTATTACAACTCTACCTCATTCTGCTGTCTGGTTGAAGCCTGGAAATATTGTAAACAAAGTAGCATAGTTGGCTTGCTTATCATAGTGTACTGATTGGACTGTTCAGTTTCCTCATGTGTGTTTAAGGTAATACTGTTGTCCTTGGGACAGGCCCTTTTGGGAAACATTGGTATTGAGATGATCATTCAACTTGAATGCAAGAGCTTTAAACAAATATGTGCAGCATGCTAATGATGCTAAGTAAATTTAATAGTGTAACGATTGATGAGACAGCGTTGTCTAATCAAAAGCTTTATTAAAGGTCGGAAGCAGGGACATAGGCACAGAACAAAGCACACGCTAGGGTAGTCAAGAACACCTTACACACAGGGTTGGATGCAGCCACACCAACACGAAGGGTCACACACAAGGTAGAACTAAAAAGGGAATCATGCTACGCTAAAACAGGTACATAAACAGTAAATACAGGCACAAGGACACACAATAACAACCCCAAAGTTCTCCCAGAATCCCCAGCGCGAAACATTGTGGGAATCTCAAGCACAGTCCAGCACGCCGACGTTACACAGCTCCCACAACAAGCCATTGCTGTCCTCTGCACGGGCGTTCCCACATTCAGTCCAGCAAAGTCTCTGGCACTGCCACAGCAGGTGGGGTGCACACACCGCAGGAGCCCTACTCACCCCGGGGAACCACAACCACCAGTGACCCAATGCGGGCGTGCTGGCAGTCACCTGGCCGTCGCCTCTCGTCCCCAGCTCCCTTCAGCGAACCCCTCAGGTCGCACTTTCGCAATGTGCACCGCAACGTTCCTCCAACACCTGGCGGGGCCTAGCCTCCACTGCCACAGACTCCCCAGCACTGAGCACCGTAACTGGCACCGCACCTCTGACGCTGCGCTCCGTCGTCTCGCCAGTCAGGTCAGCAGACTTCAGCTCCATCGCAGCCGGACCACGCTGCGCAATCAGGCTACAGCTACCGGCGTTGCCGTCCCTCCGCTGCTGCCTTGTCGCAGAGCCGTCCTCCGCGGCTCCCGGCCGCTCCACTCCGCCACGGTCATGCCAAGGCCTAGACCTTCTCTCTGGCTCGTGCCATCAGAGCGCCGGCCAACAGGCCAACTCGAACAGGCGCCCGCACAGCACAGCATGGTGCCTCCCACACGCACCCAAAGGCTTAGAGTTCAGTTTTTCAGAGGGCCCTTCCGCCGAAGTTGCCCAACCGTCGTGCCTCAAACGGCTCCGCAAACCGTCCGTCCTCAAGGCACCACCTTCTTGCCGCTCCACCTCTGCTCTGCTCAGCAGCCAGGGCCACCACCAACTCCAGCCTAAAGCCGTCGACGGGGGCAGGGGCTCCAGATCTTCTCGCAGTGAAGTCAGCGCCCAGGCCGGAGTCACCACCTCATCTTCCAAGGCCGCTCTCCCGGTCGCGTGAAGTCCTTCTCCACCGTGGCCACTGCATCGAGATCCTCTTCAGGCAAGCACTCCTCCCGTAGCCAGGCCCAGGCGATGGCTGGTCTCCTCCTGCGGCTTCTACTGAAGGCCTCTGTAAGCTTGTTAGTACCCCTTACAAGGGCTCTCTTCGGATCCTTTTGCTTGGGCCTCCACCTAGCGGTGAGGTCTCCCACTCCCGGCTCCTCCAGCACTGAAGACACTGCCTTCTACAGAACACAACTTGCTCCTCCATGGAAAACGTGCCCATCTACAGGTGCTGCTTTGGAAAGCAGCAGACCGTCCTGATCCACCGGCTGTGGATATCACCGCGTTTGGATTGAGTAAGAAGACAGGTATGAAGAAAAGAGAGGAACTCGCCCACCCTCGACTCAAGTCCTCGATTCAAGTCCTGTTGCTTTGTTAAATGTTATCAGCTCCAAAGCTGGGTTAAAACTGTGTACATCTGGAAAGTGCAGCTGTGCAGCTGCAGGCCTGGCCTAATGATGCAAAGGCAGTGATGTTACATGTTGCAATACACAGCAAAAAGAGCAGGACAGGGATGAAGAGTCTGGAGAAGATGACGACAGGACAACGGATGAGGACAGTGAGGAGGATTAGTAGAGGGTAGTTCTTCCCTTTGTTACTAAATTGTGAGTCACAGCAGAGGGCTAGTGAATAGCTATATCCAAAATTGTTGTGGAATTCAGAAATAACTTGATGATCCAAATTATTCCTGAACACTGAACATTTTTATCCTCCAAAAATCTGTCTAAATCACCCCCAAAACTCAGCAAAATCAGCTTAATGAGAGTAAGAATGTGACCAAACCATGTTTAAATAGTGATTTTGAATCTTGAACATGTCAGATATGGACTCAGCATCTCCAGTAACCCCTAAAAACATACTAACATTGTCCATTTTGGCTAAGCAGCTCCTATAATATGATCAATATAGGTGATTATGCTAATTTATGCTAATTCGCTTAATTACACAAATTGCCCAACATATGCAAATTAGCATCTGGCAGTTTCTGCATGCTGGGGACCCATACTATATATTTCTATCATAAAACTTTGGTGTACTCAACATTTCCGGGTTCACCTTTCTGTCAACTGGACTATCAGACTTGCGAGTGCTGTCAAATCGATCGTAGGCTATACGGTTTGCTCATATAGTCCAGTGATGTGACCACCACCAGTGGTGAAGTGCAGTCATGCTGCGTTCAAGAGCGGTAGCTCTACAGTAGGCTACCTCCCGTAGTACAAGGAAGTTTATACAAGGATACAAGGAAGTTTATTGTCACATGCATATAGTTACTGGAAGTAAGAAATGCAGTGAAATGATGTCTGGTGTCAGCCTATTTGTGCATATAGAGGGGGGGGGGGAGTGCAGTAGAAGAGGGGTTTAGTAGATTAAGTGGCAAGGGCTGCATAAGAAAGGTGGGGGAGGATTGGGATTGGGGGGGCACCAACAAGGAGCACCCAAGAGCAGCCTATATTTTAATTTAACGTATTTAAGAGATCGCACATGGATGGATAATGAGCGGTTGTTTAAGATTAAATTGCAATGCCAGACACCTTCAGATATGAGAGACCCCCTCAGATTTTTGACTTTGTTGCTTTCATGGGAGCCAGTCCTCACTCTATGGGAGCTCAGCTTCCTCTGCACGTAATTCGAGCACTGGGATATAGCTCCTTTGCTATAAAACAGTAAAACAAGTCCATCAATGCAATTAATGGTTAACCTGTAAGTCCACTGTAAAGTCAAAGTCATTATCGCCTATCTGTTTGAATTCCTAGGTTAATGACCATGGTGTTTTCACTGAAAAGACACAAATGATGTGGAGACGGTCAGAGAATGACGAACAAACAGAACAGGCAGATAAACAAAGAGGATTGCCTCTTCAAACAATTCCTCTGAAAGCAGAGACACCAACAGGTGAGACACAAATCGACCTTCCCCTCATAATGTATATGAGTCAAGGACACAAAACCAGATTGACCACAAAATTGTTAACTACACCGATTTTGCACCAGGAAAACACTTTATAAATGGGTATGACACGTGACCATGCGACACAGTGTAATCATGTGAGAAAATGATATGGAGAGTGTTTTCTGCTGTTAGAAAACACATTACGGTGCAATGCTTTGATGAGCTGTTGTGCAGAATCATGTCATTACGTCTTGGTCACGGGTAGACTGAGTACAGTTGAGACATGTGTACAGTTGAGACACCTTAAATATCTTGCTTGCACAGCAAGCCAAAGTTGTGATTTTTGCTATGCACATGCGTATTAGTGCCCTCTTTGATCATGGAAAATTTGAACGAAACAAGTATCTCCCATCACTGCACTTATGTTACTGTTTAACGTAACTGGTATCATTACAAACATTATTCTGTGTCCTAAAAACTGGTATATTTTATGGCATTGTGTCATGTAAGGTCGTTGCAAAATGTAGAGAAATGTGTGAGGTGGTCAGCAGGGGACAATTGAGACACTATTATTATACTATTATATTATACTACTGTTCCCCATATCTGTTCCTGTGTCACATTTTGTTCATAATGTATTTCTTTTAACCAACGCTAATTTAAATGAAATGAATGAATTTGAACTACAAACACTTTGCAATTGCTATGTTTTTTATTTATTCAACTTTCTAACTAACGGTTAGTTAACTATACATCATTAAAGATGGGTGTCTCAACTGTACCAGGTAGGTGTCTCAACTGTACTCTAGGGTACAGTTGAGACACAGTCAAGACAAAAATGCACCTTATGTTTATGAGCTAATTGTGGAAAATATAAACTACTTATGGGTATTATTGATTGATAATATTTTAGTCTACAAGCTAAGGAAATGGCATGTGGAATGTCGTGTGGAAAATCACTTTTTTTGTTTTTTTGTTTGATTTTGTGTGGGCAAAAAGTCTCTCAACTGTATTCAGTCTACCCTATGTTTGAATTCAATGTAACAGTCTTTATGAACATTACAATTGTGATTGTTATTATTCTCAAGTGATTCAGATATGGCTCGAACTCTTACAATTGCTATCAGAATGCTGTTGACAGAAAAACTCAACTCATTCTGTTAAGTAAACAGAATGAACATGGAAGGAAACCGGACGGAAGTATGGTTTCACGAATAAGGGGAATAGGCTTGAATCAATAGTATAATAATTGAAATAAATAATAGATGAATCCCTGTAGTTTACCTTACATTGTCAGGAGTGTCAAGTTAAATCAAGTCAGTTTATTTAGTATAGCGCATTTAACATGCACAGAGTGCAACCCAAAGCGCTCCACATACAAGACATTGACACAAAACAAAAGACAATAAGACAAAAGATGCCGGACGGAGCGGCGTAGTCGCCAGCGTTCCCATGACACCAAGACATACAAGACAGACAACATTCTGTGTACTAATATTAGCTGAATATGAGCAGAGAGGAGTGTCATGATGTCCATCTCAATGATTTTATCTGTTTTTTCTCCCTGCAGATCTACACAAAGTGCTACACAACAGGCAGATCCCACATGTTCCTAAACCCATCAACTCAGCGCATTCAAGTCCAGCCAGCCTCCAAACACAGACAGAGGCTTCACCAGCTGAGATGGGTACGTGGCGAGAACCAACGTTACCATCAGAGGGGACGAGCTACAAGCCCTCATCACAGCAGGACACACACAAAGTGGAACTCAGCATCCAACTTGGCACAGTGAGCAAATCTGAAGGATGCGTGTCAGAGCAACAAAGCATCGTGGGACACAAAACAACAACAGACCAAGTGCAATGCAAGGCTTCTGCATGTTACAAAACAGAGTTCAGGGACAAAGACAGATCCATGCCTGACACCTGGATACCTGGGCCAGGTGAGAAGGAAAGCCCCCTTCCCAATGGAACTCATACCATTGAGGTATCACGTAACTCCACAAAAGATGGTCCAAGCACAACTGATGAGAATAAAGACTCACGTGAACCTATTCTGTCCATCCCTCTTTATAAAACCCACACATTGAGGTTGGAGAACAGTGATAAAAGTGAAGTCATCAAACACACTCCTGGTGGTGCAGAAACAGAAAATTCTTCTCATCACTTTTCTAATAGGAACAAAACAACTAATACATCTGGCCTTTCTCCTATATGGTTACAAACAGATTACAATGTCTCAGAAATACACTGTGATGATCTTTTAAACACACAGGAGTCAGTGTCCACTAGACAAGAGGCCCCTGTGGCTGCTCCCAAAAGTCCAAATCAAAATGATATTAACAAATTATTCACAGAGAAGAGTATCTTTAGAGCTTCAAATAAGCCAGTAACGTCCACAGCCTCTCAGTCATCCAAGACTGTAGAAACAAGTTTGGACTACCCAAAAAGGGCGAACGGTTTTGCCACAGACATCTCACTTGGCATGGATCTGGTTGGATCGGCACGGGCACCCTCGGCTAGCCATAGTCAGAGAATCATGGCCTGGAGGTCCCACCTCTCACACAGACACTCCTCCTCAGTGCAGGAACATTCTCCCTTACCGAGGAACCAGGGTGCTGGTACAAACCACCAGCATGCTGTGCCCAGACTCAACTCCTACCCAGCTGCCGTTAGCTCCTTGCGCCCTCCCATGGCCAGCTACTACTCCTCTGAAACTCCTCTGGTGAAAGCCAAGTCATGTGAGAGACTGCTTCAGAAGGCAGCGAGTGTAGATTCTCCTATTTGCCTTTCTCAGCCTGTTTCTAACATGAGATCTATGTCCTCCTCAGAGAGAATTAATATCTTAGCGAAGCACCATGCCCAAGGACTTAAACCAGGAAGAGACTATTGTGAGTTAAACGTACCTCAGCTACCTCATAACCAAACAAGAGGGAGAAGTTATTCTACTCATGAAATTAATTCATTACAGTATTCACAAATCCCCTTGTGTCACAGTGGCGCAGATAACTCCCAGCTTCTGCGTGAACACAGATCATTAACTATAAGCAACTTAACATTACCAAAGTATGGATTATCCAAAGATAGATATCCTCACCAATCGAAGTTCAGCGTTTTCTCCTCTGGCCGCTTAGGACAATCACAACCTGCTCCAGACAAAGGAAATATCGGAGGATACAACCAACAATACTCAAAATTCAGATCCCAAGGTAACTTAAGTAGAGAATCATTATATAAAGGTCATTCATTAGATATGGTCAGTTTCAAGGCAGACCCAGTTCCAAACAAAAAGAAGAGGAATTATCCATCTGACACGTGTCAGGCTGGCCAGTTTAATCACCAGGAGGACCATAATGGAAGGTCAGAGATAGATCGCACAGACATCCCATATAAAAAACACTGGCTTAGTCCCTCATACTGCAAGGGAAAAGGGAACAAAAGGTGGTCATCAGTCTCAGAGCTGAGAAACCCTGAAGGCCACTACAGGACACAGAAGCATCAGACTTTGTTTAGTCAGCAACAGACCTTCCCAAAGCCAAGTAAGCTTTTGTTAGATTCTACAGGTAGCCAGATGAGCTTAGACTGGAGTTCCGAGAGCACAGACGATGACATCTTCTCCACTTCACCTGGGCAGTGCAGACAGGCGAGTCCCCCGAACTACTTCACTGCATATGACAAGGGACTAAAACCACATCACAAATCTTCATGTAATGTTTATCAATCCACTGGTGGCCGAGCAAATGTGTACTCTTCTAGGAGCTTTGATTTGTCACATGGTCGATCTGTCTCTGTGTCCAATGTCTCCTCGAACAGAACTGCAGGTCTTCGACGAATATCCACAGGAAGCAGGACCACTACTCTTTCAGATCTCAGGGACTGTGAGGACTTTGATGATGCTATCTCACCCAAACCCAGAACTCTCTCCTGCACTTTGGATCAGACTGTGTCCAGTGGACCAGTTCAGAGACTTTCAACCACTGGTTACCTTTGGCGTGGTGGTAGCCTTGCTTCGTCCAGCGGTTCCTTACTTTCACCTAGTCAAGTGTGTCTTGACAGCCCGTTTCCCTCGGGCAACTACTACCTCACTTATATAGAGTCAGAGGACAGTAATTCAGACACACTCTCTGAGGGTGAATATTGGCTGTATGGCTCAGGTGAGGACTTAGAGTCTTCACTGTAGTGATCAAGAACATTTTGATTGTTTAGCCTGTATGGCATAAATGCATTAGCCTAATCATTGTCAACTGTTATTCAACCTCATAAATGTTTCTTTTGTGCAATGTTAGTGAACAACAACTATACAGATTAGGCCAAAGGCCTTCATGCTTTCTGCAATGACAATCTTATGACAGTAGATGTCCCTAAAGAGCATAACACAAATACTGAACATTCATGAGATTATTTTTTAACTTAGTCTTAATTCCCTTCATTCAGTTTTCCCCTTGATGTTGTCATTATGGATATTTGATTAATGGTGGTTTCTGTGAAATATTATTTGGTAAGACTACTTTATTAAAACCCTTTTCCCCTTCAGACATTTTATGGTTCTTGAGTAAAAATGAATTTTTGAATGTGCAATGAATAAGAAATATGTCAATAGACACCGGAATGCTGTTAAAGAAATACAAACATTTCACAGCAGTAAATAGATAATGACTAATACCAGATGTGTTGTTGCCTATGTGTGCACTGTGCAGACTGTGTGTGTGTGTGTGTGTGTGTGTGTGTGTGTGACTGCCACGGTAAGGCTACGTAAATAATTCCTATATGCACTTCTTTCGATAGTCTGGACTCTGGAGGATGGATGAAGGTGAACTAGTTTCCACCCGGAACACTTTTTATGAGACTACATCGGAATGAATTGTTTGGTGCAAACGAAAGGTGTGCGGAAAGTAAAGGCATTTGCCTTTCGTTCACAATACATAACAAAGAAGAGAAATACTCTGATAGTCACCATAGCCACGCTTAGAAATAGTTACAAAGTGTTGTCTGTAGACTCGAGAAGTGCCGCGTTTCGTATTCGTTGAGCATCCAATCAAACGCGGCCAAATGTTACAAAATTGTAGTCCCTTCCCTCTCTCTCCCCAAGTGGCTCGCCTGCGGAAAGATGTGTTCGTGCAAGTAGCCTCCGTCTGACCATACAAGCCTGTATCTAACTAAAACTAGAGACCGAGCGAACACGCGATGCTTAAAATGATTCATATTTGGTTTCAGTTGAGGAGTTCAACGGTTGTTTGCATCGTGACCATTTTCGGCCTGTCAAACTTCGCATTTTGCCAGAAGACTGAAGTTAGTCCTGAGAAAAGTATTGTTTGGGGTCCTGGGCTGGATCCAAGAGTTGTAGTTCCAGTGCGATACTTCTACATTCAGGCAGTAGACTCGACCGGACAAAACTTCACCACATCTCCAGGTAGGCTATATAGGCGTGCCACTGTGTGCGCATCCCTCCTGTAGCCTACATAGGTACATGCCCCTGTAGCCTAACCAACTGCTGGGCAGAATTCCTGAATTGCATAAAACAAGCGCAGGTCACAGGTTTAGTGTGGCATGCTGAAGTGAATGCTTTATTTGGAGAGCTAACTTTAATATTAGCTTAACTTGTATGATCTTTTTTGTGTTTGCCAAGAAGTGAATTAAATTCATGGTGAAGCATGAGCACACCAAACCTTGGTTTTAAAGTTGTAATCTTTGCAACACGAGATGTATGATCTCGTGAATAAACTTTTTATTTAAAACTCCAATATTTTTATTGAAAATAAATAAAAACGCAATTCACATTCTCATCATGCATTATTTACTCTCAACAGGCTACTAATGTCAAACTCTTTCTCCTCCATACAGACCTAATTGGTAAAAGTAAAAAAACTGCACTGTTTGTAGAAAGACAAGTTATTCTTTCATACACTGCACTGTTTTATATTTGTGATGTAGATCAGTGTTTCCCAAAGACTGGGTCGCGACCCACAGGTGGGTCGCAGGAGATTTTATTTGGGTCGCCAGCACAATTTATGTTGTCTAATAAATTAAATATTGGTGGTTGCATGCATGTTGCATGTTAGATCTGAAGTGAAATGGGTCGCGATGGTCTGTCATTTTTAAAAAGTGGGTCCCCAGAAAAAAAGTTTGGGAAACACTGATGTAGATGTTTAAAGAGTGTAGTGTTTCTGCACTGCTCTAAGTCGCTATGGATAAAAGTGTGCTAAATTAATATATGTAATGTTTTTATTTCAGGTAAAGATGCGTTTATGGTGCAGATTACATCTGCGTCTGGGAAGGAGCATATCCGTATCCACGTTCCTCTTCCCCTGGATAGAGAAGATGGGTCCTTCCTTGTGAGGTACCGGCTATACACCACCCCCAGCTCAGATCTCTCAGTGCAGGTCCTGCACAAGAATAAACCAGTGGCCAAATCACCTTACATCCTCACAGGTACAGTACACACAGATAGATCCACACACTGTATCATGTGAAGACCTCAACAAATGTAATGAGTTTGGAAGTATTGACTTTAGAGTTACAGTTGTTCTCCAGAGCACTTGAAGTGTTTCACATTTGTAGAGAGGCAGGAAGGAGACAACTGACAAGGTCAGAAGAAGTTTAAACACACCTGTATAATATCTTCAAACAACCCGGCATTATGAAATATGTTTACAAGTACAAATGCAGATGCAAAAACAGTTAAGTCTATCTTGTGCAAAATGCTTGTTGTTTTATGGTCAATTCCAGCTAATCTTTTATCAAACTGTCATTTGGTTGTTTTTAAGTAAAATAAATCAAATCAACACAACCCAATATCAAGTTAAAAAATAAATGAATATATTTCTGTAAATTCATCAAAAATGGATATATTTCTAGCCTAGAAATCTAGATGCACCCTAGCGGCAGCAAATGTAATTTGCAGCCAGGGTAGTCTAGCAACTCTGCGTTGGAAAAACCAAACTCTAGTCAGGCCAATCACATTGTGTGTATAGAGTCGGTGGGCGGGCTTAAAATAATGACGACGGAGTTGCGACGGTTCCGTGTGAATTCCTGAAAACAAAGAAGATGGATGCTGCTGCTGGCGAACAGTGGCCTTTGAATTGGCTTTGGCCGCAACTCGAGTTAAGCTTTTTTTCAGTTGGCAAAAGTTTGATCTACCAACTAGCTCCACTGATGGGAAAACGCATGGGACTCATGGTTGTAGCGCAGGGGTGCCATCACTGTGAAAGTACCGTATTTGTCACACTTTTTTTCATAGTTTGGCTGGTCCTGCGACTTATAGTCAGGTGCGACTTATATATGAAAATAATGATATAATTGAACATGTTTTTAAATGTTAATTTATATTAACTGACATGAACCCTACATGAAACATTACCGTCTACAGCCTAGAGAGAGCGCTCTGAAATGCACAAGTCCTGTGCACTTTCAGTCAGAGATTAGTGCTTGTGCTATGCCTGAAACACACGTGCTATGCACTCTGTGTCTGTAGCTGTCTGTTCACGTCCGCAATCGATTATAACGTTCCTCAAATGGAGAACACATCTACATTCTCTCGCGTTATAGGCTGTCATGCTTCTGTGTTTGCAAAATTCCTGACGGTTCCTGATCGCTAAACGTTTGTAGCAGAAGCACCTATAATTTGACTTCAGCGGTGACAAATCCTGCTGAGAGAGAGAGAGAGAGAGAGAGCAATGAGAGAGAGAGGCAGCCCCAAAGTGGTCCTGCGCGCGCGCGTGTGTGTCTCTGCATGGGGTTCAAATGAAGTTAGAGTTGGTCCGTCCAGTCAATAGTCCCGCATTTAGGCCGCTCCATTATTAGATTAATGTCAGACAGTGCTGTAAAATCTGTGGGAATTTCTCGCATTATAATGGCTAGAGTTGCGGGACTTTTATTAGTATGCTCAATACTTATATAATAATTTATGCGCAATACCCGCAATCCCGCGCTGAAATTTAAGCCCTGGTTAAATGCGCATCTTTTTTTCTCTCGCTCTCTTTTTCTCTCAGCATGTTCTGCTGCCAGTTTGTGCCAATATGCTTGATTGCATTGCATTCTCCACAATTAATTTACCACATCAGCATTTTTGTTTAGTGAATCTTTTGTAAATTGCTTTACAAACGGGGGCAGCCGTGGCCTACTGGTTAGCGCTTCGGACTTTTTAATACATCCTCTTTATAATCAGCTGCCCATTACTACCATGCCTAACTGCTGTGGACATTCATCACGACCAATTGTTGTGCTTTTACAATAAACTAGGCTACATCAACACAATATGAAGGGGTGGATATTACTTTGGTGAATGATATAACAAAGCAGTTTAGTTTGTAGGTCCATATTTAAACCTGGCCACCTAGTCTAGCCTACATTCACAGTCCACAGACTTGTGTACAGAATGACTTCTAATTACCTTCAACTAGTGTCATATATTGGGATATATTGTGTAGGCCACATCATTATTTGTATAAGCGCACACACTTAATGGAAATCTAGGATTAGTTAGCATTACAAATGCAGAGTAGACTGCGCCTCAAAGGCGACTTTTTATTTATCAGCGCAATACTAGGCTATGCACTATGCTATAAGTTGTTCATCCACCCCTCAGTATTTTGTGATGTCGACCAAGCATACGATAGCTTTTCATCTCTTAGCACTGTCACAATACTTTTTTCATGGTGATGTTTAGAAGGATAGCCTATCCCCTGAAATAGGAAGGCTGGACAAACGTGAAATGAAGAGGAGGGAGAAAATGGCACTGCAGTTGACAAGGTGTTGGTTAATTATATGATAATTATATATATAGTAAGGTAGACAGGTGATGTGTCCTATGAAAATCCTAGGCCTACCGTGGCTAATTTCAGGCATAGTGAACTATAAACGACAGAAATGTAAATCCAATGTCACGCATCATATTTTGTTTTATTAAAGTATTTAAGGCTATCGCGGTTGTAATCAGTTGTAGGCCTAGGCCTAATGTATGCAGACTCATTCTGCTAGTGAAAGCGCAAAATATTCAGTGTCTGGCAAAACAAACTGCTTATAGCCTACAAAACAAACTGTTGTGTATTTTAAAGGTGCAGTTGGCAAGTCTGACAGATTGAGGGGACTTAGCCAAAATGTTGAATGTTTACAACTCTCATGCCCCTCTCCCACTACCACCAAGCACCCTCTCATTGAGTTTGTGCTCGTCAGTGCGCACCAGACTGTGATTGACAGTCAGATCTCACACAGCCCTGCTCTGATTGGACCAGAAGAACCGGGAGCTGTGGATTTTTGCAACAAATAACAGGCTCTAAACCAGCTGATTTACGTTGTTCTGTCGGAGCATAGTTTCGGTTTCAGTGAATATGGTCAAAAAGATTTAGCCAACTGCAGCTTTAAGTGGGTACAATATTGTTGCTTTTTAAGTGAGTATACGGCGTAGTCCTGCGTATCACGACTACACAACTGGGGGAAAACACTGTTCACCAAGTCATGATGATGAGCTATTGCGCAACGTAGCAGCAGTTTATGATGTTTTCTAAACAAAGTTTAGCCCTTAGGGATGATTGACAGCAATTAACTCATCCGCCGCCAGGGTATTTAAGCCGGCCTCCTTATCTATCCAGCTACCATGCCAAACACGCGCTTCGCTTATACACTCAGTATAGCAATCATGCTGACGGGCGAACTAGTGAAGTGATGTTTACTGAGTAGGCTAATCGTATAGGTTATGTCATGTATGAAAACTAGTATTGCCAGGCAATACTACAATACAATGTAGTACTGGTGACGGCAGCCATGTTGTAGCGCTATCCTATTGCGTGCAGAGGGAATTTGAAATACAACCATTTATCCCACCCCTCGGATTGAGCATTGCCAATGGTCAGTTCCCAGACCTTACATCTTGATGTGGGTTTGGCTCGTCAGGCTACTATATTTCTATATTTCAAATATTTGTAAATTCATCAAAAACTGTTTTTGCAACTGAACCCTTCAAGTGGTTCTGAGGCACATCTGATTAAAACCATGCAGTAGTAACTGTGCAATTGCAGCATGTCAAAATAGTCGACACATTTTGTTTGTAGATTTCCTGTTAAAGGCTTATTCTAATGATGTCACTCGTCATCTTAGACTCTGTAGCTCTAAATATAACCAGACAGAAAGTCTGCATAGCAAACCTCTGGCACACTCATTTCACACTGATGGCGTGGCTTTGTGGCTTGTATGGGGAAGTAGAACTGAACATGCTCAGCTGAGGCAGGATGCTCACAGAGGGCGTCAGTATTCATTTTCTTCACCTGTTTCTTTGTTAGTCATGTCCCGCGCATATCATCCCAGACCAGTTATTTACTTTGGAATGGGTGTTCATACAGGAGCCTGTTTGTGTGTGTTGGAGGTATAGACAGCAACCTCTACTCATGAACCTTGTGCAATTGGTAAATAGGTTGATTTTAACTTCCTCTTGTCCCAATAATATATATATGTGTGTACCCACACTACACAAAGCAGACAAACAATTGTGTGCTCATCTTGTGTGGTTCAATTCATTTCCCTATTGCTCTTGGAATTAATTGGCCAAAGCCTGGTCACGCTGGGACTACCGTAATTTCCCAACTATTAGCCGCAGCTTATACATTGATTTTGCAATATTTCTTCAGCTATGAGGTTAATACACGGGGCAGTTAATATGGTATTAATATGGTTTTGTTTCTTTTAACTTGCATAAAACACTGTCCTGCGGCTTATACACAATGCGGCTAATACACAGAAAATAACTGTATGTCTTTGGAGGATATATCTACAGAGCCTTCCAGTCATAAGCCACATTGGACATCTTTGTAAGAGTATGGGTAAGGGACATAGAAAAATACACAGAAAGTCATATTACTTATGGGTTTTTTTCACCTTTAAACTTTTTGTTGGGGGAGGGGAGGTCAGTTCACTTTCAACTTCCTCTACATTGCTGTGCAAGACTGATATGTCTATGCTCCCTGACAGACTTGTGACCTTTTTGCATGTGACTTGCACATCCTGATTGTACTACAGATATAGAACCTGCTAAGAGTATAATAAGAGTTACCTAAAATTTTAGCCCATCTTTTCATTTATGAGGACAACTAACTAACTGGTAATCAGGAAGAGTACCGATTTTCAGCATTCACCATATATATAGAATTTGCCTTTTTTTTTATTTTTTTAAAGAGAGACAGGAAGTGAATGCAGGACAGACGGAAAATCTGTGCTAAAGTGTGAAAATGACACAAAGCTGTCAGACCAGGTATGTGAGACAGGAGATCCACAGCAGAATCACAGAATAATCACTACTCTTATAGCAGGGTTCCCACAGGTAATGGGATTTCTGGAATATCATGTAATTCTAGTCTATTCCAGACATGGAAAGTCAGGGAATTTGATCATATTTGGGCCAAAGTCATGGAATATCAGGGAATTGTGTTGTAGCAGTTTAAAATGTACTTGCCAAAATATATTAATACAAATATATTTCCATACAGAATTGGTGTATATCTGGTTAACAACTTTACTGTTTGCTTGAGTGATTGTGGGTAGCCCAACTTTGTTTATTCAATGCCTATTTATTCATCTTCCGCTCAAAAAGTCAAAGATCCTTGAACGCTACGCGGCTGCTCTGAAATCTCTGGTCAGTATATTGTACCATTCATTATACATCATGGAAATTCAGAATTTTTGTCAGGGAAAAGTCATGGAATTGTACATTTGACTTAGAGTGGGGAACCCTGTGATAGCGTCTTCTGGTGACACTGAGGTTCTCAGGCCAATCTCATGGACCATACATACATAGGGGGGGCAGCCGTGGCCTACTGGTTAGGGCTTCGGACTTGTAACCGGAGGGTTGCTGGTTCGAACCCTGACCAGTAGGAACGGCTGAAGTGCCCTTGAGCAAGGCATGTAACCCCTCACTGCTCCCCGAGCGCCGCTGTAGCAGGCAGCTCACTGTGTCGGGATTAGTGTGTGCTTCACCTCACTGTGTGTTCACTGTGTGCTGAGTGTGTTTCACTAATTCACGGATTGGGATAAATGCAGAGACCAAATTTCCCTCACGGGATCAAAAGAGTGTATATACTTATACTTAGGTTGCAAGCTGTTTCCAAAAAAAGTATTTGTTAGATGAGCAAATGTGAAAGGTGTGCTTCCCCACTGCTAGGCCCAGTGTATCACGAGTACTGTGCCTGCCCTGAGGAGGACGCTGGGGACTGGCAGGCGGCGTTGGACTGCCCAGCCGGTGACCCTCAGGTTGAGGCCGACTTTGAGACGTTCCCTTTCATCGACCTGGCGCGGCTGAGCCAGGAAGTGCCTCGGCGCTTCGCCCAGAGGGGCGGCCTGATCCACTACACCATCCTCAACAACCAGCTGCACCGCCGCACACAGGGCAAGTACACCGACTTCAAGATGTTCTCGGACGAAATGCTGCTGTCGGTCATGAGAAAGGTAAGTGGCCATGGCGTGTGTCAGACTTAACCTAACTAGCCCATAACAGTGTTTGTGCAGTTCTGGGAAAGTATGTACGGTAATTATGAATTACTGTTTTCCAGAGCTTAAGTTAAGTTGTTAAGTTGTGGTTAAGTATGGACATTTGGGTGAAAGAGTCATCATGAGTGGTTGACTGATCTCGTAGTCGGGTTTGTGATAGGTGCGTCTGCCAGATGTGGAGTTTTACATGAACGTTGGCGATTGGCCTATGGAGAAGAGGAACATGGGCGAGTCGCCGGGACCCGTGCCCGTCATCTCATGGTGCGGCTCCACGGATACACGTGACATCATCCTGCCCACCTATGACATCACACATTCCTCACTGGAGACCATGAGGGGTGTGACCAATGACCTGCTCTCTATCCAAGGACACACAGGTTGGCGATGCCATAGCAATCCCATCTATATCCCTGAGGAGGGGTTAGAGTATTTCAGCAAATGAAAATAAACATCCAAAGACCTTTATGTAACTTCCGTAACCGCAAGAGATGGTCAGTCCAAATTGTAAGAGGGAATTTGGCCACATGAAAATAGTAGTGTTGACCGAAGATTAGAACCATAGTTGATGGTGCCCTTATCAAGTTGTAGGAAATTTAAAAAAAGAAAATCTTACTGTGAGACTCTTTTTCCATAGTTACCATTGAGAGTGTCAGTAGATTCTCCCCAGACATGTATTTTCATCACAAAAAGCCATATTCATGTTATCATAAGGAGTCCTGTTATGGTAACTCTTTTATTACATGGAGCAGTAAATTGTGTAGACAGTTATGAGCCTTTGTTTCACAGGCCCGGTGTGGTCCAATAAGACAGAGAAGGCTTTCTTTAGAGGCCGAGACAGTCGGGAAGAGCGCCTCCACCTGGTCACCCTGTCCAAAGACAACCCTCAGCTGCTGGACGCTGGGATCACAGCGTACTTCTTTTTCCGGCAGCAGGAGAAGGAGCTCGGCAAAGCACCACTGATTGGCTTCTTTGACTTCTTCAATGTGAGAAAGGCTCTGGTATCCTCTGAATCGTCTTTCCCTCCCACAAATGAGCAGTTTGGTAGACACAGCATCACATCTTTAAAAAGATACAGCATGTCAATTGACATATATCCACAATTACCAAATGCAGTGATATTATTTTCTTCTGTCTGTCAGTATAAGTACCAGGTGAATGTGGATGGCACGGTGGCTGCATACCGGTTCCCTTACCTGATGCTGGGCAACAGTCTGGTCCTGAAACAGAAGTCTCCATACTATGAGCACTTCTACACACACATGAAGCCTGGAAAACATTACATCCCTGTGGACAGAAACCTTGCAGACCTCATACAAAAGATCAAGTGGGCTAAGGTAGGAGTGTCTGGGCATTTGTGTCTTATACATAAGATTAAAGGCTAAGATATGCTGGTGTGTGTGTGTATGTGTGTGTGTTAGGCTTGGTGTGTGTGTGTTTGTTGTGTCAATCTCATCTCCTTCTCAGGACCATGATGCCGAAGCAGAGAGTATAGCTAAAGAAGGCCAGCGATTGGCCAGGGAGCTGCTTCAGCCCCACAGACTGTATTGCTACTACTACCTGGTCTTACAGGTGACCATTTCTATCCTTTCACCTTGTATGCAGAGGTCATTGTATCACAATATCATGTAAATTAAATTCAATGACCAAGATGATACTATTGTGTCATCCTATAAAACAGCATTATATCAGTGAAGTGAATAAAGTTTCTTCATTTTTAAATAATATTCTCAATGGTAGTGATGAAGCTATGTATCTTTTCTTTGCTTTCTCAGACCTATGCGTCACGGCAAGTGGGTCAACCGACGGTACATCCTGACATGGAGCTGGTGCCACAGCCATCCGACCACGCAAGCCTCTGCTCCTGCCAACGTGGGCCTCAGGCCAGTGGGGCCAGCCCCAGGAAAGATGAGTTATGATGGACAACACACGCACATTATGATGAATAAAACAGAAGACGTGTTGTTATGAACTTCATGACAAACAAGCTGAGTTCCGATGGAAAAGACAGCTGGAGCGAAACATTTCTATGAACAGTATTTCAGGAGAGGTTCTAAAACAAAAGGGGAGAATACTTCTGATGGATAAAGCGGGGGGGGGGGGGGGGGGGTGGCGGAGTGGCAAGCTATAACAGATGCATCTCCATTGGGGTATATGTCTTTAGTTAGTCCAATTACGGTGCTGAAACCTGCCAAAAAGACTCTTGGGAAACGCTACCTTGGGCTTTAGTCAGTGTAGTTTAGGACACAACCCCCAGGAGAGATCTGCTTCAGATATGCTAGGCTCAACAAGAGAGGAGAGCTTTTAGGAACCTTACATAATGACAGCAAGGAAAGGTTTATAGGTACGTAATTACTGAATGACTGAATGTTTTTTTTTAACTTACTGAACTGTGCCGACTCTTGTTGGTATTATCATCGTTATTATGGAAGGAGGGGACAACAGTTGGAACAATTGGATCACTTATTGTCGTCACTTCCGTGCCAAAAATATATAAAAAAGACATCAAATGACCCAATATTATGTAATACATTTCTTGTCAGATCATGTGTGTATGACTGCAGTGTTCAAGCCCTTAACTATTTCACCTGGGTTTAATGGTGTTACATCCACCAGCTGTGTGTATGGCCTTGTCAATTTAAAAGCACAGTTAGAACTGTATTACTCAACAGTGACCTTAATGTGTACACAAGTTGTCTGTATGGTGGTAAATCATATTATAGTGCCTAAATGTTATAGTGCCAAAATGTTTTTTTACTGAAAAGAGCTGTTTACATTTATTTAAAAATAAGCTGAAAATGTCCTATTATTATCCTGGAAATTGGGGAGATGTTAAGGTGACAGTCATCACCAGAACCGTGTTTTAGTTGCATCTGTGAATTACGACATACCACAATGACCTCACCTCAGTCATGTCAAGTATATAATGAACTGTACGCTGCACTGTGGAATTTCTCTGCTACATTTATGCCAAGGGCTGAGTACATTTGTTGAATACACATGTTGTTTAGAGTTACCATATTGACTTAGCAGATATTTTTCTCTTGTGATGCGAAACTATTGTCAATGAACAGCATTAAGAGGTGTTTGGTTGAGAGTAGAGAATTAATGTGACTAGTGGAGTGAAAATGTAAAACAGGGAGTCCCACTGATGTATTTACTTTGTTGTACCCCTGAAGATGCACTAAAATTTCACATTATTATTGTCAGCACTGTAGTCTTTTTACATGTGCTATACTGAAAATAAACCATTTCAACACTTTCCCAGCCTCATATTAAAGCATTATAAAAAATGATGAAATATGCAATTAATGGGCCAATAAATAGCTGTAACACTACAGACCTGTTTCACGTTAGATTATTTCCAACGCATCAGCCATCTGTTCCTGTAATCAATCTAGACTTAATTCTGATTGGACTGAGAGCTTGTCATTTCCATTTCTTGTGCAAAAGGAAGGAGGTGGGTGGGACAGCATTGTCAGAAGATTAGTGCATTGGGTCAGATATGCACTAGCGTTCAAGGGTGGGGTGACTTACAAAATGTCTTTCCTACGAAAACACACCACAGAATGTTCTGGAAAGGGAAACATAGCAAAATGAATAGGATACGTAGTTAAACAAGGATAGAATAAATGATTTTTAATTGAAATCATTGTCCTGAAAACATTGCTTTTCTCAGAGAATCTGTTTATTTTCTATTGAAAACAAGCAAACTTCTAAATGACCCCAAATTTCTGAATGTGTAGCAGGTAATGTCTATTTCACCGTGACCAGTGGTCTGTAGTACTTTGTACATTATAAATTCTACACATGTAGCTTTAAGTGATAAATTGCCTTTGGCTGTGTGTAATGTTTTACTCCTACTAAACACACTCACTATGTTAGTGTGCTCTCAGGAGAACCCCTCACAACATCTACAATTAGCTGTTTATATTTGGCCTTTGGGACAGTACCACAGATTTGAGTACAGTCATTTCACACTGGTGTGAAGCAGATAGGACCGCTGGCGTTTGGGTGAGCATTCACTTTAATTGGTAGCCCTGTGTCACAATTCCAGAGATATCACAATGACAATAAAAGCTGGCCGCACCCAGCAACACAATCAGTTAGTTTGATAAGAGTACTGAGTGGATTCTGCCCCTTATACGTGAAGGTAGTCAGGCTGCTACAGCACAACATGTAATGCTTAAATACAAGATCATAAACATGCATCTGATGGCTCACACATACACACACACACACCTTACCTCACCCATACACACACACAAACACATGTTTTTCAATTAAATTATTAAGGATATATACACAATAATACCTACCAAAGGGTATGTGTTAATGTGGGGTTAAGGACCCATTTGCCTTTGTAGGTTTGTTACTGGAATACTGTACACTTGGGAGTGAGATCGCTGATTTCGACAGGTTAGCATCAGATGAGAACATCCCCACACTCTTAGCTGCCTGGCATTGTGTGTTATGCTCCACGAATCTCATTTATTCTACAGGGCTCCACACAAAAATGATCACGCCACCCCCACGGTCTCCACATCTTCAGGAAAGAAAAAAAATAGGAGAGAGAAGAGAAAGAGCCTCCTAACAAGTACCATGTGTGTCTCTTAGCCGTCCACACACCAAGTGTTAACACACCACAAATCACCAGGGGTGTACACCAGTGTTCATCAGATCTCTTAACTGGACTTTTCTCCACAATCCTTACATTGCTTATGGTCTTTTCACTGAGCCCATGTGAAGTTCAAAATGCATGAAAAATAAAAATCTGTCATACCCTTGGTTCAAACAATGTTGTTTAGCTCAGTACCATAATAATGAGTCTGTCTCGTTATCATACAGTTTAAGTCAGAACTAGGCAAATAGGAAATAGCAAATTGATGGGAATTTGAGGTTTACATGCAGATTTCCTTTCAGAGACTTGAAAACAAAAGTACAAGAACTTCATTTCACTGTAATTTCTATCTCTAATATTTCTCACACTTCCACCTATTTTTTGAAATCCCATCACCAGATAGAGGTTTAGTTTTGAGAATAAAAATAAAAAATAAAGGTGAAACCCAAAGTAGTTAGAAATGAGACTGGCAGTAGAATGGCACCAGTGAGATTCTACTGAACCATATTCTGAGGGCCCCTAATTTCACTGATGGGCAATGACCAAATTGAATGACTTGTCAAAAAACCTTTTTTGTACTTGAATCCATCTTCCATTTCACATGTTTCTCGTTGATCTGTTCAGCAGTTAGCATCAGCTTTTGTTCCACCAGAAACAACAACAACAACAACAACAACAAAAAGTCCAATACAAAAGTCCCCACAAAAGACAGAAAATGAATCCCATCCCCAGTTAGCATTAGCCTCCGGCGTGGATCTGGCCCTCGCCTGGCCAGCCTCTGGCCCAGATCCACCCCAGTGCCAGATGCCAGATGCGGATTTTGTGTTTTTAGCTTACTGAGCTCCACTACGACCTACAGCATCATATGACAAGTCACACCACCTCACAACATACATCTGATCCGCCGCTCCTTCACAGTCCCATTCAAGGTGTTGGATCGCTGACAGTTCACGAGCGAGCATCTCTCCTCCACACACGCTCGTTGCCAGCCAGCCACACACACCACACACACACACCCTTGCATCCTCCCATTTACATCACACGCTGTCCATTAATGACGACATCATCAAACTCCTCCTGCAAAGACATGAGAGATGGCCAGATCAATTTTAGATGGGCTTTGAGATAGCACATAGACAATCTGTTAGCAGTCATTTTACACTAACTAATCACTTTTAAAAACACTGACTAAAACTGCTCTAGACAGACACAGTATGAGAGCTGACTTGAGCTCTGCATACTCACCTCTTCACTCTCCTGTTCTTCTTCCTCATCGTCGTCCTCCTCTTCCTCCTGCATGGGAGTATCCACTGCCCCGCCAGCGCGCAGCAGTGCCTGCACTTCTCGGTTGGGCCTGTGGAGGGCGCAGTAGAGCGCAGTGTGGCCTGCATAGGAGCGCTGGTCCACTGCTGCTCCCGCGCTCAGCAACAGCGCCACTAGCTGGGCACTCTGAGCCTCTACAGCCCAGTGCAGGGGAGAGCGACCTGAACCCAGGTCCTACAGACAGGACGCCGCACGTGGGAGAGAGACAGAGATGCAGAAACAGAGAGGGTGAAATAAAGAGAGAGAAGAAAAAGACAAAACATGTGTGAAATATGGTAAGAGAGCGTAGAAGACAGTTTGCCGATAGGATGACAGGAGAGAGAAAGGAGCGACAGAAGGAAATAATAACATGGTGGCATCAGGAGGGAGGATTCTCATACAGTATGATAGGAGCAGATGATGTGTCTGTGTGTATTTGTGTTAGTGTGCGTGAGTGAAGAGTCATCTCTTCTCTCACCCTCTGGTTCACATCCGCTCCTGCACTGAGTAACATGTTGATGATGTCACTTCTGCCTTTCTGCACGGCCACATGAAGAGCACTTACTCCTGGGAAAGGAAACAATGAGGCAAGACACAGAGTCAGAGTCAGACAGAGATGGAGACCTACTAGAACTAGATCTGCATATGTTCTCATGTCCTGCCCTGCATGCAATGATTGCTAGAGAAATGGTAAAGTAGAAATGTGAACATTTGAGAGACAAAGAGAGCCAAAGGGGGAAGGATGAGGAGAAGATGTGAACATTTCACAATGTGCAGCTACAAATTGCGTGCGGTACTCTTTGACATCCTTGACCATGTCAGCCGTGAGAGTGCTGTGAGGTGCACTCACTGTCCCCTCAGCAACGGACTCCCCTGATTTTGTTTACAGGAGCTGTGGGGTTGATGCCAGTGTTTCAGTGCCAAACAGAGAGGGTCTGTGTATCTGATGCAGTACATGAAAACATGGTGCTTTTTTAATGAGGCGCTCTGTGCTACCTACACTCAGCAAAACTGACAGTCAGCTTGTGCTCCACACGTAGGTAGGAGACAGCGACACTTGTTAGTGTGTTTATGTCTTAAGGTGTGTGCTAGAAAGAGTGTTCTGGTGTGTGTGTGAGAGAAAGAAACAGTGTGTTAGTGTGTGTGTGTGTGTGTTTATGAGTTGGAGAGGGTTCCATTTTGGGGTCTATGTTAAAGCACAGTCTCAGCTGTGTGGAGTTAGTGGTGATGGGGCAAAGTCTAGTAACAATAGTAGGTATACCTGAATAGTTGCTAACTGTGTTCTGTGAGTTACTAAGTCTGTGTACCATAATGTGAATGATTTACTATGGAGGGTGCCTTCCTTGGAAGTTTTTCTGGAACATTGGAATCCAAGTAGCGCTATGACCAGCATGTGAGTATTTGGTCAAGTGTTCTCTGAGCAGGTGTTTCACCTGAGCAGCTGGTGGTGGTAAGGTGTTCTCTGAGCAGGTACCATACCTGAGCAGATGGTGGTGGTAAGGTGTTCTCTGAGCAGGTACTATACCTGAGTGACTGGTAATGAGTTTGTGTACCTGCACAGGTGTTTTACCTGAGTAGTTGGTGACGGAGAGGTGTTCGTAGGAGAGGCGCGGGCAGGACGTGAGCTCCTTCACACACTCCATGCGGAGCTCCCTCACCGCCAGATGCAGCGGTGTGTTTCCCCCCCGCTCCTGCAGCTCGGCACTCGCACCCCCCCAGAGGAGACCGCGCACACACTCCGGCTGGTCCACTATCACCGCCAGGTGTAATGCCGTCTGAGAGAGGAAAGAGAGGGGGGAATTAATAAAACAAAGAATATAACACAGAGATATGGCAAATATGAAAACGAGGGAGAAAAGAAAGAGATACTGTGTGATAAAGGAGTCCTGATAATAAGTTAACTAAAATAAATAAGAAAAAAAAAACATGCCATTTGTGGTTTTCAAGTCAATTTAACTCAAGTCTTTCTTCTCCACAAGCTATGGTATTTCATAAGAGTTCATAAGATTTCATGTTGTATGCTTCCACCCCTACCAACTCCGAATAGGCATGCCACTGATCATCTGGGTCAACAATGTTGCAATGTAGCTTGTCCAAACATAGCCGCACTCTAGGTTTGAACGGGAGGTGCTTCCATTCTAGCGTAGTGGGGGAACTGGTCATGATGCCTGATGGCACGTGAAGATTCCTGTGAGCTCACTGCTTCCCTTTTTTTGACCCATGATGCAAGAGGCCATGTTATTGTCAGACACTTCTGCCAAAACACCTCACAGCAGTAGGCTGCACTATATTTCCCCCATGTATTGCACCTATCGTAGTATGTTTTTGCAGTCCTTACTGTAGCTGTCTTTATGTGAGAAGTGGACTTCAGATATTTGTTATATTGCAGGACCCACCTCAATCATTCTAAATGGGTATTTCAAGAGCATTGGTGGGAAATTAGCAATTAAACTACTGAAAGAGGCATGCATAAAAAAACACCAATACAAACAACAACAACAACAGCAGCACAACTGACAATGATAAAAGACAAAAAGTGGCAAATTGTTGCACACCATCCATCTCTGAGGATAATGCCAGCCACATACATCATTTAAAAATATAATGTGACTGGATATATGGATATTATATTTTGTATTATCAGCATCAACCTTTATGATCATCTGAATTAGCACTGTCTATGTTCTTGAAAATACTTTGTATGTGCTATTCAGTGCATATCAGGGGTAAAGTAGGCCTACAGGCAAACAGAATCCTACGGTCCTCCTACTCCAGACTCCTACTGTTTGTCATCTTACCTGGCCCAGGTGATTCTGAATGTCCAGGTAGGGAGTCCAGCTGGTTTCCAGGGCGATGACCCCCAGCAGGTACTGGACGAAAGCCCTGTGCTCGTGGATCAGCGCCAGGTGCAGGGCCCTGAGAGCAAGGCAAAGTCGACCACATTCTCATACATAATACACAAACAATCATAACCCAGAACATAAAGGCCAATGCCTACTCCAAAGGTAGGTACTAAGCATCAACTTCTCCCGATACTCAGGATGTACAACACAGTCACCGAGGGTGTGCCCTCTATCCATGTAAACTCATGGATGGGACACCAAGAACACTGACTGATGTCCCTGGCTGGTGCGCATGCATTGGTTGATGCACTGTTGCAACAATAAACTTACGTGTCTCCGTCTTCGGATAAGAAGTTTAGAGTGTTAAACAACTCTTCTCTTCTCTGCCGCTCCTCCTCTGGACTGACCACCGAAACCCGTTCACTCCGTCCGGTGTCGACGGTGTTACCCACAGCCTGTTCGGCCAGGATAAGAGTCCCAAGACCCTGAGACAGGCTTCCTACCGTCTCATCTGTTATCGAGTCCCCGATCGCGGAGTCTAGCCTCTCTCCTGGCTCCACGGACGTGCAGTCCTCTGAACGGTCCTCAGCATGACCCAGTGACGGACAACAGTCCTTTGGCCGAGTGCTACTCCAGGCTGATGGCGACTCGATGTCATATGAGCCATCGATACTGAGCCCAACGCCACTGATAGAGTCCAGTCCGCTGTCGCACCAGTCATCAGACGCTGCGTTGGGGCTGCCGAGTTTGAGCTCGCAGCCGACCGCAGGCCGTGGATATTTGTTGCTTGAATCGCCGTTGGAATCCTCCATCGAGTGCCGTTGTATCCCCGCCATTTAAAATGTTTCTTACACAAAAGAAGGCCTGTCTGTAGATTAAATTGTTCCCCTGCTTAACAATTTTGCGTGGCTAGCTAATGAGTCCAGTTTCGCTAGCCTAGCAAGAGTCAGAAATTGCTTCAGATGTTCTCCAGGTCGGAACAATCCTTTTATCGTATAAAAGCCAAAACAACAGCGCAGAGCGCTGCTGTGCTAGCCACTCAGCCCTGTTTCTTACTCATTTTAGCTTCCCAGCTCAGTCATAGAGCAGAGGAGATGATTAAGTTGGCCTTGCTACTTCCCGATAAGGTTGTTTGGCAAGAGCTGGAGAGTCCAGGGGAATTCCCGACAGATCCCAGATCCCATGAAACACAACCTGCGCATGCGCATCACGTGTTCCGCTACTACTGAAACGGGAAACAACAGCAGGATTAGAATATCATATTTCTGTCAGTTTAGCCACCGTCATTTACCGAAAGATATGTGTCATAAATGAAATATGCAGAAAGGACAATGCTGATTTTACGATTTCCTTTCCCTATCTGAATAGAGGTGACCTACGCAGTTACTGTAAAATCGCTAAAATTACGTATCGATTAGGTTCATTCCACGGGGTGGCACTGTCGTATCATGTTTCGTATTGTGGTGACTTCTGCGGCACAAAGCCAGGTTTGACACCACGAAACCAGGCCATAGGCCAGGGGTCGGCAATTACGTTTGGACCCGGGCCAATTTTTTTTCAGACAATGGCATCGCGGGCCATAGCTTTTGTAATGGGGGGGGGGGGGGGGGGGTGTTATAGGCCTACTATTTAAATTATTAATCTAACTTTTAAAATGCATTTAATTTAATTCCATTAAAAACGTTTATTTGCTTATGTGCGCTGTTTTATGCCGCCTGCTGCATCTCCTGTCGTCTCTCATGAAACAGGCGACTTGCCTAGCAACTTGCCGTAACTAATGTGTACAAATATTATTCTTTTGGATGACGTGTAAATGATTAGCTGAACATTGCTATATGCTAGTTATCGATGCAAAATGTCGTTGTCAAAAGCCTTGAAAAGAAAAATTGATTCAGAATGCAGGACCTACAAAGAAGAATGGAAGCAGAGGTATGTGTTGAGCCTGCCTGCATTTATTAATGCCAAGCCTATTAATTTAACTAAACATAAGCTATTTTTGACCTTGCCCACTGGAAGAGGGAGACAGGACACTTTTGTTTTGTTTTTTGCACAAGATTACGCGCTCGCGTGCCAATACCGTTCCGACCTGTGCGCCATGGATAACTGCAAGGATGTTCCACCTGTTGTTTTGTCACTTTAGTAGGACTATCATCTATACCTCAATAAATGTTCTGAAATTGATGGGATTGCTGTAGCCCTTTTTTTCTTTTTAAAAACATGGGGTTAAAAAAAAATCATTTTTTTTTTTTTATTTAAACAGCAAATTAACGTCATCTCGCGGGCCAGATAGAATAGATGGCGGGCCAAAATTGGCCCGCGGGCCACTATTTGCCGACCCCTGCCATAGGCTATAACATATCATTAAATCAGTGTGCCAGCCAGTTTAAGTGATACATTGCTTCTTTACAACTTTTCTCTGATTGCTGACATGTTTACTTTTTTATATATCAGGAAGTGTTCTCATTTTAATGAACTTTACCAGTCGTAGGCTAGCCTAGGCCTACAAGTTTAGTCTTCATCGTGCCCTGGCCAAATGGACTTTGAAGACTCACTAGCCTACTGTTTACAGTCAGCATAAAAAGTAGCCTAAACATCTCCTGTTTCTCAATAAACATGCCTAAACATTCTTTTGTAGGTGCTTTAATAACCCAGATATAATTAAACCACACCACTGTAGGCTAATACATTTTCTTGGTTGTGCAATTATTTTTTGCTTGTTCTACTGTCTCCACTAACATTATTCTGTAATTTCTTACGCCTTCATATTGCATTAATGAAGTTAACTAGGTTAGTTGTTTTGTGAACATTTTTATTTGAAGACAGCTTTGTTACATTGTTTAAACAGAAGTATTGAAGATTGGACATGAAGTAGGCTAAATATTGGCTTTAGGCTACAGTAGTAGTCCTCAGTTGCCATCAGAGCAAAACAAAACTAAGTGTATAACAAAGATATAAGTGGTTTCTTAGTAGGATGCATAGTACTCTGATAAAACAGGAATACAGCCTCCATTATTCTGCTTGCTGTTTGTGAAAATGTAAGTCTATAAGCAGAAGTGGAGTTCTGCGACTTAACAGTGTTACAAAACAGAGGAACTGTAAAAAGCTGACATTTGAAGAACGTTCCAGAACTTCCAGTCCATAAAACAGTCTGAGGACTTGTGTTTTTGAATCCATTGTGGATACAGTAAATTGCAGTGAGTAATATACCAAAGTGATTTCAAATATAACATATGGGGCCTCTCAGATGGCACATGCTCATATTTCCCTGATTCTTTTGTTGGTTTCATAGCAATTTTTGAGGTATTATCCAATATCCTTCATAATCTCCCCCTGTTGGCCAATGTTAACAGCATCTCAGTGAGCATACAGACCCTCTCTGAGAGGCCTGCCTGCAGCACTGCAGCTGAAGCAGGCTGACCGCAGAGGGACCTATTACAGGTTTGTTTGTTTGCTTGACCAGCTCAGACCAGCCCAGGGACTCAGCCAGGGAGAGGAGGAGGTGGAGTAGATTGCACACAGATGGAGGAGAGGAGGAGGTAAAGCAGTGGTGTAGTCTACGTGATAAGCAGGACTATGCAGTACACCCACTTAAAAGGCATTACCATCTCAGTACACCCACTTAAAAGGCATTACCATCTCAGTATACCCACTTAAATAGTCAAGGATATGCATTTGGGGTTGATCACAGTATACCATTGCAGCTAACTAGACTACATCACAGTATACCCACTACAGCTAACTAGACTACACCATTGAGGTAAAGTATGTAAGTAAAGTATGCAGGGACTGTAGTAGTATGCAGAGACTGTTGTTGCAGTTATGGTGCTTGGCAGTACCCTTTGTGTCAGTAAATAACCTCCTATAGCCGTCTCATAGCTGAGGTCTTGAGGTCTTGGCACTGTGCTTCCAAGATCTGTGTCACGTTACAGTGCATGTTATGTAGCACACATTGGATCAGCTGATACAACAGGTGTAAATTCCCCTTTGTAGTCACAGACCATGGGAGGAAAATTCCACAACTACAACAGCAGCCTTTGTACTCTACTAGACAGGCTTCTTTTTCTAAGCGACCACAACATCTCCTTCCTCCTGTGTTTTCAATAGTAGTGACAGACTGTCATGTCTTACACTGGATTTGGAACTGATTCATGAAGACCCTGTTTTGGTATGATGAAATATGACAACGCTGGTCTGGCAATACTGAAAATGCACTGACATAGTTCTCATGTTGTTGTTTTTTTCTTTTTGTAAAACATGAGTCTACCGAACCTTGTGACCTAACACTGATTTCAGGAGGTGACTCTTTTTAGCGTCAGGTCTGATGACATTTTACCTCATGCCCCTCTGTTCTCCATATCCATAATTGATGAAAACACATTAATAACTCATCTCATGCTTTTGTCATGCAGCCTACCTGTGTGTTCCCATCATGATTAAAGATTCCTATTACAGCCAAATTCAAGGGCTAGGGCATGTCTGCTGCTGACATTTTGTCTGGGTTTGTCTTTGAGGTGTAAAATGGCTTTGCACATCACCCTCTGGTTTGCTGGGAGAGTCAGGAGTGGGCCATGTTGACCATGGAGAACTTGCTTTGAATGGAAGCTGCAGCTCAATCACAGGCTATCAGGGCATTTGAATGAAATGTGAGATGAGGATGAGGATGGTTGTGGTGGTGATGATGATGATGATGATGATGATAAGATTTATGGGTGTAGGTATTCATGTAGTTAAATTAAAAACACTATGAAATTGGACTGTGACAAAGACATGCCACTCCAAATAAAAGGATACACTGAGTTTGTGACGGCCAAATATACTGGACCATGATACAGCTTCATGCCTGATATTGCAGTTAGTTCCCCTATACTATGTATGTGTACACTTTGCTGTATGAACATGAATGCCTTATAATGACATCAAAAGTTTGATGTTATTGGCAATTATTTTATCCAATTTATAATTCTGTCACACTCTCTCTTTTTTATAATCTCTTCCTCTTTTGTATTCCTTTATCTCATTGATATTATTTGTCTCGTTCCCTCTCTCTCTCTCTCCCTCTCTCTCTCTCTCCCCCGCTCTATCTCTCTATCTGCTTTGTCAGCAAACTCTTCTCCGC
>NW_027468565.1:20223134-20225634 GCF_046254945.1 Alosa pseudoharengus
AGCATATGGTGCCAGGACAGCTGAGTGGCTGGGTCAACATTACACACACACACTCTCCCTCTCTCTCTCTCTCTCTCTCTCCCACTCTCTCTCTCCCTTTCTCTCTCTCTATTTAATAAGATGAACCCTCAGAGAGATTCTAGGACACTGGTGTGCGTGTGGGTGTATGTGTGTGTGTGTATGTGTGTGTGTGTGTGAGAGAGAGAGAGAGAGAGAGAGAGATAGCCCACTGCAGTGGGACAAGTAAAGGGGCATTGAAGTGTTTAAATGAAGAGGTGTGCATGGGGAGAGGTCATGATGAACATGGAGGGAGGCAGCACTGAAATACTGTCAGAGCTATCCGGACTTCATGCCATGTGTGTGTGTGTGTGTGTGTGTGTGTGTGTGTGTAAAAGTTTCATTGCTTTCCACACACACAACGCTGCTGCTTTGTGTGTGTGGACAGCGAGAGGGGGGGAGGCCCCAGTGTTTCTCCTGCTGATTTCTGCAGCGTTGCACTTTCCTCTGGACGCTCCTCTCAGCGCTCCTCCTGGGGAACAGCACTTTCACCCCGGCCCAATCACCCCTCTCACACTGCAGGCCCTGCTCCTGCTCAGGCTCAGAGTTGGGTAGTCGGCCACAGAAAGGACATTATAACGCCATGATGTGTGTAGAAATCGAGTTGCATTGTGAGAAACGTGGGAAGTCTTCACCACAAAATTGACCATCATTTCGTCCACACACAGTCCATTTAAAGTGTTAATAGATTATAACCAGTGTTGCCACAGTTACCTTGAAAAAGTAATCTGATTACTGATTACTGATTACTCCTTTAAAAAGTAACTTAGTTACTTTACTGATTACTTGATTTTAAAAGTAACTATGTTAGATTACAAGTTACTTTATTAGTTACTTTCAGCAGCTGCCGACAACACCCCCAACGCCTCAACATAAAAATGATAACCGGTTTTGCCAATACTCACTATACTGGAAGTGCATTTTAACAGCAATGTATAGCAGACATCCCAACCTAACCTACTTAGAATTCAGATGTTTGTTCAATAATGTCTAAGTACACCAAATAAGGAAGGCCTATTGATAGAAATTGTTATAGTAAAATATGTAGATTTTTTTTCATGTAGCCTTGGCAACTAGCCATCTTGTAGCCTATAGGCCTGAGTAATATGCAAATGAAATTACACTTGTTAAACTCACCTCAACAAGTCTTTTGCAATCATTTAACCCGCCGTGAGCAATGCTAAAGTTGCTGTTACAAACAGTGCAGTGTGCAAGATTATCATTATGTTTTAATCTTTTAAGACAATTGGGTACACTTTTGTGTAGTCTGATGTGAAATGGGTCTTAAATCTTCCTTTTTGAGGGGCACTGACGCTGCCATGACGCTTCTGTTCCTAGATACACTGACTGAACTGAATAATTATGTTTGGGAGAAAAGAGATATAAGCACTTACACTGAAAACGGATTGGTTGATTTAGCAAAACAGACCAGGATGCTCTCTGTCTTGGATGCGCTTCAGGCACAAACGCACCACTCCTCTCTCTCTCCCTCTCCGTTGTGTGCGCATTAAGCTATGCACACGCGATTTGAAGCAAAGATTCTAGAATCTTTGATTTGAAGTCCGGTCTGGCTTGCGTGCTCTTGTTCGCTCTAGGTTCCGGGAGATTTTATGTAATTTGCGGGCGTCAGGAAGCCGCTATCAATATGTGGGAGACTCCCAAAACTTCGGGAGACTTGGGATGTCTAGCTAGACAGCACTTTGTCGCCAGCACAGAATGTACAATGTACCTTAATGTTGTCATGTTTAGCTGACACAAACTCAAAGTAATGACTGATGAAATGTGCATCTCTCTCTCTCCCTCCACCCTCCATTGTTGTTTTCGTTTGTGTCGCTGCACGTGAATTGTCCTCATGCTGAAAACGTGAGCATAGCCTACATGACATTAATCCCCAAGACAAGAAGAAAGCAAGGAATATATCTTTTTATTAAGAAAAAAATTACAAAAATAGTAACGCACAGTAACTTAGATAAGTAACTTTAATCTGATTACTGGTTTGTAAATAGTAGCGCGTTAGATTACTCGTTACTGAAAAAAGTGGTAAAAATAGACTAACGCGTTACTAAGTAGACTAACGCGTTA
The DNA here is from genome assembly GCF_046254945.1 of Alosa pseudoharengus. Lineage (NCBI taxonomy): Eukaryota > Metazoa > Chordata > Actinopteri > Clupeiformes > Clupeidae > Alosa > Alosa pseudoharengus. The sequence continues at coordinate 20,225,274 of NW_027468565.1, forward strand.
CTTTAGAGCCCTTGGTGCACACTGAGGAAGGCGCTAAGCCGAAACGTGTTGGTGCAATAAACACATTTGTATGCAAAGTGCAGCCTTTTTTTCTTCCTTGATGTCACTTGAGGTTTGGCCAAGCACTCTAAGACAGAAATAAGAAACTGAGTGAAGCCTGCTCCTACCACACAACCCTTTACAAGGGCTCATGGAGATTCTTAAAGCTTCTGACTTCCTTCATAGTCTCCTAACAGAGCATCGTAACAGTCATCATCATACAGTAGGACATGTTACTGATCGTTTTTTCTGACAAAAAAGTTCTTGTGATGTTGAAAGACCAGACTTCAGCTATATGATGGGGGCTTTTTCCTCCTCCATT
>NW_027468565.1:20230634-20240634 GCF_046254945.1 Alosa pseudoharengus
TTTTATTTTTTTTTCTGGAAAAACAACATCTACATCCTGGCACATATGGAACCTCCTGCAGTTAACAGAGTTGTGCTTCCACCTTTTTCACTGCATCCTGGGCATTTCCTCATGAGCAGCTGATGAAAGATGTCAGGCCATTAACAAAAGCGTGAACAGTGAAGAGGTTACAGTCTTTGCAGTTCTAGCAGAATACTGCATATCTTATGGCATTTAGTCAGGATTTGAATATGTATAACCCCCCATATCCTGCTTATGTAAAGCACCTTACTCACCATGCAAGGCATTACCATGCTATTTCTCTGCCATCGAAATGAAAGGCTTATTGAGAAAGAAGTGCTGATGTTTCCATTTCTAACATGCAGGCATTTACATTTTTTTTAGCAGGCGTTTTTTATCCAGTGTGAAGTGGAGTGCAGGGAATGAACTGTATGTATTTTTAGCAGAGTATCATACACTTTCTCCTTGGAAAGCTCTTCCACAACATCAATGTTCTCAGAAGCATGTGCTACCGGTTAAGACTCAAGGTCACAGGATATAGGCCTACATTAATAATCCTTGTCCTAATTTACAACATTAGTACGGTAGTGTACATACTGTGTGGTTGACCATATATCATAACCATGGCATGTGGCAGTATTTAAGGGGAAATCACTTTAAAATGAAATGAGAGGTATCTCATATGTTGTTATGGATAAGTCATGATGTGGCAGAAACTACTTCAGTCTGATCTTAAGGAGGTTTTTACAAGTGAAAAGATGCATTTTGTGTGTGTGCCTCTGTCAGTGTGTGTGTGTGTGTTTGTCCAAGGATTAGTATGGAGGATGCAACGTGTGCATGTCTGTGTGACTTCCGATGCCTTGGAGGACTACTGGGGTTGGACACTCAGCACGGAGCCCAGCCAGGGCTGGAGTTGTGAGCTTTGGTACGTATTGAATATCTGCCAAGCATAGATATCTATAGTGCTGAAAACTGGCCATTTACCAATCACTTTCAAATCCTGCCAATGTTCCTAAATCACTGTAGGAGATAGAGAGAGAGGGGGGAAAGAGAGAGGGAGGGGTAGAGAGAGAGAGGGAGGGGTAGAGAGAGAGAGAGATGCGTGCTGGTGCAGCCGGGTTATTACCTTAGATGATGTGTTCTCTGTTGAAGGACGTCACCGGCACATGGCATGCAATGATGTGTGTGTGTGTTTGTGTGTGTGTGTGTGTGTGTGTGTGTATGTGTGTGCACGTGTATGATGGTGCCGTGAAACAGACTGCACTCCAAATGGCTGATTAACAGCAAAGCACAGCTGACTGGCATGAGAACCTGTAATGAAGAAAAAGAGAGAAGGAGGGAAGGAGAGAAAGAGAGAGAGAGGGAGAAGGGGGGTGAGAGAGGTCGACTGAAATAAAAAAAGAAAGGAAAGATCAAGAGAGAAAGAAGAAGGGGAGAGGGAAAGGAGAAATAAAAAGAGAGAGAGTATTGCTAGGGATGGAGAGATGGAGAGGTCACTAATGGATGTGAAATACCCTGCAATTTATTCACCCTCTCTAGACTTCCATTTCTGCTATGTAAGCTTCATGTCATCCTCTCGTCTTATCCTCTTTCATGGGGGAAATGTGTCTTAAGACTCTGAAGTTTTCGGAGAGCTCATGAGTCAGTTAGAATTGCAAAAGTTGAAACTCTAACATTGTAAACTTCGTCAGACATTCAAACACAATCTTTCCCATTCCACCAAAGAACGGGCAAGGTTGATGTCTCCAGGAGAAGCATGAATAGAGTGATGTAATCATCTGAGCACGCAGGTCATCTTGCTTCATGAGTCGGACCAATAAATCACCCTGGCACTCAAGGCAACAACAAATGTCACTAATGGTTTACGTAGTGCATTGAGAATGACCCTTTTAAGTAAACATTAACATGCATTATTTATGGTGCATAGGACTTTCAGACCTATCCCTTAAGAATACAGGTAACATATAGAGAAGGCATTTCATTTTGAGCATGTAATTAAAATGTTCTATGCTGACATGGATTGTTCCCTCTGCCATGTGCTAGCAAGTAGGCCTACAGTATGTAATCTTACAGAAATACCTGAGGATGGATAATAAACTCTTTGTATTTAAGAAGATTATTGCAGTTCTTTAGCTTGATAGAATATCTGAATGAGAGTGAGAAGGTTTACAGTAAGACTAATCAAAAAGGAAAGCCCAGAAAAAAATGACTTAGTCTCTCATGAACCCATCCTCAGCCAAAGAGGTGTAGACTGACAGAGATGAGGTAATACACACAAGGCCATTCTTTGAAAAGTTGCTCCATCACGTTCAGGGTTCACCTTGGAGTCACCTTGAAGGGCCATTAAACATGGCTGTTCTCTTAAACGCCCACACTGTCTTCTGTGGCATCGACTCCTTGGATCAAATGCGCTCTGACAAGTCGCAGAGCGGAAGCCGCCCACTCGCACTGACCTCGTCTCCTCCGTCGCCCAGCTGTGTCGAAAAGGATTTGATTTGTCAAACAAAATGTCTCTTCGTTTCCCTCCTCCATCTGACTGATGCCCTGTGTGTGATTATTTCACTCTTACACATTTGAAAAGCACCGTCTTTTTCCTGTAAAGGTCAACTGGGTCTTGTGGAAGTTGTTGAAAATCTCATTTCAGTGTATTATCAAGATCATGAATTATACAGACTGTGATTGTGAGCATGACATTTCAACCAGAATGACTCCATGATTGATTGATCATTAATTGCTTATGATCAATAGCTATAACCACCACCACCACCTTCAGTAGACCCATCTGAAAAACATTATCAACACTTTACATAACCTTAAAATATGGTGACAGAATCCCTGCACTGATGTCTTTGAGGTAAGCTTTTCACCTGCTGTCTCCCTGGGAGATAATGACAGTGTTTGTGAACTAGACCTTCGCCAAAAGCCATATTATATTGTACTTACATATAGCAAAGGATAATAGGTGTTTGTTAATGCTCATGTGCTGGTTTGGTTCAATATTCAATGTCATTTTTGTCGCTCAGGGCATTGCTCGGGGTGGATTGCTAGGAAAGCTACACCAGTAAGCTCCACAGCATGCGATCAGACCCTCTCTCTACAGTCTGGTTACTGCTGAGGAAAGCTACACCAGTCCTAGAGAACAGAGGCTAACCCGGCCTCAGTAATAGTGTGATGCAGTGATGTACTTTACATTGATTCAGGAGCTCTGCAGAGCCCCCCCCCCCCTTTATCTGCTTACCACTGCAGTCTTCAGCTCCTCAACTCTCTGGCGTGGTGACGCAGTTCAACCGCCATGCACCGACCGTAAGGGTTAGGTTTAAAAACAGCAGAGCTAAGTCCACGCAGGTTATGATCCATGGCAGGCATCGATTCTGTGGATGGATTCTGCGTTTGTCAGAGGCTCTACATTGATCATGCTAGAGATGGAAGCCCTGGGCGACGTCGATATCCTGATCTATAGTTTGTAAATGTTTATGCTCTATACTGTCCTTCCACCAGATCTCAATTACAGCAAGGATGGCAGTGATGATCTTGCACCCAGACGCTGGCTTTCACCAATCAGAGCTTTTTTTTGAAGGCAGCCAATGAATTATACACACATCCCTGCTTGCTAAATGTCATTCAAAGAAACATGCCTATCTAGCGGTCCATGCCGTCTTGATTCTCTCATCTCAGATGCTTTGTGTAATTCTACTGAAGGATGCCCACACACAGATGCACACTCTCTCTCTCTCTCTCTCTCTCTCTCTCTCTCTCCCTCCCTCTCTCTCTTAGTGCTTTGTTCCACGGTTTGATAAAGTATATTTGTTATCAGTATTTCCCAGTATTTCCCCCATCTGAGTCTATCCAAAGTCATTACTACAACAAAGGATGGAGGAGATGATCTCCTTATTCTTCAGTCTTCTGTGGGCTTTCATCATACAGCCACACAAATTCACACGCTCATGCACACACAAATACACATTCACACACACACACACACACAGGCACGCACGCGCACACACACACACACACACACACACTTACGTACACTATAACACACACGCACATGCATGCATCCACCACATACACTTACACACACACATACACACATGCACATACCAACAGAGACACACATGAAAGCCCTTCTCCGAATCTGTGCTCTGAAAGTAGGACGACCGAGGAGCTGCTTCATTGAGGTCCTTGTGTCAGTGTGTTGTTGTTCATTGGTTTAGCTTTTCAAATGTAGCATATGTCACACACACACACACACACACAGAGCGTGACACACACACACACACACACACACACACACACACACACACACACACACACACACACACACACACACAGACACACTTCACCAGACCGCTTTCTCCCTTTCTTGTCCTGTCCTGGGATGAACACAAGTAGTAAATAATGAATGTGTTGAGATTGACAGAATTTCATGCAACAAACTTAACCTCAGCCAAATGCCAGACATATCATTTTTATTACTTCAATAATTCATCATTGAAAAACTGTTGTGCTGGTGGTATATAAATGACAGTGAGGTGTGTGTGTGCATATGTGTGTGAGATAGAGAGAGAGAGAGAGTTTGTGTGTGCATCTGTGTAAGAGAGAAATCCTTGTCACTTCAAATTTCCAAGGAGCATAACCAACAGTGACATTAAACTATAACAATTTAGAAGTATAGCAAACACATCTTTTTAAATTAATGTTTGAAATGTAGTTGGTGCTCAATTCGAAGTAAAATACACATCCATATATGTTGGATAAGCGGTTATGATTGGTTCCTGGGTCTTTGGTGATTCAGGATATCGCCTTTAATTATAAGGTCTCCAGACGGACCTGCAGAGTAAATTCAAATGTGTTCGTCTAGGTTCACCCAGGCTACTACCAGCAGACGGACCACCCTCACTGGTTCTGTACCATAGTTAGTATCATGCGTGAGCATCACTTGCCTTCAGGACAATATTATAACAACAGCCCCTAAGGCCAATGTCAGTCAAAAAGATTTCATATTTGGTGTTTGCTTTGGTTTTGCTTTGCTTGTCCTGCTTCGACAGCACATGTACTAAAAAGGCTTCATATTTGCATGAGTCATATTGTGTAATACATGGTTTAATCTTAATTTTTAATGAGTCACTTTGAAGTTCACTCAGATGGATATTTGTACTTTTTAAGCTGAATACATACATGTATTCTAGATAGATATTTTGTTCAAACTGTTTCAAATTGTAGATCATTTCTTGCATGAGCGCTGATATCACCCACAAGCCCAAGCCTGCAGCAGTTGGCTGAGTGCACAATAGCCTACTTATATATCCCATTGTGTCTTGAATATGGGTCTATTACAGACTAGTAGCCTACTCAGGAGGCCCACTGTTACAGGCACACTATAGCAGCATTCATAAGAAAGTCCACCACCACCTCTTTCTCACACGTCTGTTTAATTCTTGCGTGCACTTTTTATCTGTGCATTTTAAGGTATATATTTTATCCACCAAGCAGTACTTTGAGGATGTTGCCTTATATTGGCTGGACAGTTGAGAGTGGCAGGAAGCAAATGGAAGAGGGAGATGGATGGGAACAGGAAATGACCACAGGTGGGAACTGAACTCTGGCACCGGTGGGCACTTGAGCACGAACGTGGTTCTGACTCTGACCCGGTAACAGTGCGGTTGGTCACGGATAAATCTCTACACTTGAATGGGAGATGATGTAAACTGCCTTTAGAGTGTGAAGGCTCCACTGTATGGCAGAAACTCAGTACTTATTGGTAAGCAGGAGTCTATTAATGGTGAGCTCAAAAGGGCACCTGAACTAGAGCTATGGATTAATCAAAGCTGACACACGTTTGGTTAAGGTGACTTTGTGCTTGCTTGCTGCTTTTTGAGGCTATGTGTGTGTGTGTGTGTGTGTGTGTGTGTGTGTGTGTGTGTGTGTGTGTGTGTGTGTGTGTATGTGCATGTGTGAGGCCAGAAAGAGAGAGAAAGAGGAGAGAGAGACATAGAGAGGGTGTGTGTGTGTGTGTGTGTGTGTGTGTGTGTATTATAACAGAAATATGGATTATTGTGCCAAACAAGGTCACTTTGTTGCCATGTCTCGTTATCAGTGGAAAGTCTTAAATTGAAATCTGAAAATATATTAGGTGGGGGACTATAAATTCCTTTGACTTTGACTCCATTAATCTGCTGGGTATAGTTTGACATTGTGGAATTGACAGGTCAAGTTTTTTGTTTCAAACTGAATACCCATAATCCTCCAACTCCATTCGGTCACACAGACGGCACTGATTCCACAAAGTCCTACTTTTCATTTGAGTCTCATACCCTCTCCCAATGTCTCATAAATATTCCAGTGTCCATATCCCAGACTGGTTTAATTAATACGGAGGCAGCCCAGTTGAGGCGGTGCATGGAGGCTGGCGGAGAGTGACCTTAAAGTCTGGGCTGGTGCTGGTTGACGCTATAAAGACTGACCCATTTGTAGCCTGTGTGGCGGTTTGGAGGAACTTTCAATTGGGTCATCACCACCCCTGCTTGGCAAATTAGTTATATGTATGTGTGACGAGTGTATGTATGTTTGTGTGTGTGTTTGTGTGTGTGTGTGTGTGTGTGTGTGCCTGTGTGTGTGTCTGTGTGTGAATAGGTTTGTGCACATGTGTTTGTGTGTGAATCTGAGTGTTGTGCATAAATGTGTCTGCACATAAGTGTGTGTGTGTGTGTGTGTGTGTGTGTGTGTGTGTGTGTGTGTGTGTGTGTGTGTGTGTGTATGCATATTTCTCTGCATACATGTACGAAAAAATACAAGTCTGTGTGCATTGTAGGCAGAAAGAAAATGCCTGGCTGTGAAACAGCGAAAGCACAACTCTGCTTCTACTAAACAAGCTGATCCGAGCTTGCGCCAGCTCCCTGGGGTTGTATGCAGGCGAGCAGAGTCTACCACTCAGCTATACATATGCATCGAGCTTAGCAAGGTATACATACAGGAAAGTGCTCCTTAGAACCCAGTTCTGCCAGGTTCTAAATGAGCTGACCAGAGCTCACAATAACTTTCTGGGGTCAACTGCAGATAAGTTAAAAGACTCCCGCTATGTGCATGTAGCATTTAACCCACTGGTTTAGCAAAATACTGTATGAGCTCACTATACATACAAACTTACAGAAAACAGAAAGACCCAACCAAAAATCTAGACACCAGATGGCCATAGGTCTACATTACATACATTATATTCCATCATAAATGGCAAAAACATTGCAGAATATGTCTAAATCACTGCACACATCCACAAAATACAAAGGCCAACCCATCACTCTGTTGCATACAACTTTTGATTCAGCACCATGGGGATGGCACTACAGTAATGTAGGCTACAGAAGCTAAACATGCACAGCCATAAAAAAAAAAACATGAAAGCGAAAAGTTTAATAACTTGCATAGGCTCTCATATAATGGTGTCTGATAACCAGGAAGTAGCTTACTCATAAGGCTAGGCTAACTTAACACATGGAAGTCCGAGCACACTTCTAGATTGTTCAGAGAGTTAACCTCTTTTATACACACACACATTCACACACACACACACACACATGCACACCACACACACACACACACACACACACACACACACACACACACACACATCTTTGGGCTTTATACATTAGACATGAGCACACACATATAAAGTTGTTAATTTATTTATTCATTTTTGACATAGATATTATTGCTGCATTTCTGGAGCTTTTTTTTTCTCAGCAGGGGCTCCTCATTCCCTTAATCCGGGTGCTATGTTTCATCTTAACGCATGCTTCAGAAGGAGACATCACAGTAGCGGGATGCAAAGAAAGAAAAGTTCTCGCTAGAGATCATGACACAATCTATCCATTCTAGCAAATGCTTCGGTAACATGCCTTTTTGAAATCAGTAGAAAAACCTGTTTTGTTTCTTTTAAGATTATACATTTCCCCCCAGGAGAGAAAAAAAAAAAAAACAAGCTTAAACAAAACCATTATTTTCATGGTTAATAACTGTGTTATTATCATTTTCTTAATAGTATAATTCATTTTTTCCATCATTATAATAATATAATAATGATAATAATAATATCAATATGCATTGACATTGTCAGTAGATCATCCACAAGCCCACCCCATTAAATTGAAAAGCTGTCATTATCTATTATCCCGTCATAATGCTAAATTATATACATATTTCTTTTTATATTTATCTATGGCACTGGAATCAAGTAACAATAATAGCATTAGATAAAGGAACCCTCTTAACACATACAGATAGTGGCAGCCACGTTCCTCTTGCCGCAGTGAAAAAGAGGCATGTCAGAGAGCTTAATTAATTCCACTTTTAATCAATTCTTCTTTACTTCTATTAAAATATGCATAATGCAGTGCAAAGGAGCCGCTGAGCTTGAGAGACAGAGTTAGAGAGAGTTAGAGAGTTAAAGAGAGAGAGAGTTAGAGAGCTAAAGAGAGAGAGACTCTTGATAGTTTGTTGAAGAGAGAGAGAGTGAGCGATAGGCTGTGTTTGCTAGAAAGAGGGAGAGGAAGGGAGAGAGGGATGAAGGGGGAGGGAGGAATAGGCATTGCAGGGGAAGGGATGTGAAGGTTTGTGCTGAGGTATAGTTTTCGTCTGGCCTGAGCCAAAGGAAAAGCGCTCATCGCTCTGTCATGAGAGGAGAGAAAGGGCAGACCTCTCTCTCTTTCTCTCTCTCTCTCTCACTTTCTCTCTCTCCATCTCTCCAGTTCTATCTCTCTCTCTCTCTGTCTGTCTCTTTCTCACCATCTTTTCCAGTAATCTTGCCTCTATCCCTTCCTGTTTTGATTTCTTTCAATCTGTCTATCTCTCTTTCTCTCATTCCCCCTCTCTCTTTCTTTTCCTGTCTCTACACCCCCCCACCCCCGCCCCGCCCTCCATCATAATTCATCTCTATACGCACGGTACACACATAAGTGCATGCACAGATCTCTTTACCGTCACCCACTCCCCACCCCTCCCCACCCCACCCCCTCAGTCCCTCATCATGCAGGGTAGGCTCTTATAAGGAGTTCCCTCCAGTCAATGGCCAATCCACTATTAAAGTCTCTCTCTCGCTCTCTCTCTCTTGCTCGCTCTGACGCACTCTGCTGGAAGACGCCCACAGTCCCATGGGGCTCAGTGAGGTGTGAGTCTGCGTGGGAGGCCATGAGGTGGCTTCAGCGTCTCTCCTCCTTCTCCTCCTCCTCTGCAGTCTCTGAAGGAGCCTGGGAGCCCTTTTCTCCTCTCTGTCTCCAGAGAGGGGAAATGGCCTCTCCTCTCTCCTGTCCCCGCTCCTCTGGAGGCTGTACTGATAGGAGTCAGTCAGAGTGCCGATACTGATTAAGATCAAGTGGAGGAGGCCCACCCACCCACAGTTCAGCAGCAACAGCAGTGTGCCTGAGACATCTCTCCACCTTTGCAATGGAGCCTGCAGTTCTCAGGCGCAATGTGTGTAAGCAGTTCTCAGGGGCACTGTGTGTCTGCCTTTCTTTATGTGTGTGTGTCTGTGTGCATGTGTGTGTGTGTGTGTGTGTCTGTGTCAGTGTATTTTTGACTGTCCAGAAAAGTTTTTCATACCTGCCTCCCACTCAAAAAAAATTCTTGAGGTGGTTTGGTGAAGGGATTGGGAGACCATTGAGAGGTGCGGATATGCTACCCTGCACCCCACAATATTAAAGTAGACTATGGCTGTCCCTCTGAATAAAGTATGAAAACGGAATAAATTCTAGTATTTTTGTCACTTCATAACGAGTCCTATCCTCGTGGTATCAAATGATTCAGCTATGCTACTACTCATGGGTCAGAGACTAATCTTGACCTCTGACCTTTAACCCCTGGGGGTCAGACGTAGGCAGACTCGCTGGACTGCGTTCGGCCCAGGTTGGGCACCTGCGACATGTGCGACATATCCTTCTTGCGTATCTCGCAGATGGACTTGCGTCGGGCCTGCGCTCCCCTAATCGCCGTCTTGACCTTGCGCCAG
>NW_027468565.1:20245634-20260634 GCF_046254945.1 Alosa pseudoharengus
GACACTTCAGTTAACGTCGTATTTATCAAACTTGCAGTTCATCGGGTAATCAGTGTTCGCAATTTACGAATGTTAACAACTGAACGACATCATGGATGGATTATGAACTTTTGGGCCCCTGGGCCCAGATGTATTAAGGGCCCCCCACTAATTGTTGCATATGTGGGAGGGGGGGGGGGGGTCCTCCCCCAGACATTTTTTAATTTGTTTCATGTGATTTCCTGTATTCTGGTGCATTTTGGGGATGGCCAATACTAAATTCAATCAGATTCATAGCCTACATCCTGATGTGTTGATATTGAGGCAATGATTCCATACTTGGGCTTCAGGGCCCTCTGACCCTTGGGCCCCTCGGCCTGGGCCCGGTAGGCCCGTGCAGTAATCCATCCCTGAACGACATACTTCAATCACAAGCACAGTTGAATGAAGTTAACTGATGACAAATTAAAAGGAATTAATTCATTAAAAGGAACGTTTAGCGATCATGAAATAATACAATACATGATGTCAACAAGCAGGAAGATAATGAAGAGCAGTAGTTCTACTCAAACCACTTGATGTCGTTGACATTTGTCCATTGGGAGCTTGCTATGGCTAGCTTTTGCCCTAGCTGGGCATCGGACATCCTTCCATCTATCCGTGAGCGGTGCAGCACTTCACTGTCTGGTCGAGGGGATCTCTCGGGACAGCTGGACCTAGGCTACTCTGCGAAAGATCTGCCGTGGCCGCCGAGCTGTTGCTGACCTGCGAGCTGCCATGCCAACTGCAGACTAACTGGGCCTCTGACATCCTTCCATCCATCCGTGAACAGTGCACTTCACTGTTTGGTTGAGTGGATCTCTCGGGACAGCCGGACCTAGGCTCTACTCTGCGAAAGATCTATCGTGGCCGCCGAGCTGTTGCTGACCTGCGAACTGCCTTACCAACTGCAAACTAACATTAACGGTGAAGAGCTGCATTCTCATGGAGCAACAAAGTCGCTGTTAAGTCCACCGAATTGCGGATCTACACGATCGCTCAGTACTTTGGACTGTGCTTCCATCATCTCCAGACTGCAGTCTAGCAGGCCTAGCTTCTAACGTTAACGTTATCTCCAGACTGCCAGTGAATTCACCGGGTTGGTCAGTTGCTAAAGAACTTTGTTGGCATTGCATCGGTTGTAAAGACACAGCTCTGTGCGCAGTTTTCACAGATCATCATTGCCCTTGGACATTTTCAGCTGGTTTGGAAATTGGACTAATTTTAACATAACTTTTTCCCCTTTTAAAATATATTTTCTTTTTTTTATTTGTTTATTTGTTTTGTTGTCTGTCTTGTATTGCTTGGTGTCACGGGTACGCTGGCGACTACGCCGCTCCGTCCGGCATTTTTTGTATTTGTTATATTTTAAATGTATTTGTCTTGTCTTGATGTCATGGGTACGCTGGCGACTACGCCGCTCCATCCGGCATCTTTTGTCTTGTTGTTATGTGTCTTGTTTGTGGAGCGCTTTGGATTGCACTATGTGCATGTTAAATGCGCTTAAAAAATAAATCTGACTTGACTTGACTTGACTTGTGCACATAGGCTATGGAAGATACTAGCAAGTAGGGCATTTTAAGTGGATGACGTGAAAGTGAAAGTAAGACATTCAAAAGGCCAACAAAACTAGGCTACAGTAAAGTCTTGGATACGGTGCTACTTTGTAGCTTAGGAAACATAATTCTTACGGTGAACAATGCTACTTGTATAGCTCTCACGGTGCTACTTTGTAGCTTAAGGACTCAACTCTTACGGAGAACAAGGCTTATCATATAGCTCTTACGGTGCTACTTTGTAGCTAAAGGAACTGGTTCTTAAGGATAAATCTTAGCACTCAGCTGGAACGGGAACAAGGTGGCTAGATACTATTCTTTTTTTTTATTCATTTTACTGTAACATATTGCTGTTATGTTTGTCATGTTAAGTTCTTATTGTATGTTATTGTATTATATAATATATAATACAATAATATATTGTACATAGCTCTTACGGTGGTCTCAGGACTTGTTTCGAGTTTGCTACACGTCCTGTTTGTACATACCTCGCCATTTTTTTATGCACACTTTTTGCGAAAAAAATATGCCTGAAGTGGAAGCAAAAGCTTTAGTACATCTGAGGCCGTATTCACAAAGAATTTTAAGGCTAAAAGTAGCTCCTAACTGGCGAATTTAGGAGCAACTCCTAATTTTTTCCGCTACAAGTAATTCACGAAGCATTTTAGACCTAAAAGTAGCACCTAAGTCTGGGACAGCTTAAAAGAAGTCCAGAGGACTCCTAACTCACTAAGACCTATTCACAAACCGCTTTTTTCACATCGCAATGTTTTGAAATGCGTATGCATCTACAGGAGCTTCCAATCGTGAGAGAACAATTTTGGGGTGCAATAACGCCACCAAGGGATGCAATAACGCCACCAACAACAACCAAAACTACTCATTGTCAACATATAAATTAAATGTAACATTGTGAATCAAATTAAAATGTTCTCCTCTTTGTAAAAGTATGCATATGGTGACAGATTAATTTAATAATGTTGCAAAGATACCGCATCAATCCGTATGTTTCATTAGGCTACTAGGCTATTTGTTTTGCCTTACTCTTTATTCATTTAGGCTAGGCCTTTTTATTCAGTTATTCATCATCTTCCGTCCTTCGCACTACTTGTGTAGCGCACGCATTCTCAGACCTGTCACCTGTCACTCATCATCGTAAGGGAGGTGTTTGGAATCATTCCCGTGTTACAATCATCAGCCAATCAAGGTGGTCACTTCAGTCAAGCTTGTGCATAAGTAATGACGTCATCCATGGCAACGAAGACTCACTCTTAGTTTAGGAGTTGTCATTTTTCCTTACTAAGAGTAGGTCTGAAAGGCTTTGTGAATAACTTTTAAGAGAAAACTCCTAGCTAAAATCTTTTAGTGCGATTTAGGAGTACTCCTAGTGGTAAGATAAAAGGCTTTGTGAATACGGCCCCTGGCCCAGAGAGACAGAGAGAGAGAGGAAGAGAAAGAGAAAGAGAGAGAAAGAGAGAAAGAGAGAGGTAGAAAAAGGAAGAAAGAGTGAGTGAGAGAATGGAAGACAAAGAAGAAAAACATTCTGTCCCAAAAACGACCACAGCTGAGATATGAAAGTGTGTCATACACTTAAAATATTACAGACATACTACTAATCTTCACATAACCTCTGTATGTGTGTGTGTGTGTGTGTGTGTGTGTGTGTGTGTGTGTGTGTGTGTGTGTGTGTGTGTGTGCGCGCATGCATGTGTGCATGTGTGTGCATGTGAGACAGAGAACAAAAGAGCATATCAATCTGTTTGCGTGTATGGATGTATTTGTATGCATGCATATGTGTGTGTGTGTGTGTGTGTGTGTGTGTGTGTGTGTATGGTGAGCAGATGGGGTTGTGTACGCTGCACTGCCTCTCACTGTGTCTGGAAATAAAACAAAGGAGGTCTCTTCTTTGTGGTCTTATCCAGGTCTACACTCACACACACACACACACACACACACACACACACACACACACACACACACACACACACACAGAGCATCACATCATGTAGAGTACCGTGCTAAAATGAGAAATGAGAAATGACTTCACTAGGATGACTGAAATATGACTGAAATATGAAAGTCAAAGAATTTACATTGGACACGCACATAGAGAGAGAGAGAGAGAGAGAGAGAGAGAGAGATGTACACACAGTTACGCATACACATCATACAAATACAGATACACACATAAACACATACAAAAAGTGTAGCACCACATAAGTTCTGAGACTCTGTACACACGTAAAGTACACACACACACACACGCACACACACACGCACACACACTCACACACACGGCTGTATTGTATTTGATGTGCAGTGATGTTGTGTGCAGAGTTGTGTATAGGGGTTCTATCTCCTCTTGATGTATGATTAGAATAGATGACATATGTCATGCAAATGAGTTTGAGCTCTCACACAAACCAACTCCTGCTACAGACCTGCAGACATGCAACACACACATCAGAACACACACATGCATGCACACACACATACACACACCCACACACACCCACACACACACACACACACACACACACACACATACATACACACACACACACACACACACACACAAAGCAACAAGGGCGGATAGAGGAAGCAGCCCAACTGCAGCACATCAGATACTGTACTGATCAGTGTGCTCCCCCCCCCCCCCCCCCCCACACACACACTTTCCTCTCCAGCTTGAAGAAGTGCTGCACTGCCCTGCAATACCAACACCTCATCAGTTTCTCTTCCTCATCTAACATGCATTACAACTGCAGAATCGCTGCTGCTAAGTGTATGTGTGTGTGTGTGTGTGTGTCTTTATTTCCTTGTGGGCATCTATGTGATGTATGTGCATGTTGATTTGGTGTGTGCGTGAGTGGGTGGATATTCTGCTGTGTGCAGTATTTAAAGTTGCATTGGATAAGAATGATAACAGCTTTCTAAATTCTGTAGATGTGTGTATGTCTGTGCATGTGTGTGTGTGTGTGTGTGTGTGTGTGGGGGGGGGTGTTGAAAAGGGTTGCTGATGAGACTGTTCAGAGGTGAGCAGAGCAGGGTTCTCCATTTTACCTGCTCTGCAGCAAATGTTTCTGGTGTGTGTGTGTGTGTGTGTGTGTGTGGAGAGAGAGAGAGAGTAATAGAGAGACAGAGAAAGAGAGAGAGTGAAAAAGGGAAAGCATCAGAAATGGGGAGAGAATGTGTATGTGTTCTGCATGAACATAATAATCTCTTTTGAGGGCAATTGTCACGTTTTGTTAGATTAATGAACCCCAGAGACTTGTGCTTGCTGGCATCTGTACAAGTTGCACTTCATATCCCATGCAATGGAAGACCTAATTGGTTCAGATCTTACTTAACTGATAGATCGTTTTCAGTGCATGTAGGCAATGCTTCTTCGTCATCTGCTCCCATTAAGTGTGGTGTCCCCCAGGGTTCTATTTTAGGGCCTCTATTATTTTCTTTATACATGCTTCCCCTGGGCTCCATTTTCAATCAATTTAATATTCGTTATCACTGCTACGCAGATGATACCCAATTTTATATACCGGTGGCCCCTGAAAATTCCTGCTCATTGACAAACCTTTTTCTTTGACCCCGTTTACACGAGCATGTGTATTTTTATAAACGAAGACATTTCCCTACGTTTGAGCCTTTCATTTAGACGCAAACGGAGAATTCGCCCCGTAAAACGGTTATCCAAAAAAACTCCGGCCAAAGTGTTTTTTTTGGAAAACTCCGTTTATGCGTTTGGTTCTAAACTGTGGTAAACGGAGTTTTGGGCAGCCAACATCACAGTATGCGACAGAAGTACACCAAATGTGCGACCAATGTTTACATTTACATGTTCTCACGTGCGAATTTTCAGGGTTCTGATTGGTTAATGTGAGCTTGAGCTTATCGTTAGACTGCCACTGTGGTTTGGCGTGCTCATGACAGCATGTATGTACATGGGTTCGTGTAAACACATTTTAAAAATAAACGGTCTCGTGTACATGCAGTTTTATTTGCAAATGTAGATGGCCAGATATTCGTTTAGGAAAATACCCTGCTTCGTGTAAACGTAGTCTTTGTCTTAATGACATTAAGAATTGGATGGCTAACAACTTTTTACAGCTAAATGACAGCAAAACTGAAGTAATCATTTTTGGACCACCAAATTCTGTCAACAATGTAAGCAAGTCTCTTGGCCCTCTGTCTGTTAACCATCACAGCGTGGTCAAGAACCTAGGTGTTTTCCTAGACTCTAGTGATGGGACAACCGACTCTTACACGCAAGTCGGTTCAACCGGACGGTCGTTGGTTGGCCTACCGAGTTAATAGATTCGGTCACCGGTTCGCGCGACGGGGGGGGGGGGTTATATCGCGCGTTACTTCCCCCGCCATATCGCTCCAAGACATGTAGCCTCAAGCTGCAAATGTCATGCTCTCCATGTCGCTGAAATTAGCTGACATACACACTCATATTGACCTACACTAGACTCAAGCACTGCCCATGGCCTACATTCGGTCTTGTTCAGTAGTCAGCTGTGCGCGCGGTCTCCTCGTAAGCCTACCAATAGCCTATTCACTTCTAACATTTAACTTAACTACCAAGATAACATAGCCTATGTCATATAATATTTCCCCCCTTTGTAATTTAGGATATGAATTTCAATGAACAATTCCAAGATGCACGAAACATAAAGGCTTTCAACTTACCAAGAACCTAGACACCCGTTTGATTACTCATGCATTAGCACGGTTACGGTCTCTAACCTGTTGTACAGTCCTCGTGACAGCCTACCAACAAACATCTCATTTAACAACTACCAAGATAACATGACGTGTATTTGTATTTTATATCCATCGGTAATGTAGCCTATGAACCTCTATGTAGGCTACATAATCACCTAAGATGCACGAGAAATAAATAGGTTTCTGCGATCGGTTGATAACTCAAACTTGCGATAACACCCGTTTGATTAGACTCTACGATGCACTAAAACAAGGCATGGTTAATAACTTGCCACGAACCTAGACAACCGTTTTGATTACATAGACTCATAGCCTATACCTCGGTTACGGTCTCGTTTAGTAGGCGAAGTAGCCTGATGCGCGGTCTCTTCGTGACAAACGAAGCCAGCAACATTTAACTTTATAACTAGGCTACCCAGTAGCCTATTTGAAGCTTATGTGATGTAGGCTACTTCCCCCTCATTAATGTGTAAATTGAACACAATCATCTACGATACTAAGGCTTGGTTAATAACTAACTTGTCGAGAACCTAGACCGTTTGATAACATTAGACTCACCCTCGACTACGGTCTTGCTCAGCCTGGCACGGTCTTCGTGAGGCTAAGCAACATTCACTTCTCTAACATTTAACTTTATAACTTTAAGATAATATGACGTGTAGGCTAATATGAGATGTAGGCCTACTTCCCCATCGATAATGTGTGAATTGCCATGAATAAATAATCTAGGCTACGATGCACTAAGGCTGGTATGAATCAAACTAGCCGAGAACCAGATAAAGGGTACAGGTTGTTGCACGGTTACATTCGGTCTCATTCTGTCTCCTCGTGACAGCCTGCAGCCTACAGTCATTCACTTCTAAGCATTTATTTAACATGACTAGGCTACTAAGATAACATTAGGCCTATGTGTATTTGTATGTGATATAATACTTTCCCATCGATAAAATGTCCATGAACATAAGCATCTAGTTTGCACTAGAAAGGCTTATGTGATCGGTTGATTACAACTTGCCGAGAACTGTTTGACTCGTGTGGCAGCCACGGTTACGAGGCCCGGAGAACCTAGAGAACTGTTTGACTCGTGTGGCAGCCACGGTTACGAGGCCCGGAGAACCTAGCGAACTGTTTGACTCCTTTGACAGCCACGGTTATGAGGCCCAGAGCCATACAGGCTCATCATAGTTTGACTGATTATACTACCACTCCAGTAGAGGCGCTAATACGCGATACGATGAAAGAGTAGCGACGAGAACACTCGAGCACAGCCAATCAAGCCAGTGTTGCTCTGTATGTGAAAATGGATGTTAGGAACACTGAGTCGGTTTTTGACATTTGGCACTCGATTCTCCCGGCTCAGTGACACGAACCGGGTTATTTAACCGACACTTCGGTCAGTTCGTCAACACTACTAGACTCTTCTCTGACTTTTAATAAGCAAGTCAACAGCGTTGTCAAGGGAAGTTTTTACCAACTTAGGACAATAGCAAAGCTCAAGTCTTCTCTCTCCTACAGTGATTTAGAAATCCTTATACATGCCTTTATTTCCTCTAGGCTTGATTATTGCAACTCAGTGTATGTAGGTGTAACTAAATCTACTCTAAACAGACTCCAGCTGGTCAAAAATGCTGCAGCCAGATTACTGACTGGATCTAAGAAACGTGACCACATTTCACCTGTGTTGGCTAAACTGCACTGGCTTCCTGTGGAACAAAGAATTAATTTTAAAATTCTTCTGTTTGTTTTCAAAGCTTTACATGGTTTAGCACCTCAGTATTTATGTGATCTTTTAATTCCTTACTGTCCTCCTAGACATCTTCGATCATCTTCCCAGTGTCTTCTTTGTGTTCCTTCTGCCTCTTAAATCCAAAGGTGACAGAGCTTTCTCTGTCTATGCTCCCCAGCTTTGGAATAGCCTTCCTGATGTTGTGAAATCCTGCCCCACTATTAGTAGTTTTAAATCCAACCTAAAGACCTACCTCTTCTCCCTAGCTTTTAACACTCCCTGACTCCCTCACCTCTCCCTTTTTTTATATATATGTTTATATGTATGTATATGTATTATTGTTATTATTATTTTTTTTAAATTATTATTATTATTATTATTATTTTATGTAAAGCACTTTGGTGCAATGCTATTGCTTTGAAATGTGCTATATAAATAAATTTGACTTGACTTGACTAACATTCAAGGGTGTAACAGTGTAACAGTGCTCTCTTAGTGTGATGTCATATCTCCTAGGGTGCAGTGAAAAGTCTATAGTCTAAAGTCTCTTGAATTTCCACTGGGGATCAATAAAGTATTTATCTATCTATCTAGCTATTGATCATTATTATTTCATATATTCATGATGCTGTGTTTTTTTTTGTATTTGTGTGTGTGTGTGTGTAAATGTGTATTTGTGTGTGTGTGAGTGTGTGTGTGTGTGTGTGTGTGTGTGTGTGTGTGTCTGTGTGTATGTGTGTGTGTGAGTGTGTGTGTGTGTGCGTGTGTGTGTGTGTGTGTGTGTGTGTGTGTGTGTGTGTGTGAATGTGTGTGTGTGTGTGTGTGTGTGTGTGTGTGTGTGTGTATGTGTGTTGATGGGGGAGGGGATGTGCATGTGTCTGTCTGCAGGCAATAAGTGGTATTTTAAACTATAGCTGTATGTCTCATCCCATATTTCCTCCAATCCAGTCTAAGAATAAATGTGGCAAACACCGCAATGTCCAGCCAATACACCAGTCTACACACACACACACATACATACAGCAGCTGCTCCTGTCAGGCTCAAGGGGCAGCACCAGCCCAGAGCATACACACCATATGGTCACACACACACACACACACACACACATACACACACCATCCATATCACAACTATTTGGCTCAAAGCCCCCACCTCAAACATAGCCATAGCACAGCAATAGGAGACATAACCCAACCACACACATACAGACACACGTGCGCGCACACACACACACACACACACACACACACACACACACACACACACACACACACTCACACATAGGCCATGTGTAGTGTATTTATATTCAAATAGATGTCAAGAGATCTTGCTGCTACCATAGGAGATAATCTACCACAGGGACGTTTAGTGCGAACAGGCTTTTTTTTATTATTATATAGAATGTAATTTTCATAAAAATACCTGTTAGGGACACATACATTCAAATGAATAAAAGTAATTATCTCTTGCTTAGGATATCAATTTCAACATTAGACTTACCATCACGTGTTAGATTCAACTGGAGACAGCAGAACCTCCTCACCTTATTAATTAAAGCCAACTGGTCTCTGGATCCAACTAAACAGCCTTATCTCATCCCACTCATCAAACCCTTATTACCTACTGAGGTCACTTGGGTCCATTTTTCAAAATTGAGTTATTGTGTTTTAATAAAAGACCATCATACTGACGTCGCCTTGGGCTCTGAGCATGCGCCAACCCCACCACCATCTTGAATTGGGGATCTGAAGCTCTAAACTACTTCTCCCATGTTCTCAGTGTTACCAATTAACGACCTTTGGCCATCCCCAGCGACAGAAAATCTTATCTAGTGACTAGCGTCAAATTTGGCGACTCCTCGCATGATGGCAAATTTGGTTTTGTTGTTGAAACGTCAGAAAATCACCCTTCTCTTGACTTTTTCATTTCATTACACTGGGTAACACAGGCATTCAGGGATTGGCTGATTTACCCAGGATCCCTCTCCTTCATTCAGTCCACGATGCTAACTTCTGAAGTCTACTAAAGAGGCCGATTCACATTTCGAAGGAAAACCAATCCTAAAAAGTCACACAAATCTATATTATCAGACGAGGTGTGGCCCTCTCTGTCTTTAAGAGACTCTAGAAGATTTGTCTATCCCAAGAACACCACCTCTCCTAACACCTCTAAGACCGGGCACACAGTTGAAGCATTCCATTCATGGAGTGTATGCTTTGACAATTCCACTATAATCATAGAACTGGCTACACATGAAAGCGCTGCACACATTCAACATGAATTAGACCAGTCTCCTAAAACTATCTTCATGTTCCGCGAACACAGCGCTTCAGTTGCGTGCCTGAGGTAGCCCCAGCGTAACATGCCTAACTCACAAACTGGACATGCCTAACTCACATACTGGACATGCCTAACTCACATACTGGACATTTCTTCACCTGTCCTTCATGCACAATGCCCTATTGATTATACTTAGCACTTACACCAAGGTCTCCTACTGTACTGGTGTGTTTGTGTGCTTCAGACCCTGTAGATAAAAAGGCCAATGCCAAATGAATACATGTCACAGGTGAGTGAGGACACATGCATCCATGAGCCTGAAGGCTCTGATATGGTCGTGCGTCACATTTGCGCGTGTCCAAGACGTGCGTCATTTTTGCCGTGGACGTGAAGCATACTCCAACTTCTGCTGTCCTGAATGCGCGTTAAATCGTTAAGGTTAGCGCCTGCGCACTACGGATTAACTGTGATACTCTGCCCCGCCAACTGGGGGCGGTACGTCAAGCCTGAAAGTAGGACACAACCACCAAAGAAGCCTGAAACGGCTGAAGAAAAGAAGAACGTGGGATGTGCGAGCACTGAACGAAGGAAGAGCTGATGAAGGAAAAAGCACCACGAGTACTTTCGCCTGTCTGCTGGGAAGTTTGATAAGCTGGCCCATCGCATCGCTCCATTTTTCATCCACCAGAACACACAGCACACCTATTGGTATAGCTGAGAGACTAGCTTAGCCTACTTGCTTATTAGGCTACTTAGCTAGCCTATAGCTAAGTGACTCGGTGCTGCGAGGGCAGCAATATTGGTGCGATACAAAGTAAAGAAATTTTTCTAAACACAGCATGGTAAGAAAGAGTTGTGCGTACAGATGTCCTCAATTAAATTTGTATTGAGTCTTCACACCTGCCTCATACCAAAAAGTATGAATCAAAAACCTGTAAATATGATGTGTCAATAAAAGTTTTGAAGTAACTATTTGTGTTCATAATGTATAATGTCTCACTGTGATAATGGGTGTATTTAGAGCGAGAGGTAGCCGGTTATTCCTTCAATTATTATTATGATAATGCATTATCCGGTGTTGACAGGCGAGTTTCGAGATTTAAGTTCAGCATTGTTCAGGAGTAGGCTAGGTGACAATGATTGCACCTGAGAGGTAGGCTACATTCCCTTTATTATTATAATCACTATTGATAACGCATTATATACGGAACAGGCGAGAATGCATCTCGATCAGCAAGTGTTACTGGGTTTCGCCTGAGCATTGTAGATAGATACCTTTATATGGCTCTGGGTTTCGCGATTTGATTTCAGCATTGTTCACTAATAGGTGCTAGGCTACGCTCATTTTTAAAAGATGCATTTAATCCGAAGTCATGTCAGCTCTCTCTATGCAGGGAGTAGGGCTGTCACTTTTTATTCGAACATGACGTGAAATATCCGTAGTCGAACTATAAATAAACTATTTAAACTACGGTTTTTAGTGCTGTGTAGCGCATTTCTACAGTCTATGATTAGTTTTATTTTATTGTTTGCCATCTCATTCAGTGCTATATGATCCAGGGCTCATGACCAAATCAAGCCAATATAATAGCCAGTAGCCACAATGAGCCCATGTAGCCACCCTGTTTCGACAATCAAAGGTGACGCACAGAACGGCCAGCAGACAAATAATTACATCCCCAACTCATCTAAAATGTGGTGTCTTGAAATACTTTGGGTTCTACATCATAGATGGTAAAGTGACCGTTAAATATAATGTTAAAGAATGTATCTGTGGATTGTGGCTTTAATCGGTCGAAGTTGACTCCATGTCGTGGTGTCTCACGTAACTCAAAGCCAGGCAAGCTGAGGACAGGCGCTCTCTCTGCTCCATCGTCGTTATGGTAACCAAACAAGTCTTCTTCTGTCTAGGTTTGTTTCTAGGTTTAAGTGTTGTTCTTCTATGTGGTCCACCTACTGGAGGGGAGTGTTTACAGCAGTTCCGTTTCACACATGCACAGTCTACGCGTCACTTAAATTTCGTCTACGCGCGGTCTTAAATTTCGGTCGACGCGACGCATGCTGTAAAAATGACGCAATTCTCGTCACGCGCTCACCAGTGCCGCGTGCGCGGAACGCAGACGCGGGAACTTACCATAGGCTTGACACAGCCCTGAAAACCAGTGGACTCTGGGGAGGGACGCAATGCCTGGACCTCTTCACACACCACCCATGAATTCCATTGCAGCACACACAGGCAGGCAGGCAGACGCACACACACACTTACTCAGTAACTGAGGGTCTTGGGTCGTGATATAGCTTCATCCCTGAAGACTGGACAAAACTCAAGGGATCTGTGCCCTGATGTGATCTGCTTTGTGTGTGTGTGTGTATGTGTGTGTGTGTGTGTGGTTGATTGCCTGTTCCCTTGCTGCCCTTTTAGAGGTCAAAGTCAGACACAAACACACACACCACCTCCTCCACCACCTCTCATGCTCCCTTCACTGTCTGTGCTTTCATGTTATTCCCCTCTCCCCTCATCTTCTCTTCTCCTCTTCCCCTCTCCCCTCATCTTCTCTTCTCCTTCTCATCTTCCCTTCTCCTCTCCCATCATCTTCCCTTCTCCTCTTCCCCTCTCCCCTCATCTTCTCTTCTCCTCTCCCCTCATCTTCTCTTCCTCATCTTCTCTTCTCCTCTCCCCTCATCTTCTCTCCTCCTCCTCTCTCCTCTGATTATCGTTTTCTCAACTTCTTTCACTTCACAATCCGTTCTCTCTTCTGTCTTTTTCTCTTCTCTTTTTTCTCTTGACTTTTCTCATCGCTCTCCTCTCCTCTATTATTTCCCTACCCTTCCCATCTCCTTTGGTTATCTCTCTTCATGTCCTCCTTTTCCTCTCCGATCCTTTTTTCTAGTCCTATTTCCCCCTTTCTATTCTTCCTGTCTCCTCACGCTGTTCCACTTTTCCTCAGCTCCTTTATTTGCCTATTAATCCTCTGAGCTTACTTGCACACTCCCCATTTCTGATGCTTTCACTTTCACTCTCTCCCTCACACACACACACACAAGCACAAAAGCACGCACGCGCACACAAACACACACACATACTGTACACACGCGCGCACACACACACACACACACACACACATGCACACGCACGCACACACACATACAAACACACACAAACACACACAGACAAACACACAGGACTGGTTAGTGTGAGTGTGTGATCCATGGACACACTTCTTTGTCTTTCCCTTCCAGCTGTTTAAAGTCCTTTAATTTAGCACCCGCAGATGCAGCTCTCATAGGGCGAACAAATCTTCCTCTCATGCTCTTTCTGTCTCTCTCTCTCTCTTTCTCTGATCATGTGTGTGCTAGTGTGTGTGTGTGTGTGTGTGTGTGTATGTGTGTGTGTGTGTGTGTGTGCCTGTGCGTGTGTTTTAGAGAGATAGTTAAAGAAAGAGATAGAAAGACTTTCTCTCTCTTTCGGGGTGTGTGTGTGTGTGTGTGTGTGCGTGCACACGCGTGCATGCATGCATGTGTGTGTCTTTGTGAAATCAAAGGCATTTTTAAGTGTTAATGCATTGGTTTCAGCTGCACAACATCACACTGTTTTTTCTTTTTTTTTTGCTACCTCAAGACATTTTCCTCTTCAGTGAATACACATTGAAAAATCGCCCTGGTGCAATTTGTAATTTCTATAATACTTAACAGTGATAAATTATAGCTGCTCTTATAATGGACATTTTGAGAAACACATGATGGAATGTCCTCTCATGCCCTTTATGCCCTCTCAACAGACACAGTCAGAACACTCCAAAGCAATTTGAGGAATACACACACTTACAAATAAACACTCATCCACAATACACACATAGTGTGAGAGAGAGAGAGAGAGAGAGAGAGAGAGAGAGAGAGAGAGAGAGATGCTGGGGGGGGGGGGGGTTAAATATGAATTCTCATACGGTATTACTAGACTAACAGGGAAGCTACACAAGATGCGCAACTGAAGCGCTCAGTTCGTGTATAGCGTAAAAATAATAGTAAAAATAGCATAAAAATACTATAAAAATAGCGTAAAAATTGTTTTTAGAAGAAAAATGCCACGCGAATGGAACACAGTTATGGCCCCGGTGTAGCCTCCCTGTAAGGTTGAAATGTGTTTATTCAAATCATATTTGTTGAAATTTTATTACATATTTCCATTTCAGTTACCCTGACAGCCTCAAGTTCTGAACACACGGCTGTTCGCCACTCCTCCCTTGATTAGGGTAATGTCAATGTCCGCTGCGGATAAAAAGACATTAAGAGTTGCAGAGGTTTAAGTCAATTTTTCTGAAATGCTTTTAAAATATGAATACAGCCCTGGAAAAAATTAAGAGACCACTGCACATTTTTCTGATATCATCCTACGGTTGCTGAGTGACATTCAAATGAGTCGGTCATATTCAAATGTGCAGTGGTCTCCTCATTTTTTCCAGAGCTGTATGTACTGGATGGAAACCTAGCTAGCGAAGAAGTGAGAGGAATTTACATAAACACACACACACACACACACACACACACACACACACAAATTCTGGGCACAATCCCAAGCCAACACATATACATTACACAAGTTGTGACTGTGGAGGGAAACAGACAGGTATCAGTTTCACTGCAGCCCAAACACACAGCCGCTTGTACACCAAACTGATAATGATCCACTCTAC
>NW_027468565.1:20265634-20268134 GCF_046254945.1 Alosa pseudoharengus
ACACAAGCGCGCGCGCACACACATGCACGCACACACACACACACACACACATACTGTACATACACACACACACACACTCTCTCTCTCACTCACACACAAACACACACACACAGAGAGAGAGAGAAACATGAGGAGCCAACATATGCTCAAGGGTTTCCAGGGGATCTTCCCTACGCACAGTATGCAGTATTATGTGTACTTTATACACTGATTGTGGGAACTCAAATATTGCGCACACACACACACACACACAAATGATTACAGTGGATATATAGTACATATTTAAAACAAACACATATAGGGGGAAACCTATTTTCAAGGGTATCCAGGGAATCGTCCTCACATTGTGCACAGAGTGTACTTCTTTTACACATCCTTCAAACTCTAAACACACACACACACACACACACAGATCCTTACCTGCCGATCATAGTAGAGTGCTGCTGGACAGCGGCCTCCAGCAGCCTCTCCAGAATCGTCCACTCTCCCATGGTGACGAGAGTTTGGCTTCACTCCACAGAGAAAGCGGCTCTTCTCCACACAGGCTGTGTGTGTGTGTGTGTGTGTGTGTGTGTGTGTGTACAGTTCACTCCTCACAGCTGGGGAACACTCCCCATGAGGCACAGAGAAATGGGGGAAACCAGAGCTGAAGTTCTATTCCCCTGACGGAACACGGAAGTGTGGTGTTCTTCCAGAGATGGAACACAGAACTGGGGTTCTGTTTGTGTAACTGAACACAGAGATGGAATCTCTCTCTCTTCTTCAAAGGAGCACTGCACCCCCTCTGTCCTCCTTCCTTCCTTTTCTCTTCTCTCTCCTCCTCTCTCTATCTCTCTCTTCCTGGGCTTTCACTCAGTCCTCTCAGATGAGGCTGGTGATGACCTCTGCACAACGACCTCCACTCCTTAGGAGGTGTGTGTGTATGTGTGTGAGTGTGTGTGTTTGTGTGTGTGTGTGTGTGTGTTCTCTGTCCAACAGAGAGATGTGAAAAGCCGCAGGGTGTGTGTGTGTGTGTGTGTGTGTTTGTTTAGTCAGCCAGACCTCCCTGCTGAGACAGAGTCAATTGAGGAAGACTCTGGTGACGATGAAGACTCCAGTGATAAAGAACAATCCTCTCAGGTGGTGGGGCGGTGAGTGCTCGTCTAGTCCAGAGGCTAAGGGTGACGAAGATGAGTTCTCCAGTGAGGAAGAGGAAGGGTCCTCTAAAGAAGTCCTGTCCGTCAGTCGGACGAGTCCACTCGGGGGAGATCGGCGGGGCGAGGAGGGGTCTGCTGATGACGGAGCGTCGGAGGAAAAGTGATGAGGTGACGTGAGGTAAGAAGCAGCTTCTGGACTGTGTCTTCAGACGTGTGTGTGTGTGTGTGTGTGTGTGTGTGTGTGTGTGTGTGTGTTGTCAAACGTATGTTCTTGCTCCTGCTCCTGTGCTGCTGCAGTCCCTGATGAAACTACAGCTGTCCGGGCCCGGCGGCTTGACTCTGCATCTTCCTTCTGCACTCGTCTTCCTCCTCCTCTCCGTCTCTCTCTCTCTCTCCCTCTTCTTCCCTCTCTCCTTCTCTCTCTCTCTCTTTCTTGTTCACTGACCTCCGCCCAGACTCCAGGCTTCTTCTCCTCTCTCCGTCTCCTCAGCAGCTCTGTCTCTCATTGATGTGATGTCCTTGCATTGTGCTCAGTCTCTACCTTCCCTAGCCCTACCTCCGGCACACACACCTTCACACACACACACACATACACACACATAGAACTCTGCATGCGGCTGACCCCTCCTCTTCTCACCTCCACACACACACACACACACAGCTCACACACGGAGATCACACAGCTCACACACCCTCGCTCTCTCACACTCTCACGCTACTCACTCACACACACACACACACACACGCAGCCTTACTGCTGTCTCTTCCTCTCCATCTAAGGGTTGCACTCAGTGGCAATTTGACACACACACACACACACTGACAGGCAAGCCCTGAGGGGAAAAAAAGCGCTCTGGCAGTCAATGTCATACTCCACGTCCCCTCAGCGACACCTCAGCTAGCTCCTCCTCACACACACACACACACACACACACAGACACACACACACACGTGCGAGGGTAGAGGCAGAGCTAGCGTAAGGGTTAGTTAGCGCAGCAGACCTGGGTGCTGGTTACAGCTGGAGCATCGCCTTATTGCCTGTGGCCATGTCTGCAGCAGCCCCCGCAGATGAGAAGAGATGAGATGCCTGGCTATCCACACGCTGCTCCCCTCTCCTCTCTCTCTCCTCTCCTCGGCTCCTCTCTTCTTCTCTCCTCTCCTCTTTCTTTCTCTGGTCTGCTGCTCTCTCCTTCCTCTCCCTCTCCCTCAACCTCTCGGCTGTGTTTCTCTCCTTTTTTCCTCTCTTCTCTTCTCTTTCGGTGTCTTTCTCTTCTGCCGCTGCTGCAGCTGCTGCGGCTACCTATCGCTCCCGTTAGCTGTGCTGCTTGCTCGCCTGTGCGTTCTCGCTCTCTTTCTCTTGCTCA
>NW_027468565.1:20273134-20628134 GCF_046254945.1 Alosa pseudoharengus
GTGTTATGAGAACAAATGACGGTTGTAATTCATGAATGACCTTGTTATTGAGGAGTTTCGAGTTTTGTGTCCTTTTGTTCAAAGGTTTTCAGATTTAACTAGTAGTGTATGGCGCCACCTGCTGGCAACACCTAATTAGTACAGGTAGTTCAATCAAATATAGTTACCCTAGTGACTCAAAATAATAAGAAAGGCCTGTAGTTCAGCAGACTAAAGATAATAACAAGAATGAGCTAAACCAAACACTATTCTGCCGAACCTTGGCAATAATTTATATTCTAAATAGTTACACAATCCACATTCTGCTACCACTATGACCCTATTTCCTTGAGAACTGTTAAAGAAAGTCTAAAGGGATCTTCAATCCGAGGGACTTTGCCATTTAAAAATAAAGGGTAGGCTAAATGAAAATTAATGATTAGCTTTAGTGGAGTTCTAGCCTCGCCTAGGCCCTACAGTTATTTCCAAACTACATTGAGGATAGGCTAAAAAGTGAACACCATTCAGCCAAGCCGACTGCCTCAAATAGAGATTTTAGTAGCCTAAAGCAATATCATTTTTACTCTCCTGGTCTGTCTATGTTAGTCTTTGTGCATTAACGTTTGGTTACTGAAAACATAAGCTAATGAAGAAAACTTATTACCTTCAATATTCAAAACATATAGTATAGCATATATGCTAATTTTATGTTGCTTTCTGTTGACATGCACATTTTCTTGTATTAGGCCTATGTTTTTTTTTTTTTTTTGCATTATTTTGCCATGCCTTTGAAAAACAGTTTTGGTTTCATAACCCACGAGCAAATAATTGATATATTGACTTTCGCTTGAACAAAAAAAAAGTATGCCGAGTGACCCTTTCCTTTTCTTGAATGGCCAAGCGTCAGGTCTGTTTTGTGGAAGTAAAATTCACTGTTTACAATATTTTCCGATGCATGACGGGAGGAAAGTGATTGACACGGCGGCCATTTTGCCGCTCTGCTCTGGCCATTGTGTGAGAGATAGTAAATACTGACAGTACAGACAAGCACTACACATTTTTCTCAGCGGAAAAGTGTTTAAATTCTCCCAAGGTAAGTGGCATAATGTATCGTGATTTCTTTGAAAAGTCACTTTTAAAAGCTTTGGGGCACTTTTGGTGTGGTTATTTTTCTTTTTAAGTGGAGAAAATGTTATATTTTCATCGTGTAAGAAAGAGAAATCCGTCGGCCAGACGCTGGCAGAGAAAATAGGCTCTCTACTTCCAGTCGAGGAAGACAGAAAATCCGTCCCAGTATGTGCATGTTTGCTTCGATCGTTCTCTGTAAAGCTGTGTTCGACACCGCTTCAAATAAGCATTTTGCATACCTCTGATGCATGTACTTAGTTTCTGCTTGTTTTCTGGTTGATGCATTCAGCCGTTCTTAATATTTTTAAAAAACTTCGTGCCGTCACCGAGCGTGCATATCTACAGCTTCCCTTCAGTTGCCGTTCAAATTGCGGCCATAATCTTGCGGTTAAAGGCGGAACTTTTGTGAGATGATCCGCCCTACTATTCACATGGGCATTTCTGATTGGCGCAGAAAGAGTCAGCCTCCATGCCATTGGATAGCATTTTGTTGATATTATTCAGGCTTGTTCCATTCGCTAAAAGGGATTTGATTGATGGAGATTGGCCTTGCGCCTGCTTTTTTTTCTTCTTCTGACAGAGGCACTTGCCTGAAATAGTATTTGGGGTCACAACTTACATGTTGTTCCACATTCAGTGTCTTAATTGGATTGTATTGGCAGACCACTTATATATATATAAATAACTTGTAATGACATAACGACAAAACACAGTGTAGTATTTATTTGTACTCCTTGTGTGGTTTGGAATGATATAACATATTATTGTATGTCTTATTACACCATAGGAAGTATTTGACTTAAGGCATTCAATAATTAAAAAATAATCAAGTAATTGAAGTGTACGTATTTGTTAGCTGATGGTAGCTGAGTAATAAAACCTAATTTAACAGGAGTCCGACTTGTCAGTCATGTACAGGGATCTGCTGTGAGGACCTGTCAGTCTGGCTTTCTGGTCGTCTGAAGAAGTTAGCTCTCAGTGTTGTGCCCTTAGCAGTTATCACAGATATCAGCCACTCCTAACAGGACCTGAAGTTTTCGATGCCTCCTCCTTCTCAAACCCTCCCCTAAACTCAGCCTATTCTACTCACCGTCACCTTTTCTGATTGCCTCAGGTGAGCAGAAAAAGACATGGCTCGTACCAAGCAGACCGCCCGTAAGTCTACTGGAGGCAAAGCCCCCCGTAAGCAGCTGGCCACCAAAGCTGCCCGCAAGAGTGCGCCATCTACTGGTGGGGTGAAGAAGCCCCATCGTTACAGGTGAGTCATGACCCAACCTCTGTGTGTGTGTGTGTGACGTGTGTGTGTGTGTCTGTGAATTTGGCACCATGGCCAAATTCAAGTTGATGGTCTTGTTGGAAACACAGGAGAGAATTAGATTTGTGGTGATGCTCAAATAGACTTTGTGTGTGTGTGTGTGTTTCATAACAGTGTGGTGCCTTTAGGTTTTTCTTGGGCTTATGTTTCTGATGTTATCTGTGTTCCCCAGGCCTGGAACTGTGGCTCTGCGTGAGATCCGTCGGTACCAGAAGTCCACTGAGCTGCTGATCCGCAAGCTGCCCTTCCAGCGACTGGTGAGGGAGATCGCTCAGGACTTCAAGACTGACCTCCGTTTCCAGAGCGCAGCCATTGGAGCTCTGCAGGTTTGTTCAAGTAGCTTACTCTGAATTGGTTCACACACACACACACACAAACACAAACAAACACACACACACAAACACACTCACAGAGCCAGTATGTGTGCACGACGTTGCGTTCAAAGTAAAGACATGTAGTTTACAGAAAGAAATGTGGGATGACCAGAACGGGTGCAATCACTGACTAAAGCGACTTTATGTAGGGATACTTAGATCATGTAAAAACAAGCATGTAATAGATAGCAGAGATGTTGTCTACATGACAGTTTGCTTTCAGTTTATGCTGAGAGTATTAGAATGGCAAACCTCTATGCCAGTGCAAGTGTGGATGTATTCACTGGCTGAATAAACAACCAACCAGTGTTTACATGACACTTCTCCATCAGTGGCCATTTCTGTCATTTTCATTGTTACACGTTGTTGGTTTTGACACAGCTGTGTGTGTGTGTGTGTGTGTGTGTGTGTGTGCGTGTGCGTGTGTGTGTGTTTCTGCAGGAGGCCAGTGAGGCATACCTGGTGGGCCTGTTTGAGGACACCAACCTGTGTGCCATCCACGCCAAGCGTGTCACCATCATGCCCAAAGACATCCAGCTGGCTCGTCGTATCCGTGGGGAGCGTGCTTAAATGCACCCCCCACCCCCACCTCCCCCCATGGCCAATCCTCCTTCTCTTTCTTTTCCACTTCACTGCCTCCCTCCTTCCTTCCTCCCCCCTCCTCTGCCCTTATCCCTTCTTCTTGGTAGAGTTTAGAGTATCAGTGATCATGATGAGAGGTTGTGTATAAGTCCAGTCTCTTAGTCTCCGTCTGTGTCTGCCGCAGGCGGGTAGGGTACCTTTATGTGCATGTAAAACAGGTGCTTCTGATCAGGGACTCACCCCAGCATGCAAGCACACACACACACACAGACAAACACGTATGCAAGCACACACACACACACACACACACACACAGACAAACAGGTATGCAAGCACACAAGCACACACACATACACACTCAAACAAGAGCACGCGCACACAAGCGATTGGTGAGTAAACGAGGTTCTCATTAACACATCATCATGTTTATGTGCCAGAGAAGAGCTACCCTCGAAAGATCACACACAGAAACACACACACACAGACACATTAACACATGCGTACACACACACCAGAGGGCCGAGTTGGGGTAAGGGCTGGGGCTAGTCTGCTAAAGGGGAGCGGTAACTTCCACAGCAGGGTGCTAAATTACACTAGCCCCGTCCTCCACTCAGGGTCTCTCACGGCTCAACCATTCTTCTGGCCCGTCACACACACACACACACATGCACCAAGACAAGTATCCTATTCCTACAACACTCAGAATCCACCCTTATTGTCTTACCATCCGACACTGGGCTGGACAACACTTGACTAGAGTTCTATTCCTGTTGCTGTCATGTCCTCCCCCTCATCTCACACACACACACACACTGTGTGGAGGGACAGCTCTTCTCTCATGGTGGTGGTGTTTGGTCCCTGATCAGCTGTGCATATTTAGTATTCAACTGCAGACCTGCATCTATTGGTTGAAAGTTGTTACTTAAAATATTGATGATTACTATAAATGTTGATATGGTGTCTTTTTTTTCTCTTTTTTATTATGATGCATTGCTTACACTTTTCTTTTTACCACTGTTAGCAGAAGAGCGTGATAAATCACATATATAATGTTTTTTTTTATTACTATTAAAATTATTTTCTGTTAAGTAGCAGCCGATCTTATTTCCCCCCTGTTTTACACTCTGGCAGCCACAGGGGGGCGCTATAACCCAGCATCTCATTCACTGTGTCACTGGTAATCAGTCATTATGACTCTTGCTCCCTTCCCCTCACACACCTAAATTTCAGATCGGCATTAGGTTTCACAAAAGTGTAGCAAAAAAAAGTTATTCTTACATTTAGTCTCTACATCCACTCTATATGTAGATTTGATTGTAGACTCTCCTGTTTTGTCACACTTGCGATACACAATATAACCTCATGTTGTAATTTCATTCTTTTTTTGTTTCGGTTTTCGGTATTTTCAGAAGTTTAAATAAGCTGATCTTTGTATTTTCCAAATTTCTCATACTATGGTGGTAATAAATAGATGTTACACAAAATGCGCTTCTGTTTGTAATTACTCACAAGGCTCCCAACAATAAGCAGTTCATCACTGGTCTGCAGCCATGTTTGGGATTGCTTGATATGAATTTAGCATAGAATTAACAAAAAGGCTCATCTTTTCAATATGTCAGAAAGCACACATTCACTATCCCAACTCTAAATGTTGTGTTAGCTTGCAAATACTATTGAGATAGAGAGGAAATGTGACAATGTCTTGTGAGGAAATGCTAAAAACTTTGAAAAATCTTCACCATGACCTTAGGTGACAATTGGTGACATATTGCCCTTGGAAATATGTAGACAATACATAGTGAGAAGTGAAAGTGATTTTGCCAGCCACTGTATACGTAGCTGTAATTTGGTTGAAAGCTATTAGGGTTCCCACAGGTTCTTAAAATCCTTGGAAGTTTGCGAAATTTAAGAGAATGAAATCAAGGCCTTCAAAGTTTTTGAAAATAGACATATATAGACGGGGGTCACCAAAAGTACCTGAATTGATATATTTAGTGTTCGAAAAAGCCAGACACTCCATTGTCTGGCATTACAGTACCAGAGGTGTAATTAACCTGGTTCCCTGTCTCAAACTATGCTGCCTTGACTCTTTGAGTTTTAGGAGCTGGGCTTTGAAAGGCCTTGAAAAGTACTTGAATTGGATGTTTAAAAAGGTGTAAGAAACCTGTATTATGCATAGCCAAAATAGCCTTGAAAAAAAATTCCTAAGAGGATGAGCAGTGTAGCCTACTTGTTGATTTCCTTCACAAGAAGGTCTGTCTTTTCTCTTAGCAATCTCACCTTACAAAAGGGCAGTTGTGAGAGGTCCATTGTTTGAGCGAGAGTAGACCGTCCACTCAGGCAGGTTGAATTTTCAAGGCAAGTTTAAAATTCTCCGCAGCTGCAAAGTATTCTTTTTTATTATTATTTAAATTGTCTGAACATTCTTCATGAAAGCGCTCACACAAACACATTGTAGAACAAAAGTACACAGAAATACTAATAACATTCTGTCACACATGCTAGACTTTATATTATATTTATTTATGTATTCTATTTTTTTAATTTACTTTACATATTTCGTTCATTTATTCATTCATAGTTATTTTATTAATTTACTGAAATAGCTGTGTGAAGCATTGTGTCATGGGGCATTTCAGAACCTGGGCCAGCATGGATACAGCATATAGCCTACTACATTAGGTCCCAGTGTTGTGGCTCCCCCAGGACAGCATGTCTTCCATCTGTGCCTGCTCTGCATACCTACTGCACCCGTCTGTGTCACTCCTGATTATCTCCTGATTGGACACACGTGATTAGCTGATCCACAGTGCTGTGAGTACACCATGTTAATTAGCAGTCCTCGGACTTAGAGCATGACGGGAGCTATGCCATGCAGGTAGGCACTACCAGGCCACACTACAAGGGAGGGGTGTGGGTGGTAAGGGTGACCCCACCAACATTATGATTATCAATATTGTTAATATTATTGTTAATAATATTTGTAACAGCAGCCCTGCGGGTGAGTCCCAGTGCCCTTGAATGTTTCAGAGGAGTTGTTCATTGCTAGATTCAAAAGGGCTCATGTTGAGTTATGCTGCTGAGGGGAGCCCACATGATGGCTGCCTGAGGAATATCTAGAAAGCAGCACAAAATATGTGTAATTATCCACAAAACCTGTCTTGATGTGGTTGTGAGAAGAGGTTTAATGAAACACATAACCCTGACGTGCATGACAAGTCACATTTATTTGTATAACCCTTTTAAAGGCAAGAGTAAGAGTTACCAAAGCGCTTTTCAAAATAAGAAAAGAAACTGCAAAACTCATGCATTTAAAATAAATACTAACCCTGAGTTACCCAAAGTCGGTGCACCAGTCGGAACAACACCACAAGCTCTATTCACCCTTCACCTCACTGACCCCCTGGATGACCTTGCAGAGATGTCATCAGTCTTGAACCACCTGTCAGAGATAACAATGTGTTAATAAGCAGGGAGAAGGGGTGCACAAATCTGCTGACTTTTTC
This sequence comes from Alosa pseudoharengus, assembly GCF_046254945.1. Taxonomy (NCBI): domain Eukaryota; kingdom Metazoa; phylum Chordata; class Actinopteri; order Clupeiformes; family Clupeidae; genus Alosa; species Alosa pseudoharengus. The sequence goes on from NW_027468565.1 coordinate 20,280,019, forward strand.
CAAACCAGCTTAGCAGAGGCCGAGAAGGCCTTTTTTCTTAAAGACGGGTTTCCGTTGCCCGTCACTGCAACATTATCAACCGTTTGAAATTGTTTTCATTGAGGGAAGGCCCTCTGGTTTATTTCCCTTTTTTTCCCCTTGCCACAAAATCATTAGCCTTCTTAAAACTTTAAGGTGGAGTCAGTGATTGCGCAGTAAGTCACATTTGTTTATGTTTGTGTTTATATTTAAATATATTAGCAGATGCTTTTTCCCCAAAACAACGTATTTTAACCAAGGACCAAATGAAACACACCAGCTCAACCCTCTTTTCAGTATTCCCAGAGAAACTCCACATAAAGTTTCATTTTTGTTTGGGGGACAGGCTGCCCCCACTTTCTTTGTTTCCAATTTTCGGGCTGCATACAGAGACCGTTTTTTTTACAGTCCTCATGGAATGGGCAGCTAGCGGTCGTGAGGAGATGATTGCGGAATGTGACTGTTATGGGCATGTTATTGGCATGTTATGGGCATGTTATGGGCTTCAATTTGCATATGATTGCTGACTGAACCTTTAAATTCAAATATATTTTACATGATTGATTATGTAATTAATTGAGAGTATATGTCCAATAACATACAACCCCTCTTCAACCCCCTGGGCCATGCCTCTGTCTGTATACCCTGTCTCCAAGACACAAGTGAAGTGTGGACCAAAGGAAGACCATGATGGTGAGGAATGACAGAGCCTGGAGAAATCTGGGTACGTGTCAGTTGACAGGAAAGATTTATTTGCTTGTGCTCTTGGTTGCTGGCCGATCAACATGGTGCCGATTGACAACAGCAATGCACAATTGACTCTAGCCAGCCGCATCATTGATCATTTAAAATCAGTAGTTTGTATGAAAATGACTGGCATTTCTGTCAGAGTGTCCGTCCCTCCACCTGAAGTATATTGGTAGTGTTGTTTTGGTAGTGTATATTGGTAGTGTAAGCTTTTTGGTAGCTTGACCGAACATGCCTCCACCAGAAGTTTCTTGAAATTAACAGCAATATTTAAACCTGAAAATGCACACGCATGCATGCACACACACAAACATAACATACACACACACACACACACACACACATTTATATAGGTCTGTAGTTATTCAACACATGGACAAACAACTCTCGCTCTCGTACACAAACACATATACACACACACTCTTTCTCTCTCTCTCTCTCTCTCTCTCTCTCTCCCACACACACACACACACGCAGTTTCTCGGCCCTGGTCACATTGCATGCATGTATTGAGGTCAGGGTAGGATTAGGGTGTACTCTCTGCGGCAGCAGCAGAGAGGAGGAGGAGGAGTGTGTGTGTGTGTGTGTTTGTGTGAGTGTGTTTGTGTGTGTGATTGTGTGAGTGTGTGTGTTTGTGTGAGTGTGTTTGAGTGTGTGTGTTTGTGAGTGTGAGCGTGTGTGTGTGCGCGTGGGTGGGGGTGGGTGTGGGGGTGGTGGTGGGTTAAGGGATAGAGGGACCAACTCAACTCATCTCTGGCTGAGAGACGTGCAGAGACTATGAGGAGTCCTCCTCTTATGTGTACACTTTCCATTCGCGCACTATCACCCCCCCCCCCTCCTCTTATGTGTACACTTTCCATTCGTGCACTACTACCCCCCCCCCCCTCCTCTTATGTGTACACTTTCCATACGTGCACTACTACCCCCCCCCCTCCCCCCCTTTCGTTCGGCCTAAGATATATGAAATGGAGGCCCGGTGCAGCGTGCCCTAAAGTATCAAATCTGTAGAAATATTCACAGAATTCAGTTAAAGTCACTCTCAGTTCTAACTATGAAAATGTGTCATCTTTGTTTGGGTTTTAGTCCTGAACGCTGTGTGTTATGTGGTAGCTAAATTACATTCTTATTTGGAAAAAATCTATGGAATTGTTTGAAGCTCACATCTTCTTACAGTAAGATGATTACAGTACTATTATGCCTATTTTATTCAATGTCATGGGTTTCAATTCTTGAAACATCAAGCTAGTGATTTGTGAAACTTGAACAAATAGAGAATTGAACAAATAGAGAATTTTGTATACTCCCTGCTGAAAAAAACAGCTAGAAACCAGCTTGCTGGCATGGCCATTAAACCAGCACTATAGACCAGCAACACCAACTAAAATGACCAGCTTGAGGTGGTACGACAAGCAAAACCAGTTGAATTACCATCATAAACTGGGAAACACAGCTAAAGGTATGTATTCGCAAGAGTTTTGCTGGTCTAGCAGGTCAATAGGGTGGTCAAACAAGCTGGTTAACAAACTGGTCAACCAGCAAACCCTTAGCTGGTCAGGCTGTTTTTTTCAGCAGGGCTGAATTGGTTAATTGAACATGGCTAAATGCATTGAATTCCTTCAGTGTAGTGCAATGTAACATATACATGCAACAATATTTTACAGAAAGATGTTAACCAATATTCCTAACTAAAAAACAACATTTTAAGGGCTATGGATACCCCTAACCATTTTTCATATGGTTTCAAGCTGATTTTAGAAATGTGCATTGGATTCATTCGTGGCATATTATCTTGGATGATCACATTGTCCCATCACAATGTTTTATGTTTATTTAATAAAATTCTGATTATCAGGTGACTGCATCAATTGAATAAAAATGTGAAGTGACAGTATCCATGAATTAGAAATATTAGTGGACTGAGCATATATATTTCAGCTACAGTATAATCTTCTTCTCTCAATGAACACATACATTCAAAACACCTTGAGCAGGACTGTCCAAACAAGTTTTAAAAGCTAGAGAGCTGGAGGGAAAAGACCAGGAGCATTGACATTGTTCTTTTGCTCATTCAAATGCATTTTAACTTCTTTTATTATCTTCATCCCTACTCATTTTACCTATTGTATGACTTTTACCATATTTAAATTCTTATATTTGCTTATGCTTGCCATTTTGTTCTTTCATTCTTATCTAGTTATCTCACTTATTGTATTACTTTTACTTTATCTATTGTTGAAATCGTATTATACTTTTACTTCATTTATTGTCATTATCTGCTCGGGTTTCCGTTATTTAATAAATTTCATCCATTTTACTACTGTCTGTGTAAGGCACAACTGCCTTAGTACGAGATGTGCTATGTAAATAAAACTGCCTTGCCTTGCCATAGATGGGGAATGTGTTTTTTGAAGTGTTTTTGAAATAATGTTGTTAGCAGAGACATGGAGGACAAGCACACAGTCAGTGGACTTGTATGAATGTGTTGTGTGTATGAGTGTTATGGAAGATTTCACAGTTCCCCGCTTCCTCTTGATTTGACAACATACTCTGGTTAGCTCTGATGGTGACTGTAAGGAGTAAGCTGACGTGTATGTGTGAGTGAGTGAGCCATCACAGCATATTCATGTTTGTCCATTGGATCCTGAATCTGAATGAACGAGGTACGAACTTACAGTAAGATCACAGCTTTGTTTTTTTTTTCTGTGCAGATATGATGGGTTTGAGGGAAAAAAGTGGAATGATGATCCTGTTGGACCACATTGAGTGGGGATGAGTCTCTAAACTGAGTCTAGTTGTTCATCTCAGAATTCTCTATTACCTGTGATTCCCCAAATGATCTAAAGGAATGACCAAACTCTGTAGGTTTATAGCAAGTTTAGAAGAACAGCAGTAATGGGGAGAGACATATGGCTAATAATTAGTAGAGGAGATATCCGTAAAACACTCATGACAAGAGAAGAAAAGATGACGGAATGACTGCAATGTGTTTGAAAATGTTTGGGACATGATTAGAGAGTTTGATTGATAACACTAGATAGATGAAACAGATAGATAGATAGATAGATAGATAGATAGAGGAGGGGAGAGATGTAAGGCTGGGGGAGGGAAGGAGGGTGGCGTAATCTGTTGTAAGTCCTTTAGGGTGTATCAGAGGGGGTGTAAGAGGATTGCACTGCTCTCTGGGTCATCAGCAAAAATAGCCTCCACCCTTGCCACTTGGGGCGGAGCCACACTCATAGCCTGTTAGACAGCAATATGGCTGACCAGACGTTTACACGGCAACAGATTTAGGCCCCACCCTTGTGCTGACGTAGTCAGCTATTTGCTAATTGGTGGTGACTTCCACACATTTACTACCTCACTCTGTCTTAAGGACATGTTCAGATTGTTCTGAACCTGGAAACTACAGGTGGGACTCCTACTTGATTATATCAAACATTTAAATTAAAATGGATGTCCTTTTCTTTCTCAACAATGAAAAACAAAAACGCTGAAATTTACTCAGTTTAAAGGTGGCCTTTTCAAAGCTTTTGCCTGTTGCAGATAAGTTGCACTTAAATCTTTCCCTCAACCATTGAGTTTTAACCTGCTGAGGAGTGAATTCTTTTTCTGGCTCCTTCTAGAATTCTACATAAACAATCTACAGGGGAAAACATCTGAGGGTATCTGAGGATGCATCATAGTGCGGAACTCTCGGTTTGCGAATGTTCTAATCACATATTTGCGACCGTACTCCTCAACAGGTTAAAAAGTTGTGGGTTAAATCCTCAGCAAGGTGATGTCTTGTTTGCGGTTGCCTTGGCTGCTCAGGGTTCGCTGAGGTGAGAGAGTGTAGGGCAGGTAAGCCAGTCAGAGGATGTCCCACTCTTCCTGGCTGTAAACACACTGGTAGCGTCGCACACACCTGCTTAACATTTAGCTCCACAGAGTGATCTGACTCTCAAAGCCATCCGTTTCTATCATGAGTCTCAGAATAGACCAGCGAGGAATCACACACTACACATCACACAGAAACCTGTACTGCAAGACATGATCTTGTCCCATCTTATGAACCACACACTACACATCAAACAGACACCTGTACTGCAAGACATGATCTTGCCCCAATTTATGAATCACACACTACACATCATCACACAGAAACCTGTACTGCAAGACATGATCTTGCCCCAATTTATGAATCACACACATCAAACAGAAACCTGTACAGCAAGACATGATCTTGCCCCAATTTATGAATCACACACATCAAACAGAAACCTGTACAGCAAGACATGATCTTGCCCCAATTTATATATCACATACTACACATCAAACAGAAACCTGTACTGCAAGACATGATCTTGCCTCATCTTATGTCAGGGAGGCCCATGGCCAGGGTTCAGCTTCTCAAATGTCCACAGGATAGTCATTACATGTGCATTTATTCATTTAGCAGACACCTTATCCAAAGCGACTTACAGTGAGATATACTGTACATGTTCATCATTGAGCTCCTTGGGTGGATACTATGATAGTATCTATCTATCTAGTTATCTATCTAGCTATCTAATTGGCTTGTTGTGTGACATCTCAACATTCTACATCCAGATGGTCTGATTGTTGAAGCATTTCATCTAAGTCCATCTAAGTCAAAATCATCTGCAGGGCTTCGTGGGTATATGAATCCAGGCCCAGGCTACAAAGATGGATGGTTTGGTACCTCCCCATAACGTGATCCCCAAAACTGCAAAACAAGATGGGGTAGAGGGTGGAGGTAAACATGTGAGCTTTTGAATAGCTTCTCTTATTTAGGATAGGTTAGATCCCAAGTGGCACTTCCATTCCTATATTCTGTTGTCTCTCTGCAGGATATAATTGAGCTCTTCTCTGCATTTGTAAAGATTAAAGTTCAACAACAACACATCAGGTCACAGTCATGTTGACTGACACAAAAAACATCAACAACAAGCAACTCAGATTTGACTGCAGTTACGACTTAACTTTAATGATTTAACTCAATCAACTAAAATAAAAACATGGGAATACATAATGTTTCCAGTAATAACTTAAATTAATAACAAATAACAATCAGCTAAAAGCACAACACACAAACTCCTAAAACTTCCCAGGAGAGACAGGAAGTGTGTGAGAAAAACATGGCTGACAACCCCACACCTTACCCCACCCTCTGTGTGTGTATGTGTGTCTGTATGTGTTCATATATCAGTGTCTATGGGCATGTTTGTTGTGTTATATGTGACAGTGTGTGTGTTCATGTATTCATGTATGAATGTGTGTGTGTGTGTGTGTGTGTGTGTGTGTGTCTGTGTGTGTTTTTTATGTTTGTATACTTATACATATGAGTGTTTAAAGTGTGTATGTGTGAGTCTGTATCAGACAGAGGTTCATGTTGAGTGCTGGTAGAAGTTGCAGCAGGTGTAGTCTAGAACTATCCTGTCCCAGAGTGGCCTCTCGGGAGTGCCATCTTCTGTCCAAAAGATTCAGAGGACTCAAAATGGCCGCCTCCCCCCGTCCTCCCTCCTTTCGAAGTCGACTGTTTGCTTATTTGATAAATGAGATCCTGTTCAGTAGCAGTTATTTCAGTTATTTCAGCAATGGGTTTGTCAACAGTTTCATTATCACTTCATTCACTCAAGCCATGTCTTCCTTCCTTCACTCCTCTTTTTCCTCTCTTTTTTGTCTTGCTTGTTCATTATCTCTCTCTCTCTCTCTCTCTCTCTCTCTCTCTTTTGCTACTGCTTGCTTGCTCTTTTTGTTTTCTTTCTCTCTCTTTTTTTCTTTCCTTCTCTCTCTCTCTCTCTAACACATCTCCTTGTCTGGTGTGGCCATCCCTCTACAGCACCTGAAACTTGTGGTCCAGGCAGTCCACGGTGCTGAAGTTGAGTTTCCAGGCCTGCTGGTCCTTGTAGTCCAGGCAGTCGACGGAGCTGAAGCCCAGCGAGGATGCGCCGTAGCCCTGGGAGGAGAGCGACGGCGACTGGCTGAGCGAGCCGCTCATGGAGGGCACGGTGAGGGGGCTGAGCGCGCCGCCGCCGCTGGACAGCTGGGAGGTCATGGGGGACAGGTAGGGGCTGCAGTCGAGGCCGCTGAAGTAGGGTGAGGAGCCGTAGCCCTGGCTGTAGGTGGTGGGCTGACCGTAGCTCATGGGGTAGGGCGCCGGCCGCTGCATGCACGGCGTGGTGGAGCTGCACAGTGGGTCGGACAGAGGGGACAGCGAGGTGGGGCTCCACACGGACACCGCCGCCGCGCCCGCGCTCACACTGGGCACAACGGCGGGCACAGGCGGTGGGGCCACCTGGGCGTTGGCGCCAGGGTCAGAGGTCAGCTCCGGGGGAGGGGAGGACTTCTTCTTGGGCGGGCGAGGCTTGGGCTGGCCACTGGACTGCTGCTGCTGCTGACGGCACTTTGCCCTGCGGTTCTTGAACCACACCTGAGAGAGAGAGAGAGAGAGAGAGAGAGAGAGAGAGGGGGAGAGAGAGAGGGGTGAGAGAGAGGGAGAGATAGAGGGGGGGGGGAGGGCGGAAGACAGAGGATTTAGGGTTTATTATTGTACATAAATGCAACTAATCACCAGAAAATATATCTATGTGTATGTTAATTTATTAATGTATGCATGGTTTGTCTGTGTGTGTGTGTGAGAGAGAGAGAGAAAAAGAGAGCGAGAGTGTGTGTGTAGAGACAACATAATTAGATTGCACTAGAGTTAGTGAGCAGAAAGCCTTTCAGAGTAATGCTAACTGGTCAACAGGCTCCTGCTGACCACATTACCAGGTTTTACAGAATCCCATTCCGAATGTCTCACAGGTGTGTCAGGTTTGGTTATAGGAACTATGACCCCCCTCACCCAACCCCCACCCCAGTTCCATGCAGTGCCAACACATGAAAAAAGTTGTGGTTCCTTCAAAAGTTAGAGGAAGTATGACAAGATACCTGCCTAATGTGTCAGCATGTTTTAAGGAGTGCATGTATATTCTAGACAGGTGGTTCATATGGTCATACGACCCTGATAATTATTGCAAAGATCTGTGTGTGATGTTATCTCACATGTACCGTCTGAAAAGCCTTGCGTCAGCAAACCGGATTAATAAGAACATGACTCATTCCCTTAAAGTAGGAGTCCATCTTTTTGTACTACTGTCCAAGTGTCTGTTAATACTGGATGTATTTCAAGTACATGGTTTAGTGAAGGACCTGGGTGAGTTAACCCAGAGGAAGTGATAAACCTCCTAATAGAAGTGCCATATACTTTTTATTACTTATATATTTGGGGCAGCCGTGGCCCACTGGTTAGCACTCTGGACTTGTTGCCGGTTCGAGCCCCGACCAGTGGGCTGTGGCTGAAGTGCCCTTGAGCAAGGCACCTAACCCCTCACTGCCCCCCGAGCTCCGCCGTTGTAGCAGGCAGCTCACTGCGCCGGGATTAGTGTGTGCTTCACCTCACTGTGTGTTCACTGTGTGCTGTTTGTGTTTCACTAATTCACCGATTGGGTTAAATGCAGAGACCAAATTTCCCTCACGGAATCAAAAAAGTATATATACTTATATACTTATACTTACTTATATACAACTGTAGGTTTACCATTTACTGTGAGTTAACTTACCCAGATGTGTCACTAAACAACATACTTAACATTGCTCCATTGTCTTCCATGAAACACTTTCATATACTGAATCAGCAATGTTCTCCACGGGTCTGTTTGTTCAGGTGTGTGTGTGTGTGTGTGTGTGTGTGTGTGTGTGTGTGTGTATGTGTGTGTGTGTTGTTGTTGTTGTGGTGTCTTACCTGAACTCTGGACTCAGGCAGGTTGATTTTTAGGGCCACCTCCTCCCTCATGAAGATGTCTGGGTAGCGTGTCTTGGTGAAGAGTGCTTCTAGGATGTCTAGTTGTGTGCGGGTGAAGGTGGTGCGTTCCCGGCGTTGCTTACGAGGGGTTGCTAGAAGGAGCAAAACCAAAACACAAGAGCATTTTAATATGTCAATATGACAGGAAAAGGCAACATAGCTATCCAGGAGACCAAAGAGGGACCAAACAGAACTCCTTAACACTGCATGAAAGTCAATAGAGCTCTACTACACAACAAATGGACAAGAACTTGGATAACAACATTACAGATAGTTGTAATGCCAAAATCAATGAATTATCCTTGCCCCCATCCTTGAAGAAGGTATTTCAATCAGGTCTGTCCATCCATCTGTGTGTGTGTGTGTGTGTGTGTGTGTGTGTGTGTCTATTTAGTGAATATAACATTTTAAATATAATTGTATATGTATTCATAGTGGATTCACAAGAATAACATGCATGATTGAATGAATGAATTTTAACTGGAACAAATCTCTAGACAAAAAAGAAAACATCCAGTTTGCTCCTTATGTTAACTCAGGTCAAGTCCTTACCACTGAGAGAGTAGTGAGGAGAATATCACATACCTATTTGCCCAAACCATGCCTAACATTAACCATTTGAGTAATGTGTGTAATGCAGGGAAACAAATCTGAAAATGATGGCAGTGACCTATACATTTCCAAATGATGACTAAGGTAGATTTTCTAGCTTTTTTATAAAAAAGGAACAATATCTCCTTTAATAATATTAAAAACACGTTATGATTCCTTGTAGCCTATGATGATGTTTATGTATCTGCTCTAAGTTCTAATTCAGCTAGACTGCTTTGTACAAAGTAGCAGAGGTACTTAGGAGGCACTACCATAGTTAAAAACGAAAAAATAACACATTTTAGACTACATCAACAAATAATTTAAGCTATCAACTGCAACGCGTTGTCCTATTTCATTTCTTTTGGTTGGTGTTTTCAGCGCACACTGGAGCCTGGAGGTGCCTCTACAGGTCGCCATGTGTCATTGCAGGTCTGGAACTTCATGAAAGCTGCTGGTTTGCAAAGATGCCACCTGTCTCACCAGAAATAAAGTGCAGTTTAAAAAAACTCCTCTGAGGTGTCTAAAACGTCACTCATTACCTGTTACACTGATAGTATGAGGTATATAGGAGTAACAGGCGGTGGATGTTATTATGATTGATGAAAAATCTGTATCTGTAAATCTTGTGGTTGTGGTATAATTTATCATATCACATATGATAGCAGTAAAATCGTATGTCAAGGAGGGCAAATATATGTGTAACGTAAAAAGAACCAGAGCAGAAATATATCCATATTTTTCCACTCCTCCATTTTATTCACCCCAAAATAAACTTAAATCTTTATTAAGTTAATCTGTATTTAATATGATCATGTACTGTAGATGCTAAAAAATAGTTACACTTTGCCAAAGCGTAAAACTCCTCATCCAACACGGATGACTTTTAATATTTCCAAATAGAATTGTCTTGGATTGCTGGGTAAATATTTTTCTTCACTTAAATTATTCGAAATAAAAGTCGGCGACCATTCTGAATCGTTCTTTAAATTGTACATAAAAAAGGCTTTTAAAATACATAATTTAAAACCAATATATCGGAGTGGAGTACAGCCAAACAATTTTGCGCTCACAAACGTTTCCACAGGTCCGCAGAACCAAGTGCGTTCATAACAACGTAGACATTTACGTTATCTTATTGTGAATTCAGCTTTTGTAAAATATGGTCTAATCAAGCTTATGTGTTTTGTGACAGTTAACAACTAAAACAACTTCCCTCGAATTTCCTAGTTTCGATGTTTCGATGTTTTGAAACGAATTGCCATTTTTAAACGAAAGGTTAGGCTATCACAGATTTTCCCACTATGAACCATAATTCTAAATATCAACCTATTATTATTATTATTATTATTATTATTATTATTATTATTATTATGTTTTTATAGCCTATAAACATCACATAATTTGGTTTTGTCCACATTTTTATTCTGAAGACAAGACAGCGCCAATTTAATAATTAATGTGACTTTCGTTGTAACTTCGAAACCTAGTCTAACTTAAACCTTTCTCTTCGCCCCTTTATATAATTTTCGATTTCTTTCGTTATTCGCCAAATAACAAATACAAGCACAAACCTGGGTATCCAACGGCTGAGTGGAGAAGATCCATGCCCGGTCCGGAGAGCGTTAACCCGTTCACTGCGTAGTGAGGTTGCTTTATGTAGGACATCATGCTGGAGATAACGGGATCTCTCTCCCTCTCTTACAACTCTTCTCTTTCCCGATCTCTCCTCACACGCCCGACAACTGTCTCCCAGAGGGACCAACTTTGACTCGATGAAACTGAAGTCTCCTCCGGTCTAAAATCCACCCCTTTTCAATCTGCCGCCAAAGTGTGGAGAACACCTGTAGAGATGAGAGGCGCTTTAGGATTCTTTAGGTTCCTTTTCTTTGAATTCCTTTTTTACAATATAGCTCTTTGGTGTACACAAACAGTTACAACAGCACTGAAACACATGCTTTGCTGAGAAGGCTCACACAAAAATGGTCGTGGAAACATACGCACCTTTCTGTCGAATTCCGCTGCAGGTAGAGGCGCGTGCGCTACAACGAGCGCGGGCACAGTTTGGAGAGCTAATCAGGGGAAGGCGCGTTCTGGTCCCTCTCTTTCTCTATCTCCCTCCCTCTTCTCCGTTTTTTTCCCGGTAGCACGTGAGACCGCAATGTAAAGATTCACCAATGGGCTGGTATTTTTTTTTTTATTTTGACTTCACGTGCCGAATTTCTGTTTGCAAATCTACATAGAATGTGGTTCAACTCCTGCATTCTCTTTGTCATGATATTGGGTCTTCACGAGATTGCGTGGAGAAATCTGTCATTCTGATTTTATTCTGATCTGTCATTTTTTTTTAATTTTAATTCGGTTATCTTATCGCTTATCTAAAATGAATAAAACTATAAAGGCACACACTGTTATATTGTAAATGTAAACATGTTAATCTGGCAAATTTAGGTAAATAGGTGTTATGTAACTTTTTTTTTTGTTATATGACAAAAGTGATGAAATAGTTTCTTATCATGTCTTCTTTGACAACAGCAAAGCAACAGAATATATAATAACAAAGCAAAAAAGCATTAGCTTATAATAATGATAATAATATAAAAGCATGGCTACAGTAATTTGATCATTGGAGGCTATTCATTATAATGATTTTTGTTTTCTGAAAAAGATGCAGATTTGGATATTTCTTTATTGGTTTTGTTTGGGTGTGTGTGTGTGTGTGTGTGTGTGTGTGTGTGTGAGTGTGTGAACGTTGAGACTGATCAGGAACTGGAGGAACAGAGTGTGATAACCTCATAGCCAGCTGACGGGACAGGGACGAGGACGTGATGAGGACGGGAGGAGGGGAGGAGGAGGAGAGGGGCAGGTGAAGGGTGGATTAGGGTGGAGGAAGAATAGGCACAGGGCTGAGGGCCTCCTTTGTGAAGGGGAGCAAGGATAAAGAGAGGGGGAGAGACACACAGACCTCAGAGAGACAGATGGATGGATGGATGGATGGATGGATGGGTTGAATGATGAAGTAAAGATGACCAAAGGAATGAATGTGTGGGGACGTTGCCCAGAAGGCAGTTGTTGCCATGACGAATCTGGTTCTGACTGGCAGGGATTGGCCCAGGTGCATCTCAGAGTTACTGAGGTCACTCCACAGACATATACCTGTGAAATGCAGGTATACAATTCCTGATTTAGGGGGGCCGCTGTGATACTGTTACTTGCATTGATCCAAGTCAGGACCAAGTGTGACCTGCAGTCATTTCCAACCAAAGCGAAATCTCTCTCTCTCTCTCTCTCTCTCTCTCTCTCTCTCTCTCTCTCTCTCTCTCTCTCTCTCTTTATTTCACTTCCTGCCACACACACTATCTCAATAGAGACTAACAAGCCCCTCAAATAAAACAATGTTGTTTTAACAACATTGTCAATAGTTCAGGAACTGAGGCACTCTGGAGGATGGCCATTCAGCCAAGTAGCATGATGTGATTTTGCCTGTAGGACTCTACTGTCCATCACAAGGTGCTGAAATGTGCTTGATGATGCAGCATAATAACACAGGCCAACATAAACACTAGCTTATGTTAAGAAATGTATATGTGTGTAAGTAGATAGACAATATTACGTTATAATTATAAGATGATACGTTCAAATATAATGATGTGGCCGACTGTAATACCACATTCTATATGTTTTTGATACAGCGTTCAGGTTTTGATTGATTGAAATTATACCCACCTATGGGTCTGTGCTTGTGTGTGTGTTTCTGTTTTGAAACATGTATAACATGTTGTATAAACAACAGTCAAATAGATAGCTGCATAATTCAGGACAGTCAAATATATTTCTGTATAATTCAAGTCCACACAGTTGTCATTAGGCTCACATTACTGACCATGCAAGAACTAAAATACTTGCTGAGAATAATAGTAGCAGTTTAAAAACGAATTCAATAAAAATGACAGCCTACACACAACTCTAGAAGTCATTAGATAGATAGATACTTTATTGATCCCTAGGGGAAATTCAATTCATTAAACAGTGTTTAACTCAAAATGTGGAGGAAGGGTGTGCTCCTGAATTTTTATAATTTAGCCTATGCAGGTTTGTTGTTGCTTTTCAAACACTGTGATCCTTATCTGACATTTTTCACAACTGATTGTTATTGTTATTATTATACTACAGTACAGTTATGGAATGGATATGTCCCTGATTACATATGGCCATTACCAGATCTCTCTTACTCCCTCAAATGCTCACCAGTTTGTCCTTCTCTTTAACAGAATTTATTATTCATTTTAGGATGTACAAACATGCTTTGTTCCTGAAGATTCAGAACCTGAACTTGTAATGTTCACTGACTACCTAAAACAGAAGTAATAAGAGCAGTCAGGCAACTGTTGACTCCTACACCTGCCACATAATATCAAACAAGGTAAAACCCAAATTCCAGCATCTACATTCTAAAAGCTGGAGGGCTGCGATATGGTGACTCTCTTTTTTTGTTTTTATTTCTGTTTTGGTCTACATCGGACTAGTACTTTTAAACTTCTATGAGCACACACACACACACAAACACACACACACACACACACACACACACACACACACACACACACACACACACACACACACACACACACACACACACACACACACACACACACACACACACACAGATGGATGGACAGACCTGATTGAAATACCTTCTTCAAGGATGGGGGCAAGGATAATTCATTGATTTTGGCATTACAACTATCTGTAATGTTGTTAACCAAGTTCTTGTCCATTTGTTGTGTAGTAGAGCTCTATTGACTTTCATGCAGTGTTAAGGAGTTCTGTTTGGTCCCTCTTTGGTCTCCTTTGAGACTTTTGTGAATTTTTTTTACAATCTGATGAGAATAAAGGTGTGGTAGCGACCTGACAGAATGCTATTGTTGAGAAAGGGAAACAAAGTACTAACTAATACCTGCATTCAACTAGACAATGTTATGTCTTTAAGGCGTGTAGTGACTGCAGATATTACTATTATTCAACTATGAATACTATCACTGATAATATTTCCATAGCACTGCATATGCTTTGAAACACAAAATATAAGGCTGCAACTTCATCATTGCGATGTGAGAGGTTTTGATCCAACTGAATTATTTTACTTTTCAATCAAAAGCCGGAGTGCTGCATTGAATGTCTTCTGTGTGTGTTATGTTAGTATGAAGTGTGTTCTGTGTGTGTGTGTGTTTGTGTGTGATGGGGGCAGGGTGAAGAGATGCTGAGGGTGGGGGTAGAAGGGACCTGCCCATCTGGCAGGCACCAGCTATGCAGGCACAAGAGCAATTATGGAAGTGGACTAACCTCTAATCCCCTGCCACATGCTGACACACACACACACACACACACACACACACACACACACACACACACACACACACACACACACACACACACACACACACACACACACACCACACACACATACACACTCTAGTCACTCACAAATGCATATACACACATTGTGACTCACACACAAATGCACGCACATGCAAACACACACACACACTCAGCTCACTCACACATAAGTACAGAGAGACACATACACACACACATGCACATAAAAACACACACATAAAGGCACATAGAGAAAGAAAGATACACCCAGATAGACACATTACCATGCACACACACAAAAAAAGCCTGCAGTCCCTTAAACTATCCTCCTCCAATCTCTTGGCACTAAAACACATACGCACAGACCTAAGAGAATGGGGCCATGCAGAGAGCAGATTGGGGTGGACAAGGGGAGGAGTGGTGGTGGAGAGGAGAGCAAGAGAAGCAGGTGACGGGATGGATGGACAGACAGAGAAGTGGGAGGGTGGACGAGCAGAGGGGTACTAGGCTGAGGGGGCAGGCCAGGCTCGAGCGGCGTCATCGCTGGCACACTCTGGCAGATAATCCAGATTAGGCAGTCTAAAAAGGGTTGTGTTAATCTGTGCGCCAGCCAGTAATACACAGACCACTGTCAGGACCAATCAGCCACACACACATAATCCCTGTGGCAGGGCAGGACTATACACATACACACACACACACATATACACACATACTCTGATACACACACACACACACACACACACACACACACACACACACACACACACACACACACACACACATACACACACACACACACACACAAATGTGTGCACATGCACACACAAAAACACACACACAAATATGCACACATGCACTCCAACACACACACACAAATATGCACACATGCACTCCAACACACACTTGTGGACATAGGCACACGCCTACACAAACAGACACACAAGAAACACACACAAATGTGTACGCAGATACGCACAAGCACAGACCCACACAAATGTGCGCGCCTTCAGCCAAGCTCTTATCTATTCCCATAGACACACACCAACACACCTAAAACCCATTCATTCACATTACATGACTGTAAATGCACTTATATAGACTCACAAAGTCACGCATAGACACACACTTAACACACACACACACAAGTTCACCATTAAAAAACACACACAGAGACTGTATCCTTATAAAGACAGGCATGCAGAAGTCTAAAGTGCTGATAAAACATAAGACTTGATATGTCCATAATGTCCTAAATATATATATGTAAATAGCAAATAAGTAAATAAAGTAAATAAATATATGAGGCAGAATATCAGTGTGTCAAGAATATTTATTCTAAATGCTCACTGAGACTTTTGATTCGTTTGGATCTGTGTGGATGTGTGGCAAATGCTCTTAACCCACTGAATCTCTGACATACAACAGAGACTAGGATTACAGGACAAGGGACACATATCTGAAATTTTGAAGCAGACAAACTATATAACATGCATAAAAAAAATACTGAAAATGACTCCCAGATACTCTCGGTTTAAGGTTGGATGGATAGCCCATGTATGTATACTCATACTCTGCGACAATATTTTCCTGTCCCCAGTCAGTGATATAAATGTATCTAACACGTCTGAAAATAGAGGAAAACATAGTTCAGGATCAAGTAGAAACAGGGGTAAGAGCAATGGTAATTCTTTTATTTTTACACAGCAGCTTTTCAGGTTGTCGTTCACCTTTAACCTATGATGCACATCAGTGCACAACCTATTCTGAGCAGTCAAGTCATGATGATGTAGGCCTTCTGTGAGGAGATATTATGAAATGTTGTGATTTAAATCATATATTAATTATATACATATATATTCATTCTTTCCATCACAGGTTAAGCCATATTCCATATTTCCCATGTGGGGAAACAAATCCATGAGCTCTAGCCTAAATGATGACCGCGCCCTCTAGTGGATTTCGAAGTGAACTGAGCATGTGGAACACCAAGAAGATCTCATGAAAACAAACTGACAGATTACTTCAGGTAAGGAACTGTTGTTGATGACAAACAGCATAGAAAAAATATATATATCAATATATGTATAGATATGTATAAACATATTTTTTTCAGTGATTCGTCTAGCTCAGATAGCGTATTACGTTTCTGAAAGCGTCACAGCTGATTTGTTCAGATCTCTGACGTAGAACTACAACCAGGATGTTTTGAGTGAAGCTTCCTCACGGGCGACTGTCGTGTCGTGCATGAACAAATACACTCGATGCATCTCTGGACAGTATTGTTCGAAGAATATTATCAGGTTTTAGTAGGTTGAACGTCCTATTAAAACATGCTGCCCGACGTAGAAGGTCCTTGTCCGTTTGTGGAGGACAGTTTTAGTCGCTTTGTGTCACAGAGTAACATGTATGGACTCTGTCAGGCGGGGGAACAAGAACTATTGGCCGCTACTTTAAAGGGGAAAGTGGTTTGTTTCAGATACCAGGATCTCCAACAGAAAATACGACCTGTCGCCAAGGAAGTGCAATTTACTTACATTCCAGGTGAAAACAACAGCACAAGCAGTTTGCTAATTCCCTGCTGGCGTTAGGCTACACACTTCTATTACTGGACTTCGAGGCTAACCAGATGCGAGCGATAGAGGCACCACACTCTTGTGGTCTCCTAATCGCATTCGTAACATTTAAAAAGTTACTTGATCATTTGCCGCCCTTGTTAGAAAACAAAAATCTATTTCTAATTTTTTGTCTAGGTACTATTTGCTGATATCCTATTGTGTCTGTTTTTGGTATGTTAATTTTCATGGTTTTACTCACTGCCTTTGCAACCTTGCAGTTGATGCAGAGATCGTATCAATTGACGCCTTCAATAAGTCCCATCCTAGCAGGGGGCTAGTCGTGGGCATCACTTTTATCAAGGTACATGTTCCATCAAACTGCACCTCTTCCCCAGAAGTACACTGTAGCCCATGGAAGAGTGTGTTTGAGGCTCTTGGTTGTCTTTCTATTTTCCCTCAAGTACTGTGTAAGTAGTCTGAGGGCCTTGAGATGCCCTCCTTGTCTCTCTAGCACACCTTTTCCCACCTCCTGACCTCTGGCCTTTCTTTTAGGATTCAGGGGACAAGGCCACACCCTTCCTCAACATCTACTGTGACTATGAGCCAGGGTCTGAGTTCAACCTGGAATCTATTGCTCGTGAGTGACGTGTGTGTGGCTATGTGAGCCAGGGTCCAACTTGAACATGGACACTTGTGTGTGAATCATGCTTGCATGCGTCCATTTATTTTGTTTTTACCTCATCACATGACTGACTATACTGGTTCTATTTGTTCTGCAGAAAGCTGTCTGAATCTGGAGTTGCAGTTTACTCCTTTCCAGCTATACCACACAGAGTGAGTATGCTTCATGCTGCACCAAAACACAGTGGAAGTCATTATGACAGCGATTGTGGATGATATGGGTATTACGTTTTGTGTCAGCCTTGCATGATTGTGAGTGATCCGTGTAATTCTGTTTTTCTTCTGTAGAGTTCAGTGCAAAGATGGCTGCAGTGAAACAGTGTTTCTGCTCAGTGGCAATGACCAGTGCATACACCTCTATAAAGAAGTGAGTCTCTTTCTCTTTTCTCTCTCTCTCTCTCTCTCTCTCTCTCTCTCTCTCTCTCTCCTTTCCCTGTTATTTCCATAAGGGAAAATATATGTTGCTTTCTTTATGTTCTGTAATATATATAAGGCTTGTGGTTCATCAGTAGTTCACCATGGTTGATAATACTGTGTTACATGTCTTGTCCCTGTGAATCACTGGTGGGGTGTTGACAGCTCTCACCTGGGTTTGACTTGTGCTTTGGCTTTCTCTCTGTCAGAATGCCTCTCTTCATCAGTTTGAAGAGCAGCCGGTGGAGAGGCTCTTCCCTGAGCTGCAGGGACTGCCAAGCAAGTATGACCCTGAGCCAAAACATTGAGGAAAAAGAAGATAGGAAACTGAATTATGAATAATTGGAAACGAAAGAAAGATGTTTTAGATTGGGCAGGGGGGGTGGAGTTTGTCTATTATCTTGTAATGATCACGTAACATACAAGTAACTGTATTCTCTTCTCTTTTTAGTGTGCTGTGGCTGGACATGTTGAGTATTCCTGGTGGGCGGCGCCTCTCTGCATTTGGCTGCCAAAATGGCTGTGTGGGATTGGCTCTGGTCAAGCAGGAGGGCCCTGGTGAGGACACGCCATTTTGTCCTCTTGTCCACTTCCACTTACTGTAGTTAGTGTCACCATGTAAAGGCTTCACAGATGTTGACAAATTATGGTGTATTTAAATACAGTTAAGAGTTTGGGAGAAAAAAATAGTCCTGTTAAAATAAATGCATGCTAGCAAAAGGGGGCTAAATATGGGGCTAAATAATGTAGTCAACATAAGGAAAACATTTTCAAAAAAGGTCTTTGAATTCTCTTGGCTTGTTTTGTGTAGAATCTATGTTTGAAGTTAAACATATTAAAATGAAACAGTAGTATTGATTTTACATTAATTTCATGGTATGACATTTCAATATCAATTTTTAAAAGCTCATTATAAAGATGAAAGAGCAAAAAAAACATATTTCTTTATGTAAATTGTCTGAACAGCTACTCGTAGAAGTTTTAGAAATTTCCTGTTGAAGCTACCACTAACTATTATCATTGTGTATACTGACTAGACCAGAGTCTTATGGAGCAAATCAATCTGCTTAACCTCCTGTGTGCTTTGTGTCTCCCAGAGGTTTTGCAGAGCTGGAGGCTGCAGCAGGACAGCCCTATCTCCACAGTGCTACTCTTCCCTCTCCACACACACCAGATTTCAGACAGCACAGGTGTGTGTGTGTGTGTGTGTGTGTGTGTGTGTCCGAAAGAGCAAGAGGGACAGGGTAGAGAAACAGGATGGATGTACACTGCCTGGCCAAAAAAAAGGTCACCACCTGGATTTAACTAAGCAAATAGGTAAGAGCCTCCCTGTGGGGGCAGTGCTATGATCTGGGGTTGCTGCAGTTGGTCAGATCTAGGTTCAGCAACGTTATGTGCTCAAAGAATGAGGTCAGTTGACTACCTGAATATACTGAATGACCAGGTTATTCCATCAATGGATGGAAAAATGAATGCAACGCTGGACGGAAATAAATGTTTTGATATTGCAGAAGCTTGTGGAAAGGATGCCACAGCGAATGGTGCCCTAATGAAAGCTAAAGGCAGTCCAACGAAATATTAGTGTGTGACCTTTTCTTTTTGGCCAGGCAGTGTAGTCATGAGTGTGTTTTGAAGTGAACAACTGCTAGTTATCTGCTAAATTCCATGAGAGAGAGAGAGAGAGAGAGATTGTGTGTGCATTCATTGTGTGTGTGTGTGTGTGTGTGCGTATTCATATATGAGTAGACAAACTGATCTTGGATTAAGTACTCTTGCATGCATATTCTTGGCAGAGGAGCAGACTGAAGGCTACAATCTGCTGGTCACCAGCACTATTGAGGTGGCTGTGGTGTACAGGTCAGTAAACCTCACATACATGCTTCAGTTTCACATATACACACAGACCTCAATTTTACTCACACAGACAGACATGCCAACCTTCACCCTTTTGCATTTAATGCTATCTTAACTATATAATAATATTGTATTGTATCTCCTCCATTGAGGATACACATGTTTACATGTGTACTTGTGATTGTGGTGTGTGCACATGTTTGTTTATGCTAGTTTACAAATCTGTGCGGATTTCATTGTGTGTGTGTGTGTGTGTTAGGGATGTGGAGGTGTGTGGTATGAGCAAGCCCTGCTGTTTAGCCGAAAGTGACCAATGTGACGCTGTGCTTTGTGCACTCGTCATCGACCTGGACTTTGACGGACAGAAAGAGGTTCTCTTGGGAACTTATGGACAGGTATGACTGGGCAGGGCCACTTCTCATTGGTGGGCGTAGCCTATTTTTCATTATTACAACCACAACAACAACTTCCATTTATATACCGCTTTTCAAGGCACCGAAAGCGCTTTACAGTGAAGGAGGAACCTCACTAACCACCACCAATGTGTAGCACCCAACTGGGTGATCCACGGCAGCCATTATGTGCCAGAACGCTCACCACACACCAGCTTGAGGTGGAGAGTGAGGGAATGAATGAGCCAGTTACACTGAGGGAAGATTAGAGGGTTTTGAATGAGCCAGGTTACGAATTTATATCTTTTTTTTTCTTTTTTAAAGTTGAAGACCTGCTAGGTGCTAAAGTAGAACGCATGAAAACAATTCTGAATCTTGGAGAATCTTAGACAGTCTAAAACACATTTCATTACTACAAGGCCACAGTTTTCCGTACTGTGATGACCACAGTCATTGTGGGTATGAAATGCACAGTGCGTTTATGGCGAAAGGTGTCTGAGCCACCTGTTTATTTCTTGTTTACAGACAGATGCAGAATAGTGTATTGACCAAGACCTTGAAGAGCAGTTTGCCGAGTTTGGCAAAAAGTGTAATCACGAACTGTGCCTTTAATGAAAACCCTTGTTTCTGTATGTACCAGGAGCTGCTGTGCTATAAATTTCTCCAGCCGATGACGGGCGTGGCAGGCGACTTCCAGTTAGTGTGGAGGCGGAGCTTTAAGAGCCCTCTGCTGTCCGTCATCTACTTGGACCTGACGGGAGACGGCCTGAAGGAGCTGGCTGTGCTCACACTCAAGGGCCTGCACATATTACAGGTAACACATTACGCAGCGTGAGCTATATACGCCAGGAATGATAACATTTCAGTTTGTGTGTTTATAAAGAGTATTGATGTGTTTGTAAAGAATGATAAAATGTATAGTTTGCGTTTTTATGAAGAATGATAACGTTTAAGTTTGTTTGTAAAGAATGATAACATTTAAGTTTGTTGGTTTATTAAAAGGACAGTGTGCATTGACGAATTCAACTGCATATATAAAGTGGTTTTCGCTGAATAACTTTAATCTGTCTTTAGATCTCTCTGTACTTTGACGAATGACTTTAATCATTCTTTAATCAAGTCTTTTAAAACTGAATGTTGTACAATTTTAACTTTAAAAATATCTCAATATAATGCATACTTTAGAGTTAAATAATACCTGTTCACAGGATTTTTACGTTAGCATTCCATAATTCAGACCCGATGTTTCTGCCCTTTTTCCCCCTACCCCCTTCAGCATAGCCTGTGCAGCACCGCTGAGCTGGTGATGCAACGTTTGGCCAGCAGGGCGGCAGCACTGCAAGTAGCCACCACTGACTCCACCTCACAACCCACAGGCCATGGGGAACAAGAGCAGGGGCAAGAAACCAGTGATGAGCAGAACACCTCCACCTCCACCACCTCTAGCTAAGACTAGAAGCCACCGAAAGAGAGTGATGAACAATTCTGGTGGTTTACAGTGAAGTAATGGTGGGTGATGATGAGGGTAATGAGGAAGATAACTTTTCCGTGGGAGATCTGACCCCTCTGTGTATTAACTATCATCTTTACAGTGCACCAAACCAACTGGAAGCAAGTCCAACTACATCTTGTAATAATGGAATATATAACTCGCACTTAGTCATATGTTGACTAGTAAGTACACTGAAGTAACCAGGGACACTTGACATGAAGTGTGGCAGGAAATCCTTCCTCGCTTTTCCAGTGCCTGGACTGGTGTGCCCACGCCTTGCCTTAATGCTGAAGCTGATGTGTGAAACTGTACTTGTGCAAATGTGTGTATGATCACAAATGTTGAAATGGGGCTGCTTGTGTTTGCACCTCAGATGTATTTGATCATTATGACAGTAACTAACATTGTCTTTAAGTATTAAATAATTTAATGTTTTATAAACATTGGATCCCTGGCATTGTTTTTTTGTAGACGTAAACTGTTGCCGGCTACGGCACTTGAACCACACATCGATACAGGCCAGGCTAATGTGTGCACCTCTACAACTACTAGGCTAGATTGTGCACCTTTCACATTGAGTTGTGCCATGCATCCCCCCAGAGCTATGACAAGTTCAGAACATATTGCTTGTGTTAAATCGTTTTTTATTGATTTATGTGGATTTATTTAACACACATTTACATATGTCACATTTACATTGATCACAGATCTGTTTGCCAATTCGCCCGTTACAAAATAATTGAATTACTGTCCCTTTGCATTTACTTGGAATCCTAAATTCTACATATTCAACGTCTAAGTTGAACTTTATAAGCAGTTCATCATCAGATGTGAAGAGCACAGCCTTCAGTTTGCGTGACATACTGTACGTTCTCCAGTGCAGTGTTGAGTCTGTAGTGTTTCCTCCTTAGTCTTCAGCCTTTACTTGCTGTCTGTAATGTAGTGATTAGTCTGTGGCCTTTCATGCTTATGCTTTAGTTGCTAATCTACGGCTGTCAGTCCTGAGTCTGGATCTCTCGTCTTTCCATGGCATTGTTGAGTCTGTAGTCTTCAGATTTTATTCTCTACCTCCATTTTATCTAGTAGTGCATTGTTTGCCTCAGTGTGTAGTCTTCACTTCCAGTGCAGTGTGTTAGTCCTTAGTGTTTACACTGTAGTCTTCAGGCTTGGTACCTACCTTCATCCTCCCCATTGTGGTGCTCAGATTGTAGTTCTGTTTGTTCTGATATGAGCTCTTCAAGTGCAGCGTTCAGTTTATTAGTCGTTAGTTTAGTCAGTGAATAGTTTATTATTTCATTAACCTCCAGTGCAGTCTTTGATCTTACTTGTTCAGTCTGTTCACCCATCCCTCATCCCTCCCAGTGGGAGTGCTGACGGCGTGTCTCCACCACCCAGTCAATGAACTCGCTGACGCAGGCGTAGACTGAAGGTCTGTTGGGGCGCGCGCAACCCACCCCAAACGAGGTGGCCCCCACCAGCACCCACCGGCCGTCCTCCTCGCACATCAGAGGACCCCCAGAGTCACCCTGAACGAGAGCACACACTCAGAGAGGAACACACACATATCCACACACTAACAGCTGTTACAATAACGTAAGTGTATTTAGTAGATACATTTAGTTCCACTTCACAATAAGAAGTCATCAAACTTTAGTTACTTATAATTATAATACTACTATCTATATGTATTTCTCAAGGAAGTACTAATTATCTTATTACTAATAACTATTAATTATCTATGCACCAGATCAATAAAAAGTACTGTTTCTAATAGATTAATTATGCATTACTTATGTTGTACACAAGAACAGTTAAGGCCAACACCAAGAACGATAACTATAACCATAACGATAAAAGTGTTCACACTGAATAATGATAAACAAAGTCTCTCCTTGAATGTGACGTTAAAATTCGATGGGTTCTGATTGGCTATTAGCTTTTTATAGTTCTGAAAATCGCTCTAAAAAGTGATCCCCAACAATATCGTTCTTTATGTCGTTATCGTTAAAGTTTATGTGTCGTCATTCATATTAACGAGAACGATATTTATTTATAGTTATCGTTATCGTTCTTGTTGTGAATACGCCTTTAATCATAGCTAGGAATTCTATGTTCTTCATTTATTTCAGCAGCACCATTAATAAAGACCATTGGCTCAAGGCACTTGACAGAACCCAACGGCTTTAGAGGCAGATGAGTGGTGATACCTGGCAGGTGTCCACGCCTCCTTCAAGGAACCCAGCACACACCATCTGGGCCGTGAGGTTGTACTCCGGCAGCAACTCTTGACATTGGGCCCAGCCCACTAGTGGTACCACTGCCTGCTGCAAAACGTCAGCCACAGTACCTGAGACAGAACCGAGGAGATGTGTTTATATCACAGACCTAACAGTCTGGTCTTGCAGGCGCAGACGGTGTCCATTTTTTATTTCTTTTGTTTTGGTGTTTTTGTTGTTCCACTGTTTCTTGTACTCTTTGTTGGACGTACAGCATGCATGCGCAGACATACATACACACACACACACACACACACACACACACACACACACACACACACACACACACACACACACACACACACACACACACACACACACACACAGACACAGACACAGACACAGACACACACACACACACACACACACACACAAACCCAACCATTTATCACCTCAACCAGGTTGTTCATAAACGCGTTATATGAATACATTTGGTTTGACTGGACTAGACTGGACCTGTCACGTGACTGGTCTGCTCACCTCCTTCCTCCAGCCTCCCCCAGCCAGCAATGACACACTTCCTGCCAGCCTCAAATTGCTGCTTCTTGTGAGGTAGACACACAGGCTGCACGTAACCTAGAAGAACCGGATGCACAGCAGTGAGACTTCAGAAACATTTGATAAACTGAATACATCCATAACCATAAACACACACACACACACACAGGGTTGAGCGGTGACAACATTTGATATTAAGAATACACGCACGCACACACACACAAACACACAGGGGTTGAGAGGTAAAAACATTTGATATAGTGAACACACACACACAAAGAAGAACACATGGGATTCAGAGATCAATTTTCTGTGCACAAACAAGAACAAACCCTGAAAATACATTCACTGCAGGGGAAATAACAGCACAGACACAGCAAGATACTTATGTTTGATTTCCAAACAGAGCACACTGATGACACTTTCGATAAAAAAAACATCTGCTAAACAAACAAATGTAAATAAACTACAGGTGTATTGCTGTTTAATGACTTCATTATAAATAAATATGTGAACTGTGTGAGAGGTGAACACCTGTGAAGTTGGCAGGTGTCTTCAGGTGCATGAGTGCGATGTCAGCCTGTTTGGTCCGGCGGTTGTAGTGTTCATTCATGATGACCTGGTCCACCTGGAGGTTCTGGCGGTCCTGGTTGTCCATTCCATACTGGGAGTGGAGACCCAGCACAGCAACCCAGTTAGACAGGTGGACATTCTTACTGGAGAGGAGAGGAGGAGACAGAAGGGGCTGAAACTGAAACATCTGTTAGAGTTACAGATGGTTGAATCAAAGTGAAAAATAACAAACAACAGACAAAATGAATTATTAAGTGTCTGTCTATGGGCCAACAAAAACTGTATTTATACAGGTTATTAAGTGTCTATGCGCCAGCTCAAGGTAAGTAAAAAGTGCTTCAGGGTTGCTGAAAGACAAAGAAGAGATTAAGAATGTGTACCCCCCCCCCCCACACACACACACACACACACACACACACACACACACTCACACTCCCACACAACCCTTACCCAAAAACACAGTGTGCAGCCGTAAGCAGCCACTCGTTGTCAATCAGCGACGCTCCGCACACGTGACGACCCAGCCAGCTCAGCGACACCACCCAAGGCCACGCCCCCTTCACAGCATCTTCCCCACCCACCACCCTATTATTCTTCTTTTCCGTCCTCTCCTCTATCTGTTCTTTCTCTTTCTCTCTCTTCTCTCCATCATCCCAGGGAACAGATCTGGTTTTGTTGGAGATCTTACGTACGCCACAAGCTGAAATCATTTAGGCCAATTTCAGTGTTACTTCAAATTTGTTTTTTGTTATAGATCTTTTCTGACAACAGACTTCAACATGACTTAAAATGTTCTGCACTGCTGGCAGAATTAGGATGGAAATAAATCTGTGTGAGTGATGTGTGTATGGAGACCTGAGAAATGTCTTGTACTCACGTTGGTTATTGCAGCTCAAAGCCACAACCACATTCTCTGGGCATGCATCTCTGCAATAGTAAAACAAAGGGTTTATTCTGACCTACAGATTAAACAGATTAAAATCCATTATGTTTCATCAGCAAAACTATTGTGAATCAACTCAAAAGCCTGGTGTAAATAGCCATTTTTGAATGAACAGTCTTTCAAAACCACAAAATATAAATATATGGTATATAGATGTATATGTATAAGACTGTATGTATAACAGATATTTTAAATAAGTGTGTTGAAATAAATCCTTCTGTTTTTCCTCTAAGTGTTTTCAAAGTGCTTGTTTGATAACCCCAGTGAAATGCTCATGAAGGTTGCTCTGGTAGCGCATGATGTGCCATAAACAAGAGCCTTTACATATTCCAAGTACAACATACGGTACGTTTGCTACACCCGCTGTGGGAAGTCCCCTACCTACAGCACATGGAATAAAACACCTTTCCTGTGTATGTCTGAAAAAAACTATTCCTTCTTCAGCTTTACGCAGACAGATGTAAACCATTGTTTATGTTTATAGATTATGTGTATAGTTCTTAGCAGACGCTTTTGTCCAAAGTGACATCACATCCTGTGTTGACTCACCTGGACTCCAGGTGTGGACTACCATCAGGCCTCAGCAAAATAGAGATAAACGGAGAGTCCTCCTCTCTGGCTAACACAGAGATGGCTTCTCCTGACCTGCCACAAACACACAATGTCTCTCACTCACACAAAGATATCAATATCATATTCCATTTCAAGTCACACACACACACACACACACACACACACACACACACACACACACACTCTCTTACCTGTAGCCCAAGTAGCGGCAGAAGTACTGAGACAAATCTGATGTCCAGTTCTGAGCACATGCAGTGTAACGGCTGGTATTCACTTGAACCTGCAGTCTGGCCTCACCTGTACTGTTCACAGAGCTCACCGGCAGCAGGTGAACTAGACGGATCACAGAACAACACAGCACATATCAATACAGAAACAAATACATACCTAGACGTACACAATTGTAAAACCACCACACAGATAGACATACCATACCACTTAACAAACATACATGTACATACACAAACACAAACACATGCACATATGCAACCAACACACACACACACACACACACGGACACTCACCACACTGGTTTTCGTCAGAGGCATCAGGACAGTCCCGCACACCATTACACACACTGCTGCTAGAGACACACTCCCCAGAGCCACACTGGAATTGACCAGATGGACATGGCTCTGTAAAACACAAGAGCAGAAACTGATGATCTGCCAGGCAGACTGATCCTCGCATTTGATCGGTCAGTGTACATTATGTCATGCCTACTAAATTGGGTAATTGCTTTGAGTTTTCAATGTCAGTAACAAGAGTGTATATATTTGCTGAACACACAAATAGTCTACATAAAGGCAGTAGAAAATTCACTAAAAACTTTTCAGACAAAGAGTGTAATTGACTGGGCAGATTTCAAATCATCCCATCTTTGAACGATGTGAAAGTGACATTTGGTCACTTGGTGAATAAACAAGTCAGTAAAGATGATCAGCGCTTTCTGTCTCACCTGGCTGGCCCAGTCGGATGCCAGAGGTGAAGTTGGCACAGAAACCTCTGTCATTTCCCGAGCTGTCCGTGAACAGCATCACAGTGATCTGACTGGTGGTTGAGAAGACATCCGGGAAACTACGTTCCCCAGTGAAGACACCTGTGGGAGAAGGGAAAGATCATCTCAAAAACATGCTAATTAAGAGAATGTATAGAAAATAAACACAACTCACACACACATACACACACACACACTGGGTACACACATATACACACACAGATTGCTACACCCACATATAAATGAAGAGTTTGGTTCCAAAACGCTATATCTCTGTTTTTAAAAACATTAAAAAATCATGCTATTTAATTGTGTAGTAATATCTACCATTGGTGATATATAAATAAATTGCAGTTGTGTTGTATGATTGAGTAAAGATAATTCAAATACCAATACCCAAATTACCACACGAGAGAGAGAGAAAGAGAGAGCTCCTTACCCAGCAGTAGAGACGTAGGCCCTGGGCCATCTCTGACCTCCATGATATCATAACCTGACTCAAGGGCGAAATCCTGGAAGTGCAGCTGGATGTTCCGTCCTTCTTGTGCATGCAGGTTCCAAACACCTGAGGTAGACAGAACAGAGAACGCGTCACGTCATGTGTGTCCCACTAATCATGAGTGTATGTGAGAGAGAGTGAGCAAGCTTACAGAAGGCCCTGTTTCCATGACTGCGAGTGTCTAGTAACATGTGTGTGGCTCGTGGTTTAACAGCACAAGCGGTAGCGTTGCCATCTGACAATCGCTTGGCCTGGGTTCGATCCCCGAACCTGCCGTTGTGAGTCTGCGTCGCTCTGTATCTGCTAAATATCACTCACCTTATTGTACTTTACATCCATCTCCTGGTAGCATACCACACCAGACTGACAAAGTATTGAATAACAGGAGGCTTACAGTAAGTGCTAATATGAGACGTCTGGTTAGCTCATACTTTAACAGCACATCCTCGTGGGTAAGGTGGAGTAGCGATAGCGGAACAGAAGGCTTCAGTACTCACAGGAGGCCTTGTTCCCGTAGCCATGTGGGTAGTTCGGAGAACAGAATGTAGAGTTGGGCTCCCACAGGTCAAAGGGGCCCCCACAGTCGGCTGTAAAACACACAAACAGACACACCCACACACACACACACACACAGGCTACAGTCACAAAGCCATGAAGGATTCTGTAAAGCATGTAAGGCATGTTGTGGGATGTGTTGCTTACAGTGAGAGAGAGAGAGAGAGAGATTTGACCTACGTGGTATTGGTGGTGGAGTAGTTGGGGTCGGCACTGGAGTGGGCTCAGGTGGACCTCCTTCACATACTCCGTTGCTCAGGTTGATGTCATCCAAAGCTATGTCATTTCCTCTGCTTGTTCTTTTCTGGGCCTCAAAGACTACCTGGCAACCAAACAGAAGATTCCAATCAAATGTCACATTCATGTGCTGGTTAAAAAACTATAACTCTGTGTATAATATTACCCATAGCAGGTGAAAGTGTTTTCATTTGACAATTTGATAATGTGTGTGTGTGTGTGTGTGTGTGTGTGTGTGTGTGTGTGTGTGTGTGTGTGTGTGTGTGTGTGTGTGTGTGTTTCTTTGTTTGTTTGTGTCTGTCTGTGGCCTCTGCTTACTGTGATGTTTGAGGTGACTTTGAGGCTGATCTGGCCATAGTTCCAGTGGTCTCCATAATTGTCCTCCTTGTGGAAGAGCACATAGGAAGTAGAACCGTTCTTCACCCGAATACTCAGACTGCTCACTTCCTGTCCGTACATGTGGTACCTGCAGACATACAGCATCAACACGTCAAGAAGTTTGACACACACCAATTGGCACACACATGCACAAACAAAACCAAACCCATAGAAAAACATATATCAATGCAAACACACAAATACAACACTCACAGACATGCATAAATAGAAACTACAAACACATACGCAAACGCATATATGTGCACCCATACCCATACTGTACATATATCAATGCAAACACACAAACACAACACTCACAGACATGCATAAATAGAAACTACACATGCGCAAACGCATATATGTGCACCTATACCCATACATATACATAGATCCCCTCCACACACACACACACACACACACACACACAGACACACAGACACACAGACACACAGACACACACACACACACACACACACACACACACACACACACACACACACACACACACACACACACTGCACTGACCAGAAGCTAAGACAAAGAGGCTCTTTGGACTGTGCAAGAGGAAGACTGTGCAGTCTGAAGCTCCTCTGCCAGTTACCAAAACCTGCTGGGGTCACCACGTAGAAGCCTGCCATTAAAACATAAGAGTTGAGAGTTCATCCACTATCTCTGACTTATGAAACCTTAATTCAATACAGGGTTATACAGGGCCTTCCCCTTTTTAAATGGGCCTAAAAGCCATTGCAAAGCACACATTTGAGTTTAAAGAAGAAATTGGTCTGAAAGACATTATAATACACATTGCAATTTGAATTAGTATAAGTATATAAGTATATATACTCTTGATCCCGCGAGGGAAATTTGGTCTCTGCATTTATCCCAATCCGTGAATTAGTGAAACACACTCAGCACTCAGTGAACACACAGTGAGGTGAAGTACACACTAATCCCGGCGCAGTGAGCTGCCTGCAACAACAGCGGCGTTCGGGGAGCAGTGAGGGGTGAGCCGTGCCTACTGGTCGGGGTTAGAACCGGCAACCCTCCGGTTACAAGTCCGAAGCGCTAACCAGTAGGCCACGGCTACCCCCATTTATTATAAAGATAATGTTATTGTCTACAAGCCTATAAACACAAGAATTGACTGCTTTATTGTCAATTCCACATCTTGCCTCCTATCACCAGTTTGTCACATTTGCGCTCTTTAAGCCATCTTTCAGCTTTACAAAGAACAGAGACAGCTGGCCTCACCTGACACGTTCCCCAGGGTGTGGTCCGTGCTGGGGCCGGTGGAGGGGGGAAAGGTGGGCCCTTGGACCCGGATCCAGTCCCCATCATCCTCAGGCTCCTGCCTCCAGAAACACATGCCATCCTCGAAAGAGCAATGCACCTTCTGCTCGTCTGAGAAATGAAAGCATTGTCACCATGGAGTAGACACAGGAGAGGGGACATTGTGACAGAGGACTCCAGATGCTCACACTGGCCTTGACCACTTGACTACACATGTACATGTCAGTTAAAGATCACGGGTCCCATACCTCAGGGACCACACATATCGCCACCTATCTGTGTACAGTACGGCAAGTTGTTTGGACAAAAAAAAAATCTGCAAAATGAATTAATATAATGCAAATGGTTTTATAAGATGAAAGAATTAAATCTTTTATTCCATCTTAACTTATTTGGCTTAGATGTGGCCCTGGTCTCACCCTGATATGGCGCAATACAGACACAGTAGCCAAAGCAAAACATGCCAAGATCCACTCTGGACGCATCTCAGGCATGTCATAATTCCTATGCTTCTGTTCAGTCCCTAGAGGTGCTCTAATCTTATGATGCACCATGATGAGAACTCACTGGAGAGAGTGCTGAGGTCCTGGGCTCTGAAGGTGGCGTTGAACCCGGGGAGGGTGTTTGCGTAGTCCGTGGAGAAGACCACAGTGGCCTTGTCAGACATCAGCCACAGGGTCCCTGGAGGGTTGGAACCTGACAGAGAGTCTGAGACACACAAGGACATTCACTAGGTGGGTTTACATGGACACTTCTAATCCAATTAGAATCAGAATAAAAATGACACATATACACACATTGATCGGAATAAAACTACCGAGCCTGCTAACCCTAGGATTTTAATCGGAATGAAAGGAGTGGTGTATTCCATTCAGATTTCCAACTAAACAGCCCTGCATATGTACATGTACGATCAATTGGCAGCAATCAAAGATATGCACGCAATAAACGATTGTTCTATGCAATGTGCAGCCTTTTATCTTTTTCTGATTACTTCTAAGTTTGGCCCAGCACTCTTGAAAACAAAAAAGAGGCCGAGTGTGGCCTGCTCCTAGCCCATGTCATGTATTTGAAGATAATTTGGGCTCCACACTCACATGTTAAGATTTTCTTTGGTCCGATTCCCTCATACAGGGTCAGAACATCAGTGTCCTGCTCAGTGTGAAATGACTGGAAGTCCACCTTTATGGACAGTCCCTCCTGCACCCTACACAAGCAGACACAGAAGCAGCAATGTTAGCGTTCACATGGAGGGACACATGCATTTGTGATGGACAGTGGAGTATGGAGGGTGGAAAGTGGACGATGGACATGGATGATGGATGACGACAATAACACTGAAGATGATAACTATTCTTATGATGACTAATGACAGACAAGGAGAGATAAGTGACAATAATTTTGTGTGGGTTCGTGCGATAAGTGTATGTGTGTGTGTGTGTGTGTGTGTGTGTGTGTGTGTGTGTGTGTGTGTGTGTGTGTGTGTGTGTGTGTGTGTGTGTGTCGTTATACCGTATGATCCAGCGACACACTCTCTCGTTCTCGTACGGCAGAGGGAAGTTCTCTGACTGGAACGATCCTGCTGGACCCTGCAGGACAAACTGCCCATCACAGGCTGTCGCTATGGAAACAAGAAAGCATCTATGGTGATATGACCAACTTTGGCTGAGAAACTCGGAGAGAACATAGACCTCTAAAACAAGCAAACGTAACTGTGAAAACAACTCCACATCAACACAAGAGCACAGACAGAACACTAAAAACAGAACACGGAGAACATATAGAGAACAGAGAAATACTACGGAGCACAGAGAGGCTCGAGAACCCAGTCTACGTAGGAATACCACATAAGAGAGCAGAGAACAAAGAACATATGACATAGCGGGAGCATCACATGAATACAGAAAGTCTCTAGAGAGTAGGGCAGAAAACAATTCAAACAGAACAGCCAGACAGTGTAGAGATCACCAGCGAACACAGACTGAACAGAGTGAAGACATAGCAGACAGAGAGCGGACAGGACAGGGGGGGTCCAGCAGCGTAAAGAGAGCAAACAGACAGCGGACAGGACAGGGGGGGTCCAGCAGTGTAAAGACATAGCAGACTGAGAGTGGACAGGACAGGGGGGGGTCCAGAGGGAGGCGCGGATGCTCCAGCAATATAGGCATGCTCACTCAAACACTTTATAAAGTAGTAAAGAGTTAAAAATGTCAGTCTTGAAGTGGAGGAAACCGCACTCTCTTGTGCATTATACTTTTAAAAGGATTTATTGCACCATGCCCTTCACTACAAACGTGTTTCGGCAAGGCGCGGATGCTCACCACAAAGCTTGTCGTCCTCATCAGCTCCGTCAGGACAGTCCTTCACCCCATCACACCACTGGGGCAGCGCCACACAGGTCTTACCATCCCCACACATCCTCTCACCCTCAGGACATGGAACTGAAGACACACACACACACACACACACACACACACACACACACACACACACACACACACACACACACACACACACACAGAGAGAGAGAGAGAGAGAGACCGAGAGATTAGACTTATTCAAAGGGAAACTCAGAGAGAGAGATGTTTATATACATGTACATGTGTATACATGTTTATACATTGTATGCTGTATCTCTGTCTTCTTTTCCTTGTGATACTACTGTGTTATTTGTAACACTAGCTTTGGCAACACTGTACCAAACAGTCATGCTAATAAAGCCCCTTTGAATTTGAATTTGAGAGAAAGAAAGAAAGAGAGAGAGAGAGAAAGAAAGAGAGAGAGATTCGACTTATTCAATAGGAAACTCAGAGAGAGAGAGAGAGAGAGAGAAAGAGAGAGATTAGACTTATTCAATAGGAAACTCAGAGAGGTGAGAGAGAGAGAGAGAGAAAGAGAGAGATTAGACTTATTCAATAGGAAACTCAGAGAAAGAGAGAGAATGAGAGAGAGAGATTAGACTTATTCAGCAGAAGATACTGAGAGTAATGTCACTAAGAGAGATTCTCTGTGTATAGGATGCATTGGTAAGAATGATAGAGGTGGTTGTAGGATTAGAAAACTGGACACACACACACATACACACACACACACACACACACACACACACACACACACACACACACACACACACACACACACACACACACACACACACACACACACACGTCAATGTTACAGGGAAACAGTACACTATGATGATGAACAATAGAAATGGAGGACTCTGGACTGATTCAAGATTGATCTTAACTGATCTACTGACTTTTGTTAAGACATACAGTACAGCTGCTATTATGAGAACTCTTAATATGAGGACCATACCTGGACTAGTGGTTAAAGATGGGGTGCTGCTGGTGTTTGGGGTGATTGATGACTGTGTGGTGCTGGTCCCTACAGTCGTAGAAGTTGGTCTGGATGTAGTAAGATCCGGTTTCTCTGCATGGCAACCAAAACACTATAGATTGCATTGTATGCAACAGATTTTGTATACAAATAGGCGTGGTGGAACAGCAGTAATGTCACCGACTGACAATCGGTCGAAGCAGGTCGAATCCCGCCATTGCAGTCCGTGTCGCTTTTGGTAAAAGTGTCTGCTAAATATTATTCAACTTCATGTTTTAACTTTAGATTTGAACATTAAGAGGTCAAATAAGTCTCTATCTATCTATCTATCTATCTATCTATCTATAGGAAGAGGGAGTTAGAGATAAATGGCTGATCAGAAGCCATTTAACACTATTTGGGGGGCAGCCGTGGCCTACTGGTTAGTGCTTCGGACTTTGCCAGTTCGAACCCCGACCAGTAGGCACGGCTGAAGTGCCCTTGAGCAAGGCACCTCACCCGTCACTGCTCCCCGAGCGCCGCTGTTGTTGCAGGCAGCTCACTGCGCCGGGATTAGTGTGTGCTTCACCTCACTGTGTGTTCGCTAATTCACGGATTGGGATAAATGCAGAGACCAAATTTCCCTCATGGGATCAAAAGAGTATATACAGCGGGGAAAATAAGTATTGAACACGTCAACATTTTTTTCAGTAAGTATACTTCCAGAGAGGCTATTCGCATGAAATTTTTACCGGACATTAGTATTAACTTAGGTAATCCACACATATATAAAAATCCAAACATTAATGTCTAAAAGTAGAGTTATGAGTAAAAAAGTGGAATGGCACAGGGAAAAAGTATTGAACACGCTAAGAAAAATCAGTACATAAAGGCCAGGAATGGCAAGGAACAAACTGGAATCTATAAGCATTTAAGAGAAATTATCCCTCCTATCTGTGCAAATTGATACAAACTGGGTTAGTACATACTAGTGGGCTATAAAAATGTTTTTTGTTACCAAGGTGTCACACAAGAAACATTTTATAATGGGTTAAAGCAAAGAGCCCTCCCAAGACCTTTGCAACCTTATTGTTGCAAAACATATCAATGGACTGGTTACAGATGCACTTCAAAACTTCTGAATCATCCAGCAAGCAGTATTGGAGCCATTATCTGCAAGTGGAAGGAACATCACTGCATCAACAACTGGCCATGCACAGGATCTCCTTGCAAGATTTCTGACCAGGAAGTCAGAAGGATAGTCAGAAGAGTAGCCCAAGATCCAAGGACAACTCAGAGAAAGTTCCAGAAAGACTTGGAGGCAGCAGGTACAATTGTTACAGAGAAAATCATAGGTAATGCACTCCACCGCCATGGCCTCTATGCACGCTCATCCCGCATGACTCTATTGCTGAAGAAAAACATGTCAAACCTTGTTGAAAGTTTGCTACACAACATTTGGACAATCCTATGAAATACTGAGAGAATGTATTCTGGTCTGGCGAGAGCAAAATTGAACTTTCATACTACACACCATATTTGGAGGAGAAATGGCACTGTGCATCACCCTAAAAATACCATACCAAAATGAGGTTTGGAGGTGGTGGCATCATGGTGTGGGCTGTTTGTCATCTCATGGTACTAGCATACTTTATACAGTTGAAGGAATGACAAATGGAGTCATTTTGTTCCAGGAGAATCTTTACATCCACCAGGATGATGAGGATGAGACATGGCTAGACCTTCCAGCAGGACAATGATCTAAACCATTCAGCAAAGGAAACTCTCAATTGGTTTCAGAGAAAGGAAATCAAGGCCCTGACTTCAATCCAATTGAACAGTTTTGAAAGTTAACTAAGGATCAGGATTCACAAGAGGGACCCCTGGAATCTTCAATATTAAAGGACTATCTGTTTAAAAGAATGGGCCAAAATCACACCAGAATACTGTGACTGATTAGTTTTCGTCATACAGGAAATGCCTTGAAGCTGTCATTACGAATAAAGGCTTTTCCACAAAGTTTTAAAAAAAAATTCAGCAGGCGTGTTCAATACTTTTTTCCTGTGTCATTCCATTTTATTACACATAACTCTACCTATGGACTTTAATGTTTGGTTTTTTTTATATGGGTGGATTATCTAAGTTAATTGTAATATCTGGTGGACATTTCATGCAAATAGCCTCATTGGAAGTATACTTACTGAAAAAAATGTTGACGTGTTCAATACTTATTTTCCCCGCTGTATACTATACTTATCTATCTATCTATCTATCAGAAAACTAGAAGAACGGGAGCCTGGGTAGATCTCTCAGTAGAGGAAACAGACGTGGTGGTGGGGCACTGTCCTACCTGACATGGTCACAGAGTCGGGGTCCACAACCAGCCCCCCCAGGTTAACCCCCCCACTCTGCAGGCTCTTCACCAGCTGCTCCTGGGCCTCTATGGACCCCACCACTCCCCGCAGAAAAAGGGCAAAGGTCACCACCACACTGCCCTGCCTGAGGGGCACAAGAGAAGGGAAGCCAACACAGAGGAGAGTCTACCTTCATCCTTTCCCAGTTGATTTCTACTGTATGCACTGTATAGGCACCAGTCAATCCTGGGGATCGATATACAGAAATGTACACCAAGTTGTATTGCTAATCAATCAGTAATTCCTAATCCATACCTTATCTGATCAGTCAAGATTTAGGAGTCTCATTTATCTCACCTGAAGCTCTGAATGTCACATCCCATGTATTGATCTTTGAGGGAGCTTTGACTGTAGGCCTCGGATATCTGAAAAATAAGAAATGAGAAATGGCACTTTGCAGCTGACGATCTACTTTCCCATGAAGAAAACCCATAACCCCCCCCCCCACCCCCCTTACCAGCCTTTCGGTGTCATAAGCCAGAGCTTTGAACTGTGCACTACTGCTGTCAAGGAGCTCCGGGGTAAAATCCACACCTTTGGAGATGGTTAGACTCCCGCTCATCTCTGACTGCACTGAACCATCCGTGAGTGCTGTGAGACATAAATCCCTCGGTCACCCCCATGAGCACTTTTCCAACTTCTCCATCAGCTTTCAGGCCTATAGTAAGACTAAAGACTCAAGAGAACCCTCTGCTCTGCAGGTGATAGATGGTATAGGTACCAAATTGCTTATCATAAACAAACAAAATAAAATAATTCAAGCTTAAATTAAGCAAGAAATGCAGAAATGCTGTGTGCCTTAAAACGGGGTAATTAATGTAAAAATAAACAAAGCATTGAAGTATTACTGGAAGAGAACAAGAGAGGGGTGAGTCACGGAGAAAAGCTTTTCACAGAAGGAAAAGAGAGTGAGTGAATCTGTGTGTGTGTGTGTTCTAACCTTCAGGACTGAGGGCCAGCCAGGTCACCACGGCGAGGGCCACACACACCACAAGCAGAAGCACCACCACCACAGACAGCAGCGCCTCCAGCGAGGAGAGACGATCCCTCCATTTTGACATGATTCTCTCTCTCACACACACACACACACACTCTTCTGTCAAGATCACGGACACTCTCCTCTTAGTTGTGGGTCCTCAAACACACTCCTCTCTCTTCTGCAGGTCCACACACATATGTAAACCCTGCTCGTTTCTTTGAAGGTCCACGGTTGTACTCTTTTCCCCTTCCAGGTCTTCACGCACACACACAAACACACTCAAGCTAGTCTGTCCTGTGGATCTTGACACATTCCGTTGCTCATTGAATGTTCAAGTGCTCAAGTCACTCCTGTTTCACCTGCTCTAAAGGACGTTATTAAAGGCAGGTACTACAGCAGGTGTGAGTTTAATCTAAACTGATATAGCCTTAATCTCACATTTATGATATTAGTTATAAATGCCTCTTAATCAGTCAGAATGACCTCAGCTATAACTGCCTGTGTGTCTTTCAATTGGTGGTGTCCCTTTACTCCCTTTGCATTCTTTTGAAAGAAATACAAACCGAATCCTTCTGTTCTGTGTTGAGCTCATTTCTGTGAAAGAGGTAGAGGGGCACTGCACATGTGCTATTTATCTGGTCTCACACACACACACACACACACACACACACAGCAGTAAAGTTTATGAAGCAGTAAACAGGCAGTTATTAGGGATTATCTCTCATGCATGTTAATGGTAACACACCCAGGACCAGATTGGGTGGTTGAAGAATAGTACTCTTCTATTGCATCGTTTATGTTTCTCTTGCATTTGTTGCGTGTCTCTCACACTCATAAAGTACACGCTGTCTAGTAGATTTTGGACAGTAACTGCTTATGTGTATGATCATTTCAACCCTCCTCACCCAGGGAAATCTGCTTGTGCCTCTAAATAAAAAGGTTACCATAGAAACACAGAGGGCTTCCCTTGAGTGCTTATGGGAATTCCCTGCAGTTTCATCATTTTTAATCAAGATTGAATTACAGTCAAAAATAAATGATTTACTGAGTTTTAAGGCTTTACTACAGAACACTGTAGTTCCATATCAGTGGTCAGAGTCCAACTGCTTTCCAAAATAGATTAGATGTAATGAAATTTTGTCATTAGTCACACTAACTGACAGAATTATCAAAAGTCTATCAACCATATTGCATAGTCATTTAAATCAACATTTTAAACGTGACTTAAATATACTGAGAACAAGGTGAAATGGGCTACAATTGACGAAAATAAATACAATGCACTTCCAATGTATTTTTTTTCTATAAATATAAATATTATCTGGTCCAATAACCAAAGATCACTTAAAAATATGTACACTGTTAGAGGAAAGACTAGAAAGGGTATTGGCTTGGCTTCACGGTTACGCAAGACTCTTAGCCAAGTACACTTGTTTCAGGTACACTCTGTTTAGGAGCAGAAGGCGGGTGAAAGGCAAAACATCACACATCAAATGCACATACTGTACATAGCCAAACACAGCATTAAACCATTTAGCAGCTACAAATTAGCAGCATTGGGGCAGCCGTGGCCTACTGGTTAGCGCTTCGGACTTGTAACCAGAGGGTTGCCGGTTCGAACCCCGACCAGTAGGCATGGCTGAAGTGCCCTTGAGTAAGGCACCTAACCCCTCACTGCTCCCCGAGCGCCACTGTTGTTGCAGACAGCTCACTGCACCGGGATTAGTGTGTGCTTCACCTCACTGTGTGTTCACTGTGTGCTGAGTGTGTTTCACTAATTCACGGATTGGGATAAATGCAGAGACCAAATTTCCCTCACGGGATCAAAAGAGTATATATACGTATACTTATACATTTATTTATAAGAACACTCAACAACTGTTTTCACATTGACATCCACTTGGACTGGTGACCACAAAGAGTTTAATCTGTATGTGCATTTATTTTAAGGCAATGTGCAGATTAGGCTGTAAACAACACAAAAGTTGAATATAAATGGATAAACAACTGACATCAAAAAGTACAATAGTATAAATATAATATGAAATTAATCATATGAACAATATCATAAAGATCAACATCAACCCAGAAATCAACTGCAGTTGAAAACTGGATTACGAATGAAAGGCTAAAGCACAAACGGCTGAATTCAATCGTTTCACAGAAAGCAGACTGTAGTATTAATCAGGCCCTCTAGAGTGGGAACGGCGCACCCTCAGAGCTGCTCATGGCCTTATCTTTGAGTCTGCTTACAAATAATTGTAAATATAAATATTGTTTCTGACCCTCACCAGAAGGGCGTATTAGATATACATATTCAAAAGAAATGAATCCCAAACAAAAACAAAAGTCAGGTAACATTTAAAGGACACCATATTCTCAAAAGAACGTTATTATGTCGCTCTTTCTCTCCTCCATCACATATGATCACATTAGATAAAGTACTGAGTCACTGTGCGAAAGGAAGTCTTTCAGATGACGCAGGGCAGCCCATAACTGGCTACACATTGAGCATAGGACACCCGGCATGATATGGAAAGAGCTAAGGATCCCAGGTTTGTGTCTGTCTCTCTTTGCACATGGTCATCTATATACATGAGTGTGTGTCTGTGTGTGTGTCAGTATATGTATATGTGTGGCACAGTATGTATACTATATATATATTTGTGTGTGTGTGTGTGAAAGAGAGAGAGAGAGAGAGAGAGAGAGACTCATGTATTGGTATTGTGTCTGCTCTGATGCCGGTGTTTCCTACTTCTCATCTTCTTGTGTTTGCGCCGTTTGACTTCCTTCTCTCTCTCCACCTCCTGAGCCTTTGGATTTAGAGGCACTGGGAGCCTCTCCCTACCCCTCTCTCTTTCCTGAACGGACACTGGAGGTTTCTCTCTGTCTCTCTCCATTTCCTGAACGGACACTGGAGGTTTCTCTCTGTCTCTCTCCCTTTCCTGAACGGACACTGGAGGTTTCTCTCTGTCTCTCTCCCTTTCCTGAACGGACACTGGAGGTTTCTCTCTGTCTCTCTCTCTTTCCATCTCTCGCTCCTTTGGGGGCGGCGGTGCCTCCTCCCTCTCCTGTGCAGGGGGTGCTGGCGGGGGCAGAGGAGTTAGAGGTGGCGTCCAGAAAGGCCCACGCCAGGGCGGCAGAGGGGAAGTAGAACTGAAGAGTCCAGCGAAGGGGTTGGGGGCAACTTGGTGGGGGAGAGGGGTTAGAGGGGGTAGCTGACAGGGAGTCCAGTTACAGACCTGGAACACACACACACACACACACAATGATAAATGCACAGACTTTAAAAACATACACATACCATTTAATTCAATGTTTCTATTTGTTAGTGAGTGGCCTACTGCATTTCCCCTGGTGATCTGGTCTTGAGATCTGTAGTCGCCATGGGGAGTAAAGCCACTGAAGTTAAAGATGGGAGAATCCTGGGGACACACTCCTCTCCTGCCAGGGTCACACACACACACACACACACACACACACACACACACACACACACACACACACACACACACACACACACACACACACACACACACACACACACTATGACAAGGTAAAATGTTGAACATGCGCCCTCTAGTGTTTCTTTTTTGCCTGATCATTTGCTTGAGCAGGCAGATAACAAACCAGGAAACCACTGTTATAGAGTACACACAGGCAGGCAGACAGAATGACAAATGGCAGATAGAAGGCATACTAGAGCAGGGATTCTCAAACCTTTTGGTTCCAAGCACCTC
The DNA here is from genome assembly GCF_046254945.1 of Alosa pseudoharengus. Classification (NCBI taxonomy): domain Eukaryota; kingdom Metazoa; phylum Chordata; class Actinopteri; order Clupeiformes; family Clupeidae; genus Alosa; species Alosa pseudoharengus. The sequence goes on from NW_027468565.1 coordinate 20,321,261, forward strand.
CTGTGGGGGAGAACACTCTCTGAGTACCCACTCATAATTGTAACAATTAAGCATGCCATTTGTATTCTCTGAAGATGTGCCCTGCTTCATTATCCCTTGATTTCTGACTTGGTCTTTTGCCAACTTTAGATTTTGCATAACTTGATGATCTGGACTGACTCAAAACATTTCTCCACGTTCATCAGCTAGCTATCTGGCAAATAAGTTAAGCAGCAGTAGGAATGCTTCTTTGTGACCTGTCACCTAAGTAAAGTGATATGTGATAGTGAAGTGATAGAGAAGTTAAAATTTAATGTTAATGTGGGTGTGAGCAAATAGACACAATTTGCTTGTTTTACTAGTGAAAAGTAGAAAAGGGTCATCATCTCTGTAGATACACATTTGTTTAAAAATGATAAACCACAACTTTATAATTTAAAGCAAATTCTCTTGTTGGCCCTTTGGCTATGGGTCACGGACCCCCAGCGGTCCCCGGGCCCCAGTTTGAGAACCACTGTATTAAACCACAGCCAAAGACGTTCCAGGCAGACATGAGGCCATGCAGAAGAGACAGATCCCACCTGACTATGTTAGGTCCTCTATCCTCAGAGCCCGGAGATCCAAAGCTACCCCAGGGGTCCTGTGAGCTTCCTGGAAAGGAAAGAAGAGGGACAACAGCAAAAATACATTTATCCAGCTGTGCAGCGCTGTATTCTTAGACATTTTACAATTTTTTGTTTTGAACAACAGGGAGACTGTGAAAAGTTCATTCAGAAACACCTGCGCTGAAAAACATCTTTCAAGATTTTTTCCAGGTATCCAGCCAACAGTCTTTAAGAACTCCAACTTTTTTTAAGGAAGGTATCAATTCAATGAAAAAGAGCTTTATCAACATCATGAAAATGCAATACACAACCAATGGTGTGCCCCCTCCTGTGTGGACAACCAATGGTGTGCCCCCTCCTGTGTGGACAACCAATGGTGTGCCCCCTCCTGTGTGGACAATATGATGGAGGACAGAGGAGGGTTGCAGTCTGATGCTGAACCAGAGACGTTCTAATGAAGAGACACAGCACTTTAAAAATCCTCCATAGACATGCATGGGGTTAGTTTGTAACGCCAATATGGCAGTTGTCTTCACATATCCCAGCCCTTCTGCAGCAAAACGTCGACATGTGAATACATTGAGCCAATTATGTGGTGTGTTGTGAATACATTGAGCCAATCATGTGGTGTGTTGTGAAGACATTGTGCCAATGATGCCTTGCGCACGCGCAGTTCTGCCCAAATAGATGCCCGATAAGTGCCCAAAAAGCGTTGCAATATGGCCGCAGAGTGGAGGGACTTGCCTAAAAGGACTTTGGCTGAACCTACACCCAGAGTTGTTCATGTCACTGTTTGTAGATTTCAGAGGGTGAATCAAACTGGACTTTTGACAAACAGCAGCCGTAATGTCCCTCAGTTGATCAAGAGAGAAGGTATGTGCTGTGCTGTGCTGTGGCTCACCTGTGCTGAAGTTCAGTTTGAGGGGCCTCCCGTACAGAGAGATCCCGTTGAGGAGGGCGATGGCGTAAGGCACAGCCTCAGCATGCTTGTACAGCACGAAACCAAACGGCCTTCGCCGGCCTTCAACGACCATCGTCACCTTCCTCACCGGACCAGCCTAGAGGACGCAAGGAATATGGTGAATCAGTCAGCCCATATATTCATGGTTTCTACCACACAGACCTAATAAGTAGGGAAAGGGGTTAGCTCACCATAATAACTTCATTCAAATTTAGATTACACACGTCACACCAATGCTGCCTCCAGCTTAATTAAGGAGGAGAGGGTGTCATGTCAGTTGCATTGGTCTAGGCTATTATTCAACACCATACTAATAACCAAAGAGAATATATTGTTTGGAAGAAAGAGGTTGTAATCTGGATTAGGTAGGTGATGAAAAGCCTTTTGATGATGCTGGTTATGAACTATGAACTGTGGAAAATAAGCTTGCAAACTTTAAATCATTACTCGTTACATTTGCTTCAAATCGGTCAAAAAGTTGCTCCGTAGTTGACACATTGTAACATCCACAAACTAATGACAACACTTTAGAACAGGCCACAATTGTAACAACCAAAAAGCAGTTCCTCACCTAACGAAATTGGTGCAACACAAATCGAACAGGTCTCCCCTGTCCTAAACGCCACAAAACTTAACATTGAGCTTTTCATTGTATACAACTATAAATGTCATTACCAAGCTAGCCTACTCGTAGGTTAAATGACTCTCCGGCAATGTGGCAGCACGAGTTTGAAGATGGAGGGTTACCTACCTGCAGAAAAAGCTCGTACAGAATCTCCTCCTTTACCAGAGGATCCAAATTTCCGACGAAAACAGTCCTGTTGGCATCGCCTGACATCGCCATGCAGGATGTCAGAAATCGAAAAATGAACACCGCGTGAAAATACTCTCAGATTTGGTGAGCGCTGCTGACTGTGCAAGTGATGCCATTGATTGTCGTAAAAAGAATTGGGGATGTTGCGACGGTGGCGTAGTACTATTGCATCGCCAGAGGGCGCCGACTGAAAATATTTGATGAGGTCACTTTAGGTTGCCAGATTCTCCAATAAGCTTTAGAACTTTTAATCAGTGTCGTCACTTTAATTGCATGTAGATTTGTAAAGAATTACCACGCCCATTTAAGGCATAATTATTACATTAAGCCTTGTAAGGTGTTCGGGTCTGTTAGACCAGTTTTCAATGTTTGCTAAAAGAAAAAATATGCTGTTTATAATTTTTTCTAAATCAAACTCAAACTCATGGGCCTGGCTCTTATTATTTACCAAATGACTGCACACGGTATTCTACCCCCCCCCCCCATTACATAGGTGTTTGTGCAAAATATCATGTATTCACGTTTATCATGTTTTAATGCACTTATTTGATTTAGGCTACTTGTCTTGTGTGCTGTGCTATTTTGTTTTGCTTTCACGTATGGACGTTGATAATCCTGCGACAGGTGTTGTTAATCAATCAATACCAATGAACGGACAATAACTCACTGAGAGACTCAACTATCTAGCCTATCAGAACGGGGCTGCCTTGTATGAATGGGAACAGGTGTATTGGAATGTTGTTGACTATGTTTGCAGGACCAACAGGCTCAGAGGGGAATATCAAGTCAGACAAGTAACTGCACCAGACACAGCAGCGGAGCCAGAGGTGTGCAGTCGGACACAAAGCAGAAGCAGCAGAGATGTAAAGTAACTAAGTAGAAATACTTAAGTACTGTACTTGTATGAATGGGGAATATCTGTACTTTACTTGAGTTTTTCTTTTTCTTTCTACTTTTAATTTTACTTCTACATTTTAAAAATTAGATGTGTACTTTTACTTCACTACATTTTCTTTGGCAACGATCGATCGATAGATAGATAGATGGATAGATAGATAGATACTTATCCCCAAGGGGAAATTCACACACAACATGCACTTACAGCAAAAAAAGTAATATAAGTATATAAATATAAAAAACTCCACTGCACAATAGAGACAGTAGAAGATAAAAATATACTAAATATACTAAATAAACTAAATCAAGTATCCACATAGTGTTCTTAAGGATGATCAAGCATGAGATGCTTGCAGTGACAGGGCAGGGACTGAGCCTGTAATTCTGTATGCATGGTAAGGTAATATGAGAGTGAGTGTCATGGTGATGGTGCAAATACTATAAGTAAGTCCAACAGTGCAAGAATAAAGTCTAGAGACCAGCATAAAATAAATATGGATATATAAGAGAATAATGTAGCCTAGACAAAGTAAAATAAAAAACTATATCAGTGCAAGAATAGGTTGAAGTAATAGAGTTACAGCCGTTGGTCAAGTATTAAGTACGGCCACAATCCAGGCTGTGGGAGGGAGGGAGGGAGGGAGGGGTTATGCATATGTGCTAATATATGTAAACAGTGTAGCAGTAAAACAGTAGGCTAGTGGACAGTCAGAACACAAACATGGAGAAGGTGGAGAGGCAGGCAGACTATGCAGAGAAGTCTATCTCTCCTCTTCCCTTTAGTGAAGCATTGAACAGTTCAATGGCCCTGGGGACAAATGACTTCCATAGAAAGACATTACATCGAAAGTAAGCTGAAATAATGTGCAAATGAAAACAAAAGCCACAGTTTCCATTCAGCATGTTATATTTGCAGCCCCAAGATCGAATTTTCTGACCTGAATAAAGACAAAGTAAGTTAAGGCCAAGCAAATATAGCTAAGACAAAGCACACCAAGACCTACATAGGCTTATGTAAGGAGCTGAATGAAATTAAAATTCTAACTGCACTTTTCATTAATAGCACTTATGCTTTTATGGACTGTGATGTAGCTGCCTTTCCAACCATGTTGGTTGAACTTCATTATAGGCCTATATAAATGGAATCAGAGGTGAAAAATGAATGGCAGCCATACCTTTGTTCAGTCTTCGAATACATTGTGTATGAAGTGTAGGGACCCAGTTTTAAGGTGCTGCACTTAATAGCCTATCCAAAGCTCTGACTGCTTTCGTTTTCATTAGAAGCATAATGAAGGAATCGGGTTGTCACCCCAACTGGCCTCCAAAGGTTTTACTACTAAACTAAACAGGGGCGTAGCACAAGATCCTGGGCCCTAGGCAGTCCTGATGGGCCCCCCATGGATATATTCCACACTTTTCAAGGGCCCTCTCCCCCCTTGGGACCCTGGTAATCGGTCCCCTATTTACCCCCAGTTTGACGCCCCTGACTGTAAATAATAGATACTTTAAGACTTTGGGCTGTATTTTGGGCCACCAGCGCATGGCGTAATACTAGTTATTCACCCGCGGAAAGTTGAATTCGTTATTTTGCACGTTTATTTTGCATTGCGCCCAGGGGTGTGGCAATTAACAACCTAGGGAGGGACCTAGCGCTTTGTCTAAAAATCGCTATCATACACCACCTAAACCTGGTCAGAAGTCAATGGCGAGTTGTTCATATGCTATTTTAAGAGCGCATGTCAACAGTCATATATTGGCAGGTGCACGCACCATCCTTCTATCATTCATGAATGCACACCAGCGCACGTCCATGCAAAGCATTACAAATTGCACGATTACAATGGGAAACATAATTAGAATAAAGATATTACGAAATACATCTCATGATGAGTAGTTAGTTATTCACCATCATTTGCAAATTGGTAATGACGGTTAAAAGTGATTAGGGGAGAGGCGAGAGACACGTATGGAGCACAGCTGAAGACGCACTGTCACGAGATATAAGCAACTCCTCTGCAGGATAAATGTTGTTTTATTCAGTCATTTGAGCAACATTAGGGTAAGTTGCTTTTTCCAGCCTATGTTTTCGATGGTAACCCATTGTCAGTCAATAGTGAAAGTAACTGCATATAACTGTCTTGTCATTGACTGACTCCTTTGGTGAAGTTAGTTTCACTTTGCCAATGAGTTCAAATAATAGACGAGTGCAAATGCGTGAAGGCTATGCTAGGTTTTAGTAAAGCATGGTTTAAGAATGACTATTCCATACGGTCTCGCAAGCAGCCTCCTTCAAATGCGCCGTTGAATGCCAAAATACCGATGCATTTATTTGACATATCGCGCGTTGCGCCGTTAAAGGGAATGACAGATGTCATTCTCATTGGTTTAAAATGATGTTACGCCCCAAACACACCCATATGACTGATTAAGAGACCTAGGAACACCTTGTTACGCCATGCGCTCCACTTTTGAGAACGAAACCCCTCCCAATGTGAACTGGACATCCTACTAAATTTGAATAGACTTTTGACGAGTGACGATGCACTTTAGAATGTCATGATAGGGCCCTTTTACTTCAATGGTATGCTTATAGATTACTTTTACTTTTACTTAAGTCACTTCTGATCAAATATACTTCTACTCAAGTGTAGATTTCGGATACTTTATACAACAAGCAGCAGCTACAGAACAGCAGGACAACAGCTTTCCGATTTTGGGCAGTACAACGCGCACAAGCTATATTCCAGGTGGCAATTTATTTCTGCACCCGGCGATGTGAGTAGCACGATCCTTGTCCTTTCGCCTAAGGTGACGTAATGTTGCATTAGAATCCTGGTATGCTTCACACTGTTCTGTTTCAGTGAAGAGATTATAACGCTGCTGGTGATCAGGTTGGAGAGCTGAGTACAACCGGACGGTGTTGTGCTACTTTGGACCGCTTGCGGGTTGCCGTGCGGGGGACTGCTTGGCTAGGCTTGCTCGCTCGCTGTAGACTGGGACTGTTGAACTGATGTGTGGTATCTGGTGCTGCTGGTGGCTGACTGCTGTATTTGCTTACTGATATTTATTCTGTGTTAGGAGTCTAATGTAATTTTAAACTGTGTACTTTGTGGTCAGTTGACCAGTGTTAGCCTATTTATTAATTTTATATTTAATAAATGTATAACAAAGATTGTGAACCCCTTTGCCTCATTGATCGTTTCCCCTGCCTAGGCCTACTGACTTTTCTTGAAAAGGTAGGTTCTAGCCTACATTGCTGTCTGGTCACGTGCAGCCTTAGGCTACTACTCCAATTCAGTGACATGTGTCTGTGCATCTATGTGTGTGTCTGTGTGTCTGCGTGCTGTGCATCTATGTGTCTGCGTGTCTGTGTGCGTGAATGCTGACTTTCTGCATCTGCTATTCCCACACAAAGTTACAAAATTGTTAGATTTCAAGCACTTTCACCTGTTCTTATTAAGTTCTAAGATATAAGCACCAATAATTATCAAAAATCTTGTTTCTATTTCTATTGTTTGTATTGTTGTTGTTATTTTTTACCTTTTTTATAATTGCTTTTCCTCGTTCTCTCTCAAAAATGCAAATATGCATGAAGTGAATAAGCCTAAAATCACTGCGATGACTGCTTGATGTTGTTTTTGTGAAGTCAGATTCAGTCACAGCTCGCATTCTTAGCCAAATGAAGTTCAACATATCTGGGCTAGGCCAGCTGGTTAAAATCAGTCTTTTGCATTTTATCTTAATTTACTGTTCTCAAGTAAAACCACTTTTTCCAAAGTAGACTCAAAACAGATAACACATGTTTCTTCCATCAGTTATTTTGGGGCTGGGTGGGTGGGGGAGAGGGTTCACATATTATGTTTTCAAGCTCTTCTGTTATTCTGTAAATAGCCAGTGGAGAGGACTCCACAGGTAGGCTCATAAGGAATGTGTCACCTTTCAGCAGGTTGGCCCAAGGCAGGGGGTGGGGCTCAGCACTTTACAGGAGGGGCAGGGCAGTCTCTACTTCCTTGAGTGCAAACACACCGACTGACCAAGAAAGGAGCTGCTTCCAAAGGTCGGTAAAGCATTCTCGTTCTCTCTCTGTCTGTTTCTCTTTCTAAATCTCTCAACTTCTCTCCACAAATCTGTTTTTTCTTAGATCTAATTATATTCTGACCTCATTGAAACTGGCAGTGAAACCATTGCTATGTGGTATGGACTCTGAGACTTGATTTTAGTATGGTGTGTGTGTGTGTGTGTGTGGGTGGACAACAGGGTGTGAGGGATCTCTTTCCTATGTATTATATTGTTTTCTTGAAAGAGTGCAGTGAGCTGTACAGTCCACCCTGTGTGTGTGTGTGTGTGTGTGTATAAACTGAGCTTGTGACAACAAAAAGGTAAAACAAAGGTGCGTGTCAGACTTCTTTCTGAACAAGTGCAAGTGTATTTGCTGATCTGTTTCTCCATTGACATACTCTGAGGTCCCTTATCATATCACACAGGCATAGAATAGCTGTCCAGCGCTTAGATGTTTACTGATTTAAGGTACCGTCTGTGTCCTCTGAATTGAACTGAATATTCATTTATTTTTACCTTTTATCTTTTATGCATGTACAGTATGGCATATTTCAGAGATACTTAGAGATAATTTCCCACATTCTCTCTTTCTTTCTGTCTCTTTCATTCTTTCTTTCTCTTTCTCTCTTTCTTTCTCTCTCTCTCTCTCCCTCTCCCTCTCTCTCTCTCTCTTTCTCTTGTTGTGTGTTTTTAAAGTGTTCCTCTGCTGAGACCAAAGCTAAGTTTCACATGGTAAATTGAGACTGGAGTAGTCATTGTGAAACTCTCCTGGGAACATGACCTGTTACAGTCGACTTGTAGTTTTGATGTTTGTGACTGGGAGGAAGGCTGAGAACTCCACCCACCTGAAACTTGATGGACTTGAATGCCGACTGTTAATGGAGTGGGCACACTTGAATTCACCCATGTAGCTGTGGGTGAAACCAGACCAAACTCTCTTGATTTCTCCCTCTTAATACATTCCAGTGTCCTTCCTCTGTTTGTGGGAAGAAAACAAGATCCTTTTCTTGATGAGCAGCTGACTTCACAGATATGCACAGGAAAAGTGTATATCCATGTCCATTCCAGGAGTGGAATTTCCTAGTGGCTGATCAACAACCAAGCCTATTTAAAGCAACACATTTCAGTTATTTTATTTTACAGCCTCAGTCATTTTGGTACTACATTGACTTACAATAGAGAAAATGAAGTCTCAAACATTGCCAGTGAACAGCAGCAATGCACAATGCTCAAATGCTCTGTTATCAGGAAATGTCAGCCTGATACTTGACCTGTATCTGAATTTGTGGGACTGATCAAACTGTCATCAGTCCAAAAGAGACACAAATAGATGAAATGACTGTACCAGCAGAATTAGAAGGAAGTGGTAGGAAAGCCCAAGTAACTATTTTGGTTTCAGTTTAAAGGCGCTCTAAGCGATGTTACATGGTTTCTAAGCTAAACATTTTTTTGTCACACACAGCAAACATCACCTCACCATCCACTTGCTGCATGTTTCCCCTGACACTGTAAAAAAATGCGGTCTCTGTGGACAGCCCAGGCTCCAAAAACAGCAACAAAAACAACCTAGTCCAGCCTGGACCATGAAACATAACAAACTGTTGCAGCCAATCACAGACGAGATGCGCATTCAGGAGAGTTTCAGTTGCAAAGGAGGGAGGGAGAGCTAGCGGTCTGTTTTGTTTGAACGTCAACAGAAGTGATGTTACCCAACATCACTTAGAGAAAATTCAGAAGAAGTTCTTTTATTTGGCAATTTTTCGATCCTGGCTGTGGGTTGAAAGACTAGGTTGAGGTTATTAATCGTTTTCCTGTTGAAAATCCCCTTTGCTGTGCCTCTCAGGAATGGGTGTTTTTGTGGTCAGTGGTTTTGTTTGCATATGCATTACATATGCATGTCCTGCAGAAGAAGTGTGTGTGTAGGTGGTGGGGGTGGGGTTATCTCTGCAACTGGCATACATAGCCGCTTGTGTGTGTTTCTCCTCTCTCTCCCCACTCTCTCTCTCTTGTTGGAATGAGACCCCATTGGGGCCATCATTGTCATGGTCATTATCATTTTTCTGCATGGGTATCAGAGTGTTGTTTGATGATGTACTCCTTCCCCCCCTTATGGAAGTAAATACAAATCATGTACTGCTGCCATGTCAGTTTTTTTGGCCTCTTTCCTGAGGATGGTTTGTAGTGCTAGGTTTAATCAATGTATCATATCATAGAGATATTGCTTATGACACATCGTTGAAGACAACTGGATGTGAATATCTTTTTTTTTTTCTTTTTCTAATTTTCCCTTCCTACCCAAAATATCTGGGGGGCCGTATAAAACCTGCTGGCTGGCCTTATCTGGCCTCCGGGCCTTATGTTTGACACCCCTGTTGTAGACGTTTCTCATGAGTGCCTGTGTTGTGTGACGGCTCTTTTGTAGGTCTGCAGAATGTTTCCCTTCTGCCTCTTGGCTCTACTGGGGACATCATGTATGTGGGACACAGGTAAGATGATCATGGCCACAGACATTTATAAACACACAGACACACACACACACACACACCACAGATGCACACATGATCAAAGTTATAGATAGTTATAGTTTGTACACACACACACACACACACACAAACTAACTATCCTCCGTTCTTCAGGTTCAGCTGAGGAGTGTGCCAGCTTCACAGATCTGGACCTCCACCACTCCATCGCAGGCACCAGTCTGGATGTGCGGCTCCTCTTGTACACCCGTGCCAACGACACCTGTGCCAGCATACTGAACCACCTAAGTCCCTTCTCCCAGCCAGAGCTGAATGCCAACCGGTCCACCACCCTTATCATCCACGGGTACCGACCCACCGGCTCCCCGCCGGGCTGGTACGAGCTGCTGGCAAAGCTGCTGTTGGAGCGGGACGACCTCAACGTAATCGTGGTGGACTGGAACCGCGGTGCCGCCAACATCAATTACTGGGCTGCGGTGAAGAACACAAGGAAGGTGGCGGACAACATGACCGCCTTCATACTGAAGATGAAGGTGAGCGTGGGGGAGGGGTTGCCAAGTATACGGCCTGGTAGGCTCAGGATGGAGGTCTGCGTGGGACAGATTTTTCAGTCCCGTGCCTGCCCGCTCCCGCAACATCCTGTCCCGCTCCTGCCTGCTTACACAATAATGTGTCATTTTTAGTCCCGCTCCCGCACGCATCTGTAACATTAGGTCCCACTCCCACCCGTAAAAGCCCGCAGGATATGCAATAGGGATATTCAGTTTTGCCTTCTGTCTCACAAAAGCAGCACTTGACACACACCACTGCCAGAAGTCTGATTTTAAGTTCCTCATTCTGAATAGGCTACTGTAACACAGCTATGCTAGCTGGCATCCGTTCTCAAGAGTTCATGTGGTGCAAATACATGTCACAGCTCACTAAAGTGACATGTTTATGTGGCATAAAAGAAAAAAACATTCAGGTGTCTCATCAATGCAAAGAGTCACACAGTTACTCAGAATACAAAGCTTTCAGTTGTATCCTGGCTGGCACTGAAGGGTGTTTTTCCTGACACCGCGGCATTTACAGAGCGAATTTGCCTAGGGTGTGTGCTGTGAACAGACGACTTGCCCATGTTTGGGTGGAATATGTGGGTCAGAGTGAGCACATCTCTCTGTTTATAGCACTTTATGGCATGCATGGATTCCAGTTGCTGCTACTGGAAGAATCCATGCATTTCCACTGAATTATTTTTGGAATTTGATCCCTTATCATACCTGTTCATTCTTACTCGTCGCTCGACTTATCGTGACTAAATTCAAGATGGCTGCAAACGCTAAACTTCGTGAAGATACTGTCTGTATAAATCGTCTTGTAAGTAAACTACCAGTGCTTTTTCAAAGTTCTCAATGTCTCGTTTTAAATGTCAGGGCCCTCGGAAGTCTACTAATGAAGTGTGGAGATACATTGAGCCTCGTAAATGGGTGTAAAACAGTGATTTATTTGCATGGCTAGCCCGATGCCGAAGCACCACTATTGAAAAAGCTGTTGGTAGCATCTGCTAACTAGCGCCAGATTTTGGAGTGCAGGGGACAAGCCGAGATGGGCTATGAGACATACGTTCACACTCGGTATCATGTTTCAATACACTTTAGGTCAATATCACACCGGAATTCTCCTTTAAATGTAGCCACTTGTTGGTGTCAGTTTAATATTATGTTAACAATGTACCGATGTTGGGAGTTGTTTGAGCTTTATAGTTCATCCACACAGTAGTAGCAGTCACAGTGCTTCTGGGCCTGCAAATGTTTGAACAAGTATTTGTGGATTAAAACAAAATAACACTCTTTGTGCTCTCTCTCTCTTTTCTACCTCCTTTCTCCTTTTCATCCTCCCTTTCTGTCCCATAACCACCCCCCAACCCCTACACACACACACACACACACACACCTCACACACACACACACTCACCTCTGTCTGTCAGGAGCGTGGCACCCCTCTGAGTGCGTTCCATCTGATTGGTGTGAGTCTGGGGGCTCACATCTCTGGGTTCATCGGTACCAACCTCAATGGCTCCATCGGCAGGATCACAGGTGAGCATGGAAAATGTGGAGAGTAGGCCGCCATCTTTTTACCTCATTCCACTTTTCTCTCCGGGGTGACATGATGGGTGTAACAGACTGTTAGTTTAGTTCACTATTACAATGCCTATTATAATGGGCAATTACAGTTTATTTACCGATTTAGTTGTTATCCAATGTGCAGGAACCAGAGACGTTTCATCAGTATGTAGTCTCTGAGGGAGTTGAGAGTAGCCTATGGCCTTGCTGTTTATAGCATAAACTGTACTAGTGGAAACACAGACCTGATGTCCTAATGAAAGTGGTCTGTTGTCTCTCTCCTCAGCATTGGACCCAGCAGGGCCGGAGTTCACAGGGAAGCCCCCCGATAGCCGCCTGGACCCCACAGACGCTCAGTTTGTGGATGCCGTTCACACAGACATGGATGGTGGGTCGCATAAAGATGCCTGGTTCTCTCCTCTGTCTTCGGTCTTCTTATCATCTATGATCGTCTTTCCACTTCTTCTCTGTCCTCATCTTAAATATGTGTGCTGACTTTTTAGGAGATAGAGAAATGATTGGTGGGCCTATTTTTGTCTTTCATTGTCTTCTCTCTTCCTCTTTTTTTCCCTCTGGTGCTTCCCTTTCCTGCTATTTTTTCCTGTATCAACTATTTATGAACTGCTATAATAAAAAGTGACCATGTTCTCTCTGTTGCCTTAGCGCTGGGCTTCCGTAAGCCACTGGGTCATATAGACTACTACCCCAACGGAGGAGGAGACCAACCAGGATGCCCCAAAACCATTCTAGCTGGTGAGCCTACAGGAAGGGATTCAGTCGGGATGACCCATCCACAGTAATCTTGAGAGCATTTCAATGACTTAAGTGTCTGCTGTGTTGAGCAATGAGGAGTTTTAGATTTGATCATCACACAACACTCCCTTTCAACTTAAGTCTGACTTCATACATATCCTGTAAAACTGGACTTTTTGGAAATGTATCTGCCCTAATACAATGCCCTAATGTTGCTCTTACTGGCACTAGTTGATTAAGGGTTACTGTATAATGTAGGTTTTCTCATGTAAACTGACCAAGTGAACACTAGATGGCTCATACTGTGTTGATTTTTTTCTCCCACCTTCATATTGTGTCCCAGGATCCGAATATTTTAAATGTGACCACCAGAGGTCAGTGTATTTGTTTATGAACTCCATCAACCAGACGTGTAACCTGATTGCTTACCCGTGTGAATCCTACTTGGACTTCCTTGACGGGAAATGTCTGAATTGTGAGAAGTTCGGTGGAGAAGGCTGTCCATCGTTGGGTAAGACTGGAGTTATTCTCATCTCATCATTTTCAGTTCTATAACATGCACACATATTTCCATAAATAGCTCAGTGAAGTAAATTATGAAAATGTCAAAGACGATGATTATGATGATGATAGGTATGATGAAATGTATACGCATATGCTTGGTCCGCAGGTTACGATGCCATCAAGTGGAAAAACAGTCTGGTCAAACGGGGACAAACAATGACCTTCTTCAGTACAAACAACTGGTCCCCATTTTGCAGTGAGTCTGTCTGTCTGTGTGTGTGTGCGTGGCTCATGTGATTAGGGTCTTGGCTCAGGGGGTGGATTGGCATGTTCCTGTTCATTAGAACAACATATTCCGATTTTGGTTTGCAGTAATGACACTACAGCGACATTAGATGACACACTCAAGATATGTGAATTTACATTTAAACATGTGGAAGGTTATTTAGAGATATGCAACAGAAGTGGTTTATCCTGTTTTGAAGAGGAAGAGGAAACGATATATATATATATTTAAAGGCTAAAGTACCTACTTTACTAACGTGGTGGTGGTGAATATGAGTGTGAAACGTGTGTATTTGTAATGACTTCTGATTTCCACTGTTTCAAAACAAAACTCTTGTGGGCAGATTTAGATACTCCTTAGAACTGAGGTTGAACATTGGTTTCTCTTGGTCTTGTTTCCATAGAGACCCTTTACCAGGTGGACATTGTGACATGGAACCTTGAGACACGCTGGGGGTTCCTGACGCTGAAACTGCACAGTAAAGATCAGGAGACCGAGGCCAAGATAGACCAGTGAGTGTCTGCTGCAACTACCCGCGCAAACATAAACTAGCTATGGCCACATGCAGGCACAAGGCACCCACACACACACTATATCTCCTCCCTTCCGACAACATACACACACACTATATCTCCTCCCTTTCGACAACACAGCAAATGCAAGCACAAGACATACAAAACCACAAAACTTCGATATTATTTCCTATTTCTCTTCCTCATTTTGCTTCTCAGACTGACTGCCCCCCTCTTTCAGTCTCTTTCTCTCACTTTGTCCCTTTCTCACTTTGTCCCTTTCTCACTTTGTCCCTTTCTCACTGTTCATTGTTCTCTCTCTTTTAAACAGCAAAGCAGCTGAGTTTAAACTCTACACAGAGAAAAGCCTGCTGGCCCAGTTTGACAGAGACCTGCAGCCTGTGGAGCGGGTGTCCATCAGCTTCTCGACAGGAAATGTCCTGCAGCCACGCTACAAGTTGCGTGTGCTCCGCATCCGCCTTACTCCTCTGTATGACTCTAACAGGTCAGGGGTCATGTCACTTGCACTCACCTTGACCTCTCATGTTTACTCTGAATAGACAGACACATATTACAGTAACACAGCCAGGATGTCTCAACTTGGAGTTATTCAGATATAACCTGGAAGTGTTTGGACCATTTTATATACTAAAAATAGATTTAGCTAAACCAGGCAAAATTATCTAGTCTTGGAGAACCCAAACAAACTTTTTATCCACTCTCAATTGAAATTTGCGGTTTGGTGTCAACCAGTCTAAAAGATATCTGCAAGGTCAATCCATCTAATATTTAGATTGCTATTTAGATTGTGCTAATTTATTATTATTTGTATGTGTGTGTGTGTGTGCGTGTGTGTGTGCGTGCGTGCGCGCATGCGTCTCCTCTGTAGGACAACACTGTGTCGGTATGATCTCCTGCTGGAGGAGAAGAAAGAGGTGATTTTCAGGCCTATTCCCTGTGAAAACACCAACTTCTGAACCAGGACTCAGCTTTGCACAGGGCCAGTGTGGAAAATAAAACCGCCGCTGGATTTTTACCAGTCAGCTCCCCAAAGCTCTCTGCTGCCCTCTGCAGGCCTTATCTAGCCACTGTGGCCTCCACTGACCCCCTCCTGTGTCACTTACAGCTCAGATTGAGCATGCAGTAGACAGCCAGGCAAGGACATGTCGGTGTCATAAGAGGACTCTGTTGACTCCATCACACCTTTGGAGCTCAGAATGACACTCCTGGTAAAAACAGCCCCTCTGTCTGAAGGCAAGGAGGGGAGAGGCAGTAATTGAACCTTTATCAGTATATATATGCACATTATGGATGTACAAAGTACATATGATGTGTTAGGAATGTTATATAGTCAAAAATGTACATGAATGTAGACTTGAATAGGGACTGAAACAGTCCTAAATGTACTGTATTGTCCTTTTTTTAATACTGTTGTCTTGGAGTGTAATTGTCTCTGTTTACTGGTGTCCATTGAACTCTTTCTGTATGAAGACAACATTTTAATCATGCTTGTACATTTGTAAAGTATATGTAATATGAATAAACATTAATTTTATTAATCTTTTTATAAATGTAATCACAAACATAACTATTTTCTCAACATCTGAGTTCATTTAGAATTTATGCAAAATAAGACATTTACATGTTCTACACAAAACTTTCCAGTAAACCTGCTCACTGAATAAGAGTTCTATTGAAATGTATATTTATTATTAAGAGAAAATGTAGCACAGATGTGCCAAATTAGTTAAGCAGAGAAAATTATAGTCAATAGATTGAACTACTACTAGGCTACTACTACTACTACACTCAACTATACTCAATACTTACACTCAATATCCAAGTTTTCTGGAAGACATAGCAGTCCTTAATGTTTCACCTGAAAAGAACGCTTCCTTGTATGGTAAATGTGCAAAGGCTTGTGGGTCTTTAAGTCTTTAAAAGTAGCCTTTCCTCCATCTGTGTTGCTGTCAGGTGAATGTTTTGGCTGACTCATCTCCATAACAACCATTAGAATGTCAGGGACTTGCTCCTGGGCTGTGTTGCGTAGTCTCACTCAGGACTTTACTGCATCACTGTTCAACAGGAGATGATCAGATACTCGCTGACTGGCTTGTAGTACAGCAGTGCTCAAATAAGTCAAAGAAATTACAACCTATGTCCTTTCCTAACTATTTTTCCTTGACCTCGGTGGAAAACATCATGAGGTCAAAGAAAGATATGTGAATTCAGGAAAAAGACAACCTTCCCATGCGAGAAGGACCTTTTCGATCGGCGCCATTGTCAGGTTATCATGAAGATTTAGACAGTTGCTTCTTGATTTTGTCCACCTCCACCTGTACGAATCACAAACACAGTGACATAAGACCAGATGTTCTGAATTTACTGAAAAACAATACAGAAAAAAGCTGTGAGTCAATTTTGCACACATTGCTTTAAATTGACAGAAAAGTAATTCTAATGTCAGATACGTTGCTGCTGAATTCCTCTTATGGTTAGGTTTGGAGTGTCCAGCTATTAAACATTATCCATTTAATTTGAGTCCCAAACATTGTTCGATACAGTATGAAAGAACAGGCAACAGTTCCACATGTTCTGGGTCAAAAATCAGGGGGGTATTCAAGTACGTGGTTTAGTGACAAACCTGGGTAAGGTAACGATCAGACAGGACGCACTTTGTCACTTATAAAACATAAGGACTATGCCCTATGGTTTCAGTGTTTAAAAACGCAGGCGCCTTTCTGCTTGAAGTTAAACTTTTTGTTCAATTCGAGGTGCACAAGGCACCACCACAAAAACACAAGGCGCAAAATACGCAAGGTGCTCTGGACGCATAAGCAGCGCATAAAAGGCTTACTGCCAATACGAAACAACGAAGAAAATGCACAGCTCACTGCAAAAACAGTCTGTCTGATCGCCCCTTTAATTAACTCAAGAGTAAGTGGTAAACGTCCTACAACAAGAGCCCTATGGCATTGTTTTGTTAGGAGAATGAAGCCATACAGCTCTTCTATTAGGAGGTTTACCACTTACTCTGAGTTAACTTACCCAGGTTTGTCACTAAACCACATACTTGGAATACCCCCCAGATTTGTCAAACTGTAGATACATCTATCAGTTGTTTGGTGCTTAAAAGATGCATCTAATCAGGGCCTTGTGGTCCACAAAGCTGATGTACATTTTCAAATGTAACCTCTTACACCTCTCACTTCATCCCTCTCTTTTTAAGGTTTGCTCTTGAGGGCTTTGTCTTTAATTCAGATAGGACAGTAGAAGTTGACAAGAGACATGGGATTACGATCAGGAATTGACTGATGGTTAGAATCGACACTCGGTCCTCGTGGACACATATATTTGAATGTGATATAGATAGTCATGTGCAGCACAGCCCCGCCTAATCCCATCTCTCTCTGACTCTGACCTGCAGAGAGAGGCGAATCCTCTTCTCCTCATCCAGCTCACTCATCAGCAGTTTCACCTCTTTCCTGAAAAAAAATCACCAAAAATGAAATATTAGAAAATAAAACCACCTTACATTGTAATCAAAAATATATCATTGATGTATTTTTACAATTACACTTACACACAGACTCACACAAACCACCACCTTAGTGCATTTACATGATTCATAGCCTCCAGACACATGCAAAACACTCACTCACTCACTCACACACACACACACACACACACACACACACACACTGTTATCACACCCACTTGTGTTGGCTCTTGAGCAGCTCCAGGTCATCTCTCATCTCTCTGAGCTGCAGCTTGAGCTGATCCAGAATCAGGGATCCAGAGGGGGTGACCCTCAGAGTCGCCCCCGGGTGGTGGAGGACGGCCGAGAGCGCCCCAGAGAACAGAGACGGGGGCGAGGAGGCCGGGGAGGGGGTAACACTGACGCTGCTTCTACCCCCTGGCCTGGTATCAGAACCAACTGAAGAGGGCGTCGGAGAGGCAGGCGTCGAGGGAGGACTGGCGCTGGCACAAGCAAACTGTAGGGCAAGAGACACACGCATGAATGAATCAATTGAATTGAAAAATATGACCGTCGCTCAGTCCTGCACATTCTGCTAATTTTGTGTATGTACATGAGTGTGTTTGCTTTTGTGTACTGTATATGTGTGCTTTTCTATGTGTGTGTGTGTGTTTGCTTGTGAGTGTGTGTGTGTTGGGGGGGGGGTAATGGTGTGTGTGTGTGTGTGTGTGTGTGTGTGTGTGTGTGTTTACGTGTGTGTGTGTGCGCCTGTATGTGTGCGTGTATGTGGGTGCAAGTGTTTGTGTGAGAGTGTGTGGGTATGTTTGTGTGTGTGTGCGTGCGCATGTGTGTGTGTGTTTATGTGTGTGTGTGCATATCTGTGTATGTGTGTGTGTGCGCATATCTGTGTGTGTGTCTGTGCGTGTGTGTTTATTTGTGTGTGTGTGTTAATGTGTGTGTGTATAGTGTATGCATGCATGTGTGTGCATGTGTGTATGCATGTATGTGTGTGTATGAGTGTATGCATGTCTTTGCGTGCGTGTGTGTGCATGTGTACATATCTGTGTGTGTGTTTGTGTCTGTGCTTGTGTGTTTATATGTGTGTGTGTGTGTGTGTATGTGTGTGCATGCCCATTTGTGTTTATGTGTGTGTCTGTGTGTGTGTGTGTGTGTGTGTGTGTGTGTGTGTGTGTGTGTGTGTGTGTGTCTTGCTCAACACCACCATCTACAGGCCGATGGGTATACAGTCACTAAATGTACATCTAAATTAATTTATTGTATTTCCCCACATGGATGAAAAGCGGTATATTGTTGCATTTTCATTTTTTCAGTTCCAGCAGAGCAATGCGGAGGTTGTGCGTTCGAGCCTCACCTGGAGCATGTAAGAAATTACTTGGCTCCTGACATATTCAGCTCATCTTCAATGAAACCAGAATTTATAGAATATAGTGCTGAATGATTCTTCTGATCTTTCTGTATTACTACACACTCCCTATGGCTACAGTGGTGCAATCGGATGGGGCGCGGTACTTATAAGACAGTTCCTGCAGAGCAATGCCGAGGTTGTGAGTTCGAGCATCTACTCTTTAAGAAATTACTTTGAGTCCTGTCATATTCAGCTCATCTTCGTTGAAACGAGAATTTCTAGAAAATAGTGCTGAATGACTCCTCTGTTCTCTCTGTATTACTACACGCTCTTTATGGCTCCAGTGGCGCAATCGGTTAGCGCGCGGTACTTATAAGACAGTTCCTGCTGAGCAATGCCGAGGTTGTGAGTTCGAGCCTCACCTGGAGCATCTACTCTTTAAGAAATTACTTTGGCTCCTGACATATTCAGCTCATCTTCAATGAAACCAGAATTTGTAGAAAATAGTGCTGAATGATTCCTCTGTTCTGTCTGTATTACTACACAATCCCTACAGCTCCAGTGGCGCAATCGGTTAGCGCGCGGTACTTATAAGACAGTTCCTGCTGAGCAATGCCGAGGTTGTGAGTTCGAGCCTCATCTGGAGCATCTACTCTTTAAGAAATTACTTTGGCTCCTGACATATTCAGCGCATCTTCCATGAAACCAGAATTTGTAGAAAATAGTGCTGAATGACTCCTCTGTTCTGTCTGTATTACTACACACTTCCAGTGGCGCAATCGGTTAGCGCGCGGTACTTATAAGACAGTTCCTGCAGAGCAATGCCGAGCTTGTGAGTTCGAGCATCTACTTTTTAAGAAATTACTTTGACTCCTGTCATATTCAGCTCATCTTCTTTGAAACGAGAATTTCTAGAAAATAGTGCTGAATGACTCCTCTGTTCTCTCTGTATTACTACACGCTCTTTATGGCTCCAGTGGCGCAATCGGTTAGCGCGCGGTACTTATAAGACAGTTCCTGCTGAGCAATGCCGAGGTTGTGAGTTCGAGCCTCACCTAGAGCATCTACTCTTTAAGAAATTACTTTGGCTCCTGACATATTCAGCTCATCTTCAATGAAACCAGAATTTGTAGAAAATAGTGCTGAATGATTCCTCTGTTCTGTCTGTATTACTACACAATCCCTATGGCTCCAGTGGCGCAATCAGTTAGCGCGCGGTACTTATAAGACAGTTCCTGCTGAGCAATGCCGAGGTTGTGAGTTCGAGCCTCACCTGGAGCATCTACTCTTTAAGAAATTACTTTGGCTCCTGAAATATTCAGCTCATCTTCAATGAAACCAGAATTTGTAGAAAATAGTGCTGAATGATTCCTCTGTTCTGTCTGTATTACTACACAATCCCTACGGCTCCAGTGGCGCAATCGGTTAGCGCGCGGTACTTATAAGACAGTTCCTGCTGAGCAATGCTGAGGTTGTGAGTTCGAGCCTCACCTGGAGCATCTACTCTTTAAGAAATTACTTTGGCTCCTGACATATTCAGCGCATCTTCCATGAAACCAGAATTTGTAGAAAATAGTGCTGAATGACTCCTCTGTTCTGTCTGTATTACTACACACTTCCAGTGGCGCAATCGGTTAGCGCGCGGTACTTATAAGACTGTTCCTGCAGAGCAATGCCGAGCTTGTGAGTTCGAGCATCTACTTTTTAAGAAATTACTTTGACTCCTGTCATATTCAGCTCATCTTCTTTGAAACGAGAATTTCTAGAAAATAGTGCTGAATGACTCCTCTGTTCTCTCTGTATTACTACACGCTCTTTATGGCTCCAGTGGCGCAATCGGTTAGCGCGCGGTACTTATAAGACAGTTCCTGCTGAGCAATGCCGAGGTTGTGAGTTCGAGCCTCACCTAGAGCATCTACTCTTTAAGAAATTACTTTGGCTCCTGACATATTCAGCTCATCTTCAATGAAACCAGAATTTGTAGAAAATAGTGCTGAATGATTCCTCTGTTCTGTCTGTATTACTACACAATCCCTATGGCTCCAGTGGCGCAATCAGTTAGCGCGCGGTACTTATAAGACAGTTCCTGCTGAGCAATGCCGAGGTTGTGAGTTCGAGCCTCACCTGGAGCATCTACTCTTTAAGAAATTACTTTGGCTCCTGACATATTCAGCTCATCTTCAATGAAACCAGAATTTGTAGAAAATAGTGCTGAATGATTCCTCTGTTCTGTCTGTATTACTACACAATCCCTACGGCTCCAGTGGCGCAATCGGTTAGCGCGCGATACTTATAAGACAGTTCCTGCTGAGCAATGCTGAGGTTGTGAGTTCGAGCCTCACCTGGAGCATCTACTCTTTAAGAAATTACTTTGGCTCCTGACATATTCAGCGCATCTTCCATGAAACCAGAATTTGTAGAAAATAGTGCTGAATGACTCCTCTGTTCTGTCTGTATTACTACACACTTCCAGTGGCGCAATCGGTTAGCGCGCGGTACTTATAAGACAGTTCCTGCAGAGCAATGCCGAGCTTGTGAGTTCGAGCATCTACTTTTTAAGAAATTACTTTGACTCCTGTCATATTCAGCTCATCTTCTTTGAAACGAGAATTTCTAGAAAATAGTGCTGAATGACTCCTCTGTTCTCTCTGTATTACTACACGCTCTTTATGGCTCCAGTGGCGCAATCGGTTAGCGCGCGGTACTTATAAGGCAGTTCCTGCTGAGCAATGCCGAGGTTGTGAGTTCGAGCCTCACCTAGAGCATCTACTCTTTAAGAAATTACTTTGGCTCCTGACATATTCAGCTCATCTTCAATGAAACCAGAATTTGTAGAAAATAGTGCTGAATGATTCCTCTGTTCTGTCTGTATTACTACACAATCCCTATGGCTCCAGTGGCGCAATCAGTTAGCGCGCGGTACTTATAAGACAGTTCCTGCTGAGCAATGCCGAGGTTGTGAGTTCGAGCCTCACCTGGAGCATCTACTCTTTAAGAAATTACTTTGGCTCCTGACATATTCAGCTCATCTTCAATGAAACCAGAATTTGTAGAAAATAGTGCTGAATGATTCCTCTGTTCTGTCTGTATTACTACACAATCCCTACGGCTCCAGTGGCGCAATCGGTTAGCGCGCGGTACTTATAAGACAGTTCCTGCTGAGCAATGCCGAGGTTGTGAGTTCGAGCCTCACCTGGAGCATCTACTCTTTAAGAAATTACTTTGGCTCCTGACATATTCAGCGCATCTTCCATGAAACCAGAATTTGTAGAAAATAGTGCTGAATGACTCCTCTGTTCTGTCTGTATTACTACACACTTCCAGTGGCGCAATCGGTTAGCGCGCGGTACTTATAAGACAGTTCCTGCAGAGCAATGCCGAGCTTGTGAGTTCGAGCATCTACTTTTTAAGAAATTACTTTGACTCCTGTCATATTCAGCTCATCTTCTTTGAAACGAGAATTTCTAGAAAATAGTGCTGAATGACTCCTCTGTTCTCTCTGTATTACTACACGCTCTTTATGGCTCCAGTGGCGCAATCGGTTAGCGCGCGGTACTTATAAGACAGTTCCTGCTGAGCAATGCCGAGGTTGTGAGTTCGAGCCTCACCTGGAGCATCTACTCTTTAAGAAATTACTTTGGCTCCTGACATATTCAGCTCATCTTCAATGAAACCAGAATTTGTAGAAAATAGTGCTGAATGATTCCTCTGTTCTGTCTGTATTACTACACAGTCCCTATGGCTCCAGTGGCGCAATCGGTTAGCGCGCGGTACTTATAAGACAGTTCCTGCTGAGCAATGCCGAGGTTGTGAGTTCGAGCCTCACCTGGAGCATCTAGTCTTTAAGAAATTACTTTGGCTCCTGACATATTCAGCTCATCTTCAATGAAACCAGAATTTGTAGAAAATAGTGCTGAATGATTCCTCTGTTCTGTCTGTATTACTACACAATCCCTATGGCTCCAGTGGCGCAATCGGTTTGCGCGCGGTACTTATAAGACAGTTCCTGCTGAGCAATGCCGAGGTTGTGAGTTCGAGCCTCACCTGGAGCATCTACTCTTTAAGAAATTACTTTGGCTCCTGACATATTCAGCTCATCTTCAATGAAACCAGAATTTGTAGAAAATAGTGCTGAATGATTCCTCTGTTCTGTCTGTATTACTACACAATCCCTACGGCTCCAGTGGCGCAATCGGTTAGCGCGCGGTACTTATAAGACAGTTCCTGCTGAGCAATGCTGAGGTTGTGAGTTCGAGCCTCACCTGGAGCATCTACTCTTTAAGAAATTACTTTGGCTCCTGACATATTCAGCGCATCTTCCATGAAACCAGAATTTGTAGAAAATAGTGCTGAATGACTCCTCTGTTCTGTCTGTATTACTACACACTTCCAGTGGTGCAATCGGTTAGCGCGCGGTACTTATAAGACAGTTCCTGCAGAGCAATGCCGAGCTTGTGAGTTCGAGCATCTACTTTTTAAGAAATTACTTTGACTCCTGTCATATTCAGCTCATCTTCTTTGAAACGAGAATTTCTAGAAAATAGTGCTGAATGACTCCTCTGTTCTCTCTGTATTACTACACGCTCTTTATGGCTCCAGTGGCGCAATCGGTTAGCGCGCGGTACTTATAAGACAGTTCCTGCTGAGCAATGCCGAGGTTGTGAGTTCGAGCCTCACCTAGAGCATCTACTCTTTAAGAAATTACTTTGGCTCCTGACATATTCAGCTCATCTTCAATGAAACCAGAATTTGTAGAAAATAGTGCTGAATGATTCCTCTGTTCTGTCTGTATTACTACACAATCCCTATGGCTCCAGTGGCGCAATCAGTTAGCGCGCGGTACTTATAAGACAGTTCCTGCTGAGCAATGCCGAGGTTGTGAGTTCGAGCCTCACCTGGAGCATCTACTCTTTAAGAAATTACTTTGGCTCCTGACATATTCAGCTCATCTTCAATGAAACCAGAATTTGTAGAAAATAGTGCTGAATGATTCCTCTGTTCTGTCTGTATTACTACACAATCCCTACGGCTCCAGTGGCGCAATCGGTTAGCGCGCGGTACTTATAAGACAGTTCCTGCTGAGCAATGCCGAGGTTGTGAGTTCGAGCCTCACCTGGAGCATCTACTCTTTAAGAAATTACTTTGGCTCCTGACATATTCAGCGCATCTTCCATGAAACCAGAATTTGTAGAAAATAGTGCTGAATGACTCCTCTGTTCTGTCTGTATTACTACACACTTCCAGTGGCGCAATCGGTTAGCGCGCGGTACTTATAAGACAGTTCCTGCAGAGCAATGCCGAGCTTGTGAGTTCGAGCATCTACTTTTTAAGAAATTACTTTGACTCCTGTCATATTCAGCTCATCTTCTTTGAAACGAGAATTTCTAGAAAATAGTGCTGAATGACTCCTCTGTTCTCTCTGTATTACTACACGCTCTTTATGGCTCCAGTGGCGCAATCGGTTAGCGCGCGGTACTTATAAGACAGTTCCTGCTGAGCAATGCCGAGGTTGTGAGTTCGAGCCTCACCTGGAGCATCTACTCTTTAAGAAATTACTTTGGCTCCTGACATATTCAGCTCATCTTCAATGAAACCAGAATTTGTAGAAAATAGTGCTGAATGATTCCTCTGTTCTGTCTGTATTACTACACAATCCCTACGGCTCCAGTGGCGCAATCGGTTAGCGCGCGGTACTTATAAGACAGTTCCTGCTGAGCAATGCTGAGGTTGTGAGTTCGAGCCTCACCTGGAGCATCTACTCTTTAAGAAATTACTTTGGCTCCTGACATATTCAGCGCATCTTCCATGAAACCAGAATTTGTAGAAAATAGTGCTGAATGACTCCTCTGTTCTGTCTGTATTACTACACACTTCCAGTGGTGCAATCGGTTAGCGCGCGGTACTTATAAGACAGTTCCTGCAGAGCAATGCCGAGCTTGTGAGTTCGAGCATCTACTTTTTAAGAAATTACTTTGACTCCTGTCATATTCAGCTCATCTTCTTTGAAACGAGAATTTCTAGAAAATAGTGCTGAATGACTCCTCTGTTCTCTCTGTATTACTACACGCTCTTTATGGCTCCAGTGGCGCAATCGGTTAGCGCGCGGTACTTATAAGACAGTTCCTGCTGAGCAATGCCGAGGTTGTGAGTTCGAGCCTCACCTAGAGCATCTACTCTTTAAGAAATTACTTTGGCTCCTGACATATTCAGCTCATCTTCAATGAAACCAGAATTTGTAGAAAATAGTGCTGAATGATTCCTCTGTTCTGTCTGTATTACTACACAATCCCTATGGCTCCAGTGGCGCAATCAGTTAGCGCGCGGTACTTATAAGACAGTTCCTGCTGAGCAATGCCGAGGTTGTGAGTTCGAGCCTCACCTGGAGCATCTACTCTTTAAGAAATTACTTTGGCTCCTGACATATTCAGCTCATCTTCAATGAAACCAGAATTTGTAGAAAATAGTGCTGAATGATTCCTCTGTTCTGTCTGTATTACTACACAATCCCTACGGCTCCAGTGGCGCAATCGGTTAGCGCGCGGTACTTATAAGACAGTTCCTGCTGAGCAATGCCGAGGTTGTGAGTTCGAGCCTCACCTGGAGCATCTACTCTTTAAGAAATTACTTTGGCTCCTGACATATTCAGCGCATCTTCCATGAAACCAGAATTTGTAGAAAATAGTGCTGAATGACTCCTCTGTTCTGTCTGTATTACTACACACTTCCAGTGGCGCAATCGGTTAGCGCGCGGTACTTATAAGACAGTTCCTGCAGAGCAATGCCGAGCTTGTGAGTTCGAGCATCTACTTTTTAAGAAATTACTTTGACTCCTGTCATATTCAGCTCATCTTCTTTGAAACGAGAATTTCTAGAAAATAGTGCTGAATGACTCCTCTGTTCTCTCTGTATTACTACACGCTCTTTATGGCTCCAGTGGCGCAATCGGTTAGCGCGCGGTACTTATAAGACAGTTCCTGCTGAGCAATGCCGAGGTTGTGAGTTCGAGCCTCACCTGGAGCATCTACTCTTTAAGAAATTACTTTGGCTCCTGACATATTCAGCTCATCTTCAATGAAACCAGAATTTGTAGAAAATAGTGCTGAATGATTCCTCTGTTCTGTCTGTATTACTACACAGTCCCTATGGCTCCAGTGGCGCAATCGGTTAGCGCGCGGTACTTATAAGACAGTTCCTGCTGAGCAATGCCGAGGTTGTGAGTTCGAGCCTCACCTGGAGCATCTAGTCTTTAAGAAATTACTTTGGCTCCTGACATATTCAGCTCATCTTCAATGAAACCAGAATTTGTAGAAAATAGTGCTGAATGATTCCTCTGTTCTGTCTGTATTACTACACAATCCCTATGGCTCCAGTGGCGCAATCGGTTTGCGCGCGGTACTTATAAGACAGTTCCTGCTGAGCAATGCCGAGGTTGTGAGTTCGAGCCTCACCTGGAGCATCTACTCTTTAAGAAATTACTTTGGCTCCTGACATATTCAGCGCATCTTCAATGAAACCAGAATTTGTAGAAAATAGTGCTGAATGACTCCTCTGTTCTGTCTGTATTACTACACAATCCCTACGGCTCCAGTGGCGCAATCGGTTAGCGCGCGGTACTTATAAGACAGTTCCTGCTGAGCAATGCTGAGGTTGTGAGTTCAAGCCTCACCTAGAGCATCTACTCTTTAAGAAATTACTTTGGCTCCTGACATATTCAGCGCATCTTCAATGAAACCAGAATTTGTAGAAAATAGTGCTGAATGACTCCTCTGTTCTGTCTGTATTACTACACACTTCCAGTGGCGCAATCGGTTAGCGCGCGGTACTTATAAGACAGTTCCTGCAGAGCAATGCCGAGGTTGTGAGTTCGAGCATCTACTTTTTAAGAAATTACTTTGACTCCTGTCATATTCAGCTCATCTTCGTTGAAACGAGAATTTCTAGAAAATAGTGCTGAATGACTCCTCTGTTCTCTCTGTATTACTACACAATCCCTATGGCTCCAGTGGCGCAATCAGTTAGCGCGCGGTACTTAAAAGACAGTTCCTGCTGAGCAATGCTGAGGTTGTGAGTTCGAGCCTCACCTGGAGCATCTACTCTTTAAGAAATTACTTTGGCTCCTGACATATTCAGCGCATCTTCCATGAAACCAGAATTTGTAGAAAATAGTGCTGAATGACTACTCCTCTGTTCTGTCTGTATTACTACACACTTCCAGTGGCGCAATCGGTTAGCGCGCGGTACTTATAAGACAGTTCCTGCAGAGCAATGCCGAGCTTGTGAGTTCGAGCATCTACTTTTTAAGAAATTACTTTGACTCCTGTCATATTCAGCTCATCTTCTTTGAAACGAGAATTTCTAGAAAATAGTGCTGAATGACTCCTCTGTTCTCTCTGTATTACTACTTTATGGCTCCAGTGGCGCAATCGGTTAGCGCGCGGTACTTATAAGACAGTTCCTGCTGAGCAATGCCGAGGTTGTGAGTTCGAGCCTCACCTGGAGCATCTACTCTTTAAGAAATTACTTTGGCTCCTGACATATTCAGCGCATCTTCCATGAAACCAGAATTTGTAGAAAATAGTGCTGAATGACTCCTCTGTTCTGTCTGTATTACTACACACTTCCAGTGGCGCAATCGGTTAGCGCGCGGTACTTATAAGACAGTTCCTGCAGAGCAATGCCGAGCTTGTGAGTTCGAGCATCTACTTTTTAAGAAATTACTTTGACTCCTGTCATATTCAGCTCATCTTCTTTGAAACGAGAATTTCTAGAAAATAGTGCTGAATGACTCCTCTGTTCTCTCTGTATTACTACACGCTCTTTATGGCTCCAGTGGCGCAATCGGTTAGCGCGCGGTACTTATAAGACAGTTCCTGCTGAGCAATGCCGAGGTTGTGAGTTCGAGCCTCACCTGGAGCATCTACTCTTTAAGAAATTACTTTGGCTCCTGACATATTCAGCTCATCTTCAATGAAACCAGAATTTGTAGAAAATAGTGCTGAATGATTCCTCTGTTCTGTCTGTATTACTACACAGTCCCTATGGCTCCAGTGGCGCAATCGGTTAGCGCGCGGTACTTATAAGACAGTTCCTGCTGAGCAATGCCGAGGTTGTGAGTTCGAGCCTCACCTGGAGCATCTACTCTTTAAGAAATTACTTTGGCTCCTGACATATTCAGCTCATCTTCAATGAAACCAGAATTTGTAGAAAATAGTGCTGAATGATTCCTCTGTTCTGTCTGTATTACTACACAATCCCTATGGCTCCAGTGGCGCAATCGGTTTGCGCGCGGTACTTATAAGACAGTTCCTGCTGAGCAATGCCGAGGTTGTGAGTTCGAGCCTCACCTGGAGCATCTACTCTTTAAGAAATTACTTTGGCTCCTGACATATTCAGCGCATCTTCAATGAAACCAGAATTTGTAGAAAATAGTGCTGAATGACTCCTCTGTTCTGTCTGTATTACTACACAATCCCTACGGCTCCAGTGGCGCAATCGGTTAGCGCGCGGTACTTATAAGACAGTTCCTGCTGAGCAATGCTGAGGTTGTGAGTTCAAGCCTCACCTAGAGCATCTACTCTTTAAGAAATTACTTTGGCTCCTGACATATTCAGCGCATCTTCAATGAAACCAGAATTTGTAGAAAATAGTGCTGAATGACTCCTCTGTTCTGTCTGTATTACTACACACTTCCAGTGGCGCAATCGGTTAGCGCGCGGTACTTATAAGACAGTTCCTGCAGAGCAATGCCGAGGTTGTGAGTTCGAGCATCTACTTTTTAAGAAATTACTTTGACTCCTGTCATATTCAGCTCATCTTCGTTGAAACGAGAATTTCTAGAAAATAGTGCTGAATGACTCCTCTGTTCTCTCTGTATTACTACACAATCCCTATGGCTCCAGTGGCGCAATCAGTTAGCGCGCGGTACTTAAAAGACAGTTCCTGCTGAGCAATGCCGAGGTTGTGAGTTCGAGCCTCACCTGGAGCATCTACTCTTTAAGAAATTACTTTGGCTCCTGACATATTCAGCGCATCTTCCATGAAACCAGAATTTGTAGAAAATAGTGCTGAATGACTCCTCTGTTCTGTCTGTATTACTACACACTTCCAGTGGCGCAATCGGTTAGCGCGCGGTACTTATAAGACAGTTCCTGCAGAGCAATGCCGAGCTTGTGAGTTCGAGCATCTACTTTTTAAGAAATTACTTTGACTCCTGTCATATTCAGCTCATCTTCTTTGAAACGAGAATTTCTAGAAAATAGTGCTGAATGACTCCTCTGTTCTCTCTGTATTACTACTTTATGGCTCCAGTGGCGCAATCGGTTAGCGCGCGGTACTTATAAGACAGTTCCTGCTGAGCAATGCCGAGGTTGTGAGTTCGAGCCTCACCTGGAGCATCTACTCTTTAAGAAATTACTTTGGCTCCTGACATATTCAGCGCATCTTCCATGAAACCAGAATTTGTAGAAAATAGTGCTGAATGACTCCTCTGTTCTGTCTGTATTACTACACACTTCCAGTGGCGCAATCGGTTAGCGCGCGGTACTTATAAGACAGTTCCTGCAGAGCAATGCCGAGCTTGTGAGTTCGAGCATCTACTTTTTAAGAAATTACTTTGACTCCTGTCATATTCAGCTCATCTTCTTTGAAACGAGAATTTCTAGAAAATAGTGCTGAATGACTCCTCTGTTCTCTCTGTATTACTACACGCTCTTTATGGCTCCAGTGGCGCAATCGGTTAGCGCGCGGTACTTATAAGACAGTTCCTGCTGAGCAATGCCGAGGTTGTGAGTTCGAGCCTCACCTGGAGCATCTACTCTTTAAGAAATTACTTTGGCTCCTGACATATTCAGCTCATCTTCAATGAAACCAGAATTTGTAGAAAATAGTGCTGAATGATTCCTCTGTTCTGTCTGTATTACTACACAGTCCCTATGGCTCCAGTGGCGCAATCGGTTAGCGCGCGGTACTTATAAGACAGTTCCTGCTGAGCAATGCCGAGGTTGTGAGTTCGAGCCTCACCTGGAGCATCTACTCTTTAAGAAATTACTTTGGCTCCTGACATATTCAGCTCATCTTCAATGAAACCAGAATTTGTAGAAAATAGTGCTGAATGATTCCTCTGTTCTGTCTGTATTACTACACAATCCCTATGGCTCCAGTGGCGCAATCGGTTTGCGCGCGGTACTTATAAGACAGTTCCTGCTGAGCAATGCCGAGGTTGTGAGTTCGAGCCTCACCTGGAGCATCTACTCTTTAAGAAATTACTTTGGCTCCTGACATATTCAGCGCATCTTCAATGAAACCAGAATTTGTAGAAAATAGTGCTGAATGACTCCTCTGTTCTGTCTGTATTACTACACAATCCCTACGGCTCCAGTGGCGCAATCGGTTAGCGCGCGGTACTTATAAGACAGTTCCTGCTGAGCAATGCTGAGGTTGTGAGTTCAAGCCTCACCTAGAGCATCTACTCTTTAAGAAATTACTTTGGCTCCTGACATATTCAGCGCATCTTCAATGAAACCAGAATTTGTAGAAAATAGTGCTGAATGACTCCTCTGTTCTGTCTGTATTACTACACACTTCCAGTGGCGCAATCGGTTAGCGCGCGGTACTTATAAGACAGTTCCTGCAAAGCAATGCCGAGGTTGTGAGTTCGAGCATCTACTTTTTAAGAAATTACTTTGACTCCTGTCATATTCAGCTCATCTTCGTTGAAACGAGAATTTCTAGAAAATAGTGCTGAATGACTCCTCTGTTCTCTCTGTATTACTACACAATCCCTATGGCTCCAGTGGCGCAATCAGTTAGCGCGCGGTACTTAAAAGACAGTTCCTGCTGAGCAATGCCGAGGTTGTGAGTTCGAGCCTCACCTGGAGCATCTACTCTTTAAGAAATTACTTTGGCTCCTGACATATTCAGCGCATCTTCCATGAAACCAGAATTTGTAGAAAATAGTGCTGAATGACTCCTCTGTTCTGTCTGTATTACTACACACTTCCAGTGGCGCAATCGGTTAGCGCGCGGTACTTATAAGACAGTTCCTGCAGAGCAATGCCGAGCTTGTGAGTTCGAGCATCTACTTTTTAAGAAATTACTTTGACTCCTGTCATATTCAGCTCATCTTCTTTGAAACGAGAATTTCTAGAAAATAGTGCTGAATGACTCCTCTGTTCTCTCTGTATTACTACTTTATGGCTCCAGTGGCGCAATCGGTTAGCGCGCGGTACTTATAAGACAGTTCCTGCTGAGCAATGCCGAGGTTGTGAGTTCGAGCCTCACCTGGAGCATCTACTCTTTAAGAAATTACTTTGGCTCCTGACATATTCAGCGCATCTTCCATGAAACCAGAATTTGTAGAAAATAGTGCTGAATGACTCCTCTGTTCTGTCTGTATTACTACACACTTCCAGTGGCGCAATCGGTTAGCGCGCGGTACTTATAAGACAGTTCCTGCAGAGCAATGCCGAGCTTGTGAGTTCGAGCATCTACTTTTTAAGAAATTACTTTGACTCCTGTCATATTCAGCTCATCTTCTTTGAAACGAGAATTTCTAGAAAATAGTGCTGAATGACTCCTCTGTTCTCTCTGTATTACTACACGCTCTTTATGGCTCCAGTGGCGCAATCGGTTAGCGCGCGGTACTTATAAGACAGTTCCTGCTGAGCAATGCCGAGGTTGTGAGTTCGAGCCTCACCTGGAGCATCTACTCTTTAAGAAATTACTTTGGCTCCTGACATATTCAGCTCATCTTCAATGAAACCAGAATTTGTAGAAAATAGTGCTGAATGATTCCTCTGTTCTGTCTGTATTACTACACAGTCCCTATGGCTCCAGTGGCGCAATCGGTTAGCGCGCGGTACTTATAAGACAGTTCCTGCTGAGCAATGCCGAGGTTGTGAGTTCGAGCCTCACCTGGAGCATCTACTCTTTAAGAAATTACTTTGGCTCCTGACATATTCAGCTCATCTTCAATGAAACCAGAATTTGTAGAAAATAGTGCTGAATGATTCCTCTGTTCTGTCTGTATTACTACACAATCCCTATGGCTCCAGTGGCGCAATCGGTTTGCGCGCGGTACTTATAAGACAGTTCCTGCTGAGCAATGCCGAGGTTGTGAGTTCGAGCCTCACCTGGAGCATCTACTCTTTAAGAAATTACTTTGGCTCCTGACATATTCAGCGCATCTTCAATGAAACCAGAATTTGTAGAAAATAGTGCTGAATGACTCCTCTGTTCTGTCTGTATTACTACACAATCCCTACGGCTCCAGTGGCGCAATCGGTTAGCGCGCGGTACTTATAAGACAGTTCCTGCTGAGCAATGCCGAGGTTGTGAGTTCGAGCCTCACCTGGAGCATCTACTCTTTAAGAAATTACTTTGGCTCCTGACATATTCAGCGCATCTTCCATGAAACCAGAATTTGTAGAAAATAGTGCTGAATGACTCCTCTGTTCTGTCTGTATTACTACACACTTCCAGTGGCGCAATCGGTTAGCGCGCGGTACTTATAAGACAGTTCCTGCAGAGCAATGCCGAGCTTGTGAGTTCGAGCATCTACTTTTTAAGAAATTACTTTGACTCCTGTCATATTCAGCTCATCTTCTTTGAAACGAGAATTTCTAGAAAATAGTGCTGAATGACTCCTCTGTTCTCTCTGTATTACTACACGCTCTTTATGGCTCCAGTGGCGCAATCGGTTAGCGCGCGGTACTTATAAGACAGTTCCTGCTGAGCAATGCCGAGGTTGTGAGTTCGAGCCTCACCTGGAGCATCTACTCTTTAAGAAATTACTTTGGCTCCTGACATATTCAGCTCATCTTCAATGAAACCAGAATTTGTAGAAAATAGTGCTGAATGATTCCTCTGTTCTGTCTGTATTACTACACAGTCCCTATGGCTCCAGTGGCGCAATCGGTTAGCGCGCGGTACTTATAAGACAGTTCCTGCTGAGCAATGCCGAGGTTGTGAGTTCGAGCCTCACCTGGAGCATCTACTCTTTAAGAAATTACTTTGGCTCCTGACATATTCAGCTCATCTTCAATGAAACCAGAATTTGTAGAAAATAGTGCTGAATGATTCCTCTGTTCTGTCTGTATTACTACACAATCCCTATGGCTCCAGTGGCGCAATCGGTTTGCGCGCGGTACTTATAAGACAGTTCCTGCTGAGCAATGCCGAGGTTGTGAGTTCGAGCCTCACCTGGAGCATCTACTCTTTAAGAAATTACTTTGGCTCCTGACATATTCAGCGCATCTTCAATGAAACCAGAATTTGTAGAAAATAGTGCTGAATGACTCCTCTGTTCTGTCTGTATTACTACACAATCCCTACGGCTCCAGTGGCGCAATCGGTTAGCGCGCGGTACTTATAAGACAGTTCCTGCTGAGCAATGCTGAGGTTGTGAGTTCAAGCCTCACCTAGAGCATCTACTCTTTAAGAAATTACTTTGGCTCCTGACATATTCAGCGCATCTTCAATGAAACCAGAATTTGTAGAAAATAGTGCTGAATGACTCCTCTGTTCTGTCTGTATTACTACACACTTCCAGTGGCGCAATCGGTTAGCGCGCGGTACTTATAAGACAGTTCCTGCAGAGCAATGCCGAGCTTGTGAGTTCGAGCATCTACTTTTTAAGAAATTACTTTGACTCCTGTCATATTCAGCTCATCTTCTTTGAAACGAGAATTTCTAGAAAATAGTGCTGAATGACTCCTCTGTTCTCTCTGTATTACTACACGCTCTTTATGGCTCCAGTGGCGCAATCGGTTAGCGCGCGGTACTTATAAGACAGTTCCTGCTGAGCAATGCCGAGGTTGTGAGTTCGAGCCTCACCTAGAGCATCTACTCTTTAAGAAATTACTTTGGCTCCTGACATATTCAGCTCATCTTCAATGAAACCAGAATTTGTAGAAAATAGTGCTGAATGATTCCTCTGTTCTGTCTGTATTACTACACAATCCCTATGGCTCCAGTGGCGCAATCAGTTAGCGCGCGGTACTTATAAGACAGTTCCTGCTGAGCAATGCCGAGGTTGTGAGTTCGAGCCTCACCTGGAGCATCTACTCTTTAAGAAATTACTTTGGCTCCTGACATATTCAGCTCATCTTCAATGAAACCAGAATTTGTAGAAAATAGTGCTGAATGATTCCTCTGTTCTGTCTGTATTACTACACAATCCCTACGGCTCCAGTGGCGCAATCGGTTAGCGCGCGGTACTTATAAGACAGTTCCTGCTGAGCAATGCCGAGGTTGTGAGTTCGAGCCTCACCTGGAGCATCTACTCTTTAAGAAATTACTTTGGCTCCTGACATATTCAGCGCATCTTCCATGAAACCAGAATTTGTAGAAAATAGTGCTGAATGACTCCTCTGTTCTGTCTGTATTACTACACACTTCCAGTGGCGCAATCGGTTAGCGCGCGGTACTTATAAGACAGTTCCTGCAGAGCAATGCCGAGCTTGTGAGTTCGAGCATCTACTTTTTAAGAAATTACTTTGACTCCTGTCATATTCAGCTCATCTTCTTTGAAACGAGAATTTCTAGAAAATAGTGCTGAATGACTCCTCTGTTCTCTCTGTATTACTACACGCTCTTTATGGCTCCAGTGGCGCAATCGGTTAGCGCGCGGTACTTATAACACAGTTCCTGCTGAGCAATGCCGAGGTTGTGAGTTCGAGCCTCACCTGGAGCATCTACTCTTTAAGAAATTACTTTGGCTCCTGACATATTCAGCTCATCTTCAATGAAACCAGAATTTGTAGAAAATAGTGCTGAATGATTCCTCTGTTCTGTCTGTATTACTACACAATCCCTATGGCTCCAGTGGCGCAATCGGTTTGCGCGCGGTACTTATAAGACAGTTCCTGCTGAGCAATGCCGAGGTTGTGAGTTCGAGCCTCACCTGGAGCATCTACTCTTTAAGAAATTACTTTGGCTCCTGACATATTCAGCGCAACTTCAATGAAACCAGAATTTGTAGAAAATAGTGCTGAATGACTCCTCTGTTCTGTCTGTATTACTACACAATCCCTACGGCTCCAGTGGCGCAATCGGTTAGCGCGCGGTACTTATAAGACAGTTCCTGCTGAGCAATGCTGAGGTTGTGAGTTCAAGCCTCACCTAGAGCATCTACTCTTTAAGAAATTACTTTGGCTCCTGACATATTCAGCGCATCTTCAATGAAACCAGAATTTGTAGAAAATAGTGCTGAATGACTCCTCTGTTCTGTCTGTATTACTACACACTTCCAGTGGCGCAATCGGTTAGCGCGCGGTACTTATAAGACAGTTCCTGCAGAGCAATGCCGAGGTTGTGAGTTCGAGCATCTACTTTTTAAGAAATTACTTTGACTCCTGTCATATTCAGCTCATCTTCGTTGAAACGAGAATTTCTAGAAAATAGTGCTGAATGACTCCTCTGTTCTCTCTGTATTACTACACAATCCCTATGGCTCCAGTGGCGCAATCAGTTAGCGCGCGGTACTTAAAAGACAGTTCCTGCTGAGCAATGCCGAGGTTGTGAGTTCGAGCCTCACCTGGAGCATCTACTCTTTAAGAAATTACTTTGGCTCCTGACATATTCAGCGCATCTTCCATGAAACCAGAATTTGTAGAAAATAGTGCTGAATGACTCCTCTGTTCTGTCTGTATTACTACACACTTCCAGTGGCGCAATCGGTTAGCGCGCGGTACTTATAAGACAGTTCCTGCAGAGCAATGCCGAGCTTGTGAGTTCGAGCATCTACTTTTTAAGAAATTACTTTGACTCCTGTCATATTCAGCTCATCTTCTTTGAAACGAGAATTTCTAGAAAATAGTGCTGAATGACTCCTCTGTTCTCTCTGTATTACTACTTTATGGCTCCAGTGGCGCAATCGGTTAGCGCGCGGTACTTATAAGACAGTTCCTGCTGAGCAATGCCGAGGTTGTGAGTTCGAGCCTCACCTGGAGCATCTACTCTTTAAGAAATTACTTTGGCTCCTGACATATTCAGCGCATCTTCCATGAAACCAGAATTTGTAGAAAATAGTGCTGAATGACTCCTCTGTTCTGTCTGTATTACTACACACTTCCAGTGGCGCAATCGGTTAGCGCGCGGTACTTATAAGACAGTTCCTGCAGAGCAATGCCGAGCTTGTGAGTTCGAGCATCTACTTTTTAAGAAATTACTTTGACTCCTGTCATATTCAGCTCATCTTCTTTGAAACGAGAATTTCTAGAAAATAGTGCTGAATGACTCCTCTGTTCTCTCTGTATTACTACACGCTCTTTATGGCTCCAGTGGCGCAATCGGTTAGCGCGCGGTACTTATAAGACAGTTCCTGCTGAGCAATGCCGAGGTTGTGAGTTCGAGCCTCACCTGGAGCATCTACTCTTTAAGAAATTACTTTGGCTCCTGACATATTCAGCTCATCTTCAATGAAACCAGAATTTGTAGAAAATAGTGCTGAATGATTCCTCTGTTCTGTCTGTATTACTACACAGTCCCTATGGCTCCAGTGGCGCAATCGGTTAGCGCGCGGTACTTATAAGACAGTTCCTGCTGAGCAATGCCGAGGTTGTGAGTTCGAGCCTCACCTGGAGCATCTACTCTTTAAGAAATTACTTTGGCTCCTGACATATTCAGCTCATCTTCAATGAAACCAGAATTTGTAGAAAATAGTGCTGAATGATTCCTCTGTTCTGTCTGTATTACTACACAGTCCCTATGGCTCCAGTGGCGCAATCGGTTAGCGCGCGGTACTTATAAGACAGTTCCTGCTGAGCAATGCCGAGGTTGTGAGTTCGAGCCTCACCTGGAGCATCTACTCTTTAAGAAATTACTTTGGCTCCTGACATATTCAGCTCATCTTCAATGAAACCAGAATTTGTAGAAAATAGTGCTGAATGATTCCTCTGTTCTGTCTGTATTACTACACAATCCCTATGGCTCCAGTGGCGCAATCGGTTTGCGCGCGGTACTTATAAGACAGTTCCTGCTGAGCAATGCCGAGGTTGTGAGTTCGAGCCTCACCTGGAGCATCTACTCTTTAAGAAATTACTTTGGCTCCTGACATATTCAGCGCATCTTCAATGAAACCAGAATTTGTAGAAAATAGTGCTGAATGACTCCTCTGTTCTGTCTGTATTACTACACAATCCCTACGGCTCCAGTGGCGCAATCGGTTAGCGCGCGGTACTTATAAGACAGTTCCTGCTGAGCAATGCTGAGGTTGTGAGTTCAAGCCTCACCTAGAGCATCTACTCTTTAAGAAATTACTTTGGCTCCTGACATATTCAGCGCATCTTCAATGAAACCAGAATTTGTAGAAAATAGTGCTGAATGACTCCTCTGTTCTGTCTGTATTACTACACACTTCCAGTGGCGCAATCGGTTAGCGCGCGGTACTTATAAGACAGTTCCTGCAGAGCAATGCCGAGGTTGTGAGTTCGAGCATCTACTTTTTAAGAAATTACTTTGACTCCTGTCATATTCAGCTCATCTTCGTTGAAACGAGAATTTCTAGAAAATAGTGCTGAATGACTCCTCTGTTCTCTCTGTATTACTACACAATCCCTATGGCTCCAGTGGCGCAATCAGTTAGCGCGCGGTACTTAAAAGACAGTTCCTGCTGAGCAATGCCGAGGTTGTGAGTTCGAGCCTCACCTGGAGCATCTACTCTTTAAGAAATTACTTTGGCTCCTGACATATTCAGCGCATCTTCCATGAAACCAGAATTTGTAGAAAATAGTGCTGAATGACTCCTCTGTTCTGTCTGTATTACTACACACTTCCAGTGGCGCAATCGGTTAGCGCACGGTACTTATAAGACAGTTCCTGCAGAGCAATGCCGAGCTTGTGAGTTCGAGCATCTACTTTTTAAGAAATTACTTTGACTCCTGTCATATTCAGCTCATCTTCTTTGAAACGAGAATTTCTAGAAAATAGTGCTGAATGACTCCTCTGTTCTCTCTGTATTACTACTTTATGGCTCCAGTGGCGCAATCGGTTAGCGCGCGGTACTTATAAGACAGTTCCTGCTGAGCAATGCCGAGGTTGTGAGTTCGAGCCTCACCTGGAGCATCTACTCTTTAAGAAATTACTTTGGCTCCTGACATATTCAGCGCATCTTCCATGAAACCAGAATTTGTAGAAAATAGTGCTGAATGACTCCTCTGTTCTGTCTGTATTACTACACACTTCCAGTGGCGCAATCGGTTAGCGCGCGGTACTTATAAGACAGTTCCTGCAGAGCAATGCCGAGCTTGTGAGTTCGAGCATCTACTTTTTAAGAAATTACTTTGACTCCTGTCATATTCAGCTCATCTTCTTTGAAACGAGAATTTCTAGAAAATAGTGCTGAATGACTCCTCTGTTCTCTCTGTATTACTACACGCTCTTTATGGCTCCAGTGGCGCAATCGGTTAGCGCGCGGTACTTATAAGACAGTTCCTGCTGAGCAATGCCGAGGTTGTGAGTTCGAGCCTCACCTGGAGCATCTACTCTTTAAGAAATTACTTTGGCTCCTGACATATTCAGCTCATCTTCAATGAAACCAGAATTTGTAGAAAATAGTGCTGAATGATTCCTCTGTTCTGTCTGTATTACTACACAGTCCCTATGGCTCCAGTGGCGCAATCGGTTAGCGCGCGGTACTTATAAGACAGTTCCTGCTGAGCAATGCCGAGGTTGTGAGTTCGAGCCTCACCTGGAGCATCTACTCTTTAAGAAATTACTTTGGCTCCTGACATATTCAGCTCATCTTCAATGAAACCAGAATTTGTAGAAAATAGTGCTGAATGATTCCTCTGTTCTGTCTGTATTACTACACAATCCCTATGGCTCCAGTGGCGCAATCGGTTTGCGCGCGGTACTTATAAGACAGTTCCTGCTGAGCAATGCCGAGGTTGTGAGTTCGAGCCTCACCTGGAGCATCTACTCTTTAAGAAATTACTTTGGCTCCTGACATATTCAGCGCATCTTCAATGAAACCAGAATTTGTAGAAAATAGTGCTGAATGACTCCTCTGTTCTGTCTGTATTACTACACAATCCCTACGGCTCCAGTGGCGCAATCGGTTAGCGCGCGGTACTTATAAGACAGTTCCTGCTGAGCAATGCTGAGGTTGTGAGTTCAAGCCTCACCTAGAGCATCTACTCTTTAAGAAATTACTTTGGCTCCTGACATATTCAGCGCATCTTCAATGAAACCAGAATTTGTAGAAAATAGTGCTGAATGACTCCTCTGTTCTGTCTGTATTACTACACACTTCCAGTGGCGCAATCGGTTAGCGCGCGGTACTTATAAGACAGTTCCTGCAGAGCAATGCCGAGCTTGTGAGTTCGAGCATCTACTTTTTAAGAAATTACTTTGACTCCTGTCATATTCAGCTCATCTTCTTTGAAACGAGAATTTCTAGAAAATAGTGCTGAATGACTCCTCTGTTCTCTCTGTATTACTACACGCTCTTTATGGCTCCAGTGGCGCAATCGGTTAGCGCGCGGTACTTATAAGACAGTT
Organism: Alosa pseudoharengus; assembly: GCF_046254945.1. Lineage (NCBI taxonomy): Eukaryota > Metazoa > Chordata > Actinopteri > Clupeiformes > Clupeidae > Alosa > Alosa pseudoharengus. The sequence goes on from NW_027468565.1 coordinate 20,360,556, forward strand.
CCTGCTGAGCAATGCCGAGGTTGTGAGTTCGAGCCTCACCTAGAGCATCTACTCTTTAAGAAATTACTTTGGCTCCTGACATATTCAGCTCATCTTCAATGAAACCAGAATTTGTAGAAAATAGTGCTGAATGATTCCTCTGTTCTGTCTGTATTACTACACAATCCCTATGGCTCCAGTGGCGCAATCAGTTAGCGCGCGGTACTTATAAGACAGTTCCTGCTGAGCAATGCCGAGGTTGTGAGTTCGAGCCTCACCTGGAGCATCTACTCTTTAAGAAATTACTTTGGCTCCTGACATATTCAGCTCATCTTCAATGAAACCAGAATTTGTAGAAAATAGTGCTGAATGATTCCTCTGTTCTGTCTGTATTACTACACAGTCCCTATGGCTCCAGTGGCGCAATCGGTTAGCGCGCGGTACTTATAAGACAGTTCCTGCTGAGCAATGCCGAGGTTGTGAGTTCGAGCCTCACCTGGAGCATCTACTCTTTAAGAAATTACTTTGGCTCCTGACATATTCAGCTCATCTTCAATGAAACCAGAATTTGTAGAAAATAGTGCTGAATGATTCCTCTGTTCTGTCTGTATTACTACACAATCCCTATGGCTCCAGTGGCGCAATCGGTTTGCGCGCGGTACTTATAAGACAGTTCCTGCTGAGCAATGCCGAGGTTGTGAGTTCGAGCCTCACCTGGAGCATCTACTCTTTAAGAAATTACTTTGGCTCCTGACATATTCAGCGCATCTTCAATGAAACCAGAATTTGTAGAAAATAGTGCTGAATGACTCCTCTGTTCTGTCTGTATTACTACACACTTCCAGTGGCGCAATCGGTTAGCGCGCGGTACTTATAAGACAGTTCCTGCAGAGCAATGCCGAGCTTGTGAGTTCGAGCATCTACTTTTTAAGAAATTACTTTGACTCCTGTCATATTCAGCTCATCTTCTTTGAAACGAGAATTTCTAGAAAATAGTGCTGAATGACTCCTCTGTTCTCTCTGTATTACTACACGCTCTTTATGGCTCCAGTGGCGCAATCGGTTAGCGCGCGGTACTTATAAGACAGTTCCTGCTGAGCAATGCCGAGGTTGTGAGTTCGAGCCTCACCTAGAGCATCTACTCTTTAAGAAATTACTTTGGCTCCTGACATATTCAGCTCATCTTCAATGAAACCAGAATTTGTAGAAAATAGTGCTGAATGATTCCTCTGTTCTGTCTGTATTACTACACAATCCCTATGGCTCCAGTGGCGCAATCAGTTAGCGCGCGGTACTTATAAGACAGTTCCTGCTGAGCAATGCCGAGGTTGTGAGTTCGAGCCTCACCTGGAGCATCTACTCTTTAAGAAATTACTTTGGCTCCTGACATATTCAGCTCATCTTCAATGAAACCAGAATTTGTAGAAAATAGTGCTGAATGATTCCTCTGTTCTGTCTGTATTACTACACAGTCCCTATGGCTCCAGTGGCGCAATCGGTTAGCGCGCGGTACTTATAAGACAGTTCCTGCTGAGCAATGCCGAGGTTGTGAGTTCGAGCCTCACCTGGAGCATCTACTCTTTAAGAAATTACTTTGGCTCCTGACATATTCAGCTCATCTTCAATGAAACCAGAATTTGTAGAAAATAGTGCTGAATGATTCCTCTGTTCTGTCTGTATTACTACACAATCCCTATGGCTCCAGTGGCGCAATCGGTTTGCGCGCGGTACTTATAAGACAGTTCCTGCTGAGCAATGCCGAGGTTGTGAGTTCGACCCTCACCTGGAGCATCTACTCTTTAAGAAATTACTTTGGCTCCTGACATATTCAGCGCATCTTCAATGAAACCAGAATTTGTAGAAAATAGTGCTGAATGACTCCTCTGTTCTGTCTGTATTACTACACACTTCCAGTGGCGCAATCGGTTAGCGCGCGGTACTTATAAGACAGTTCCTGCAGAGCAATGCCGAGGTTGTGAGTTCGAGCATCTACTTTTTAAGAAATTACTTTGACTCCTGTCATATTCAGCTCATCTTCGTTGAAACGAGAATTTCTAGAAAATAGTGCTGAATGACTCCTCTGTTCTCTCTGTATTACTACACAATCCCTATGGCTCCAGTGGCGCAATCAGTTAGCGCGCGGTACTTAAAAGACAGTTCCTGCTGAGCAATGCCGAGGTTGTGAGTTCGAGCCTCACCTGGAGCATCTACTCTTTAAGAAATTACTTTGGCTCCTGACATATTCAGCGCATCTTCCATGAAACCAGAATTTGTAGAAAATAGTGCTGAATGACTCCTCTGTTCTGTCTGTATTACTACACACTTCCAGTGGCGCAATCGGTTAGCGCGCGGTACTTATAAGACAGTTCCTGCAGAGCAATGCCGAGCTTGTGAGTTCGAGCATCTACTTTTTAAGAAATTACTTTGACTCCTGTCATATTCAGCTCATCTTCTTTGAAACGAGAATTTCTAGAAAATAGTGCTGAATGACTCCTCTGTTCTCTCTGTATTACTACTTTATGGCTCCAGTGGCGCAATCGGTTAGCGCGCGGTACTTATAAGACAGTTCCTGCTGAGCAATGCCGAGGTTGTGAGTTCGAGCCTCACCTGGAGCATCTACTCTTTAAGAAATTACTTTGGCTCCTGACATATTCAGCGCATCTTCCATGAAACCAGAATTTGTAGAAAATAGTGCTGAATGACTCCTCTGTTCTGTCTGTATTACTACACACTTCCAGTGGCGCAATCGGTTAGCGCGCGGTACTTATAAGACAGTTCCTGCAGAGCAATGCCGAGCTTGTGAGTTCGAGCATCTACTTTTTAAGAAATTACTTTGACTCCTGTCATATTCAGCTCATCTTCTTTGAAACGAGAATTTCTAGAAAATAGTGCTGAATGACTCCTCTGTTCTCTCTGTATTACTACACGCTCTTTATGGCTCCAGTGGCGCAATCGGTTAGCGCGCGGTACTTATAAGACAGTTCCTGCTGAGCAATGCCGAGGTTGTGAGTTCGAGCCTCACCTGGAGCATCTACTCTTTAAGAAATTACTTTGGCTCCTGACATATTCAGCTCATCTTCAATGAAACCAGAATTTGTAGAAAATAGTGCTGAATGATTCCTCTGTTCTGTCTGTATTACTACACAGTCCCTATGGCTCCAGTGGCGCAATCGGTTAGCGCGCGGTACTTATAAGACAGTTCCTGCTGAGCAATGCCGAGGTTGTGAGTTCGAGCCTCACCTGGAGCATCTACTCTTTAAGAAATTACTTTGGCTCCTGACATATTCAGCTCATCTTCAATGAAACCAGAATTTGTAGAAAATAGTGCTGAATGATTCCTCTGTTCTGTCTGTATTACTACACAGTCCCTATGGCTCCAGTGGCGCAATCGGTTAGCGCGCGGTACTTATAAGACAGTTCCTGCTGAGCAATGCCGAGGTTGTGAGTTCGAGCCTCACCTGGAGCATCTACTCTTTAAGAAATTACTTTGGCTCCTGACATATTCAGCTCATCTTCAATGAAACCAGAATTTGTAGAAAATAGTGCTGAATGATTCCTCTGTTCTGTCTGTATTACTACACAATCCCTATGGCTCCAGTGGCGCAATCGGTTTGCGCGCGGTACTTATAAGACAGTTCCTGCTGAGCAATGCCGAGGTTGTGAGTTCGAGCCTCACCTGGAGCATCTACTCTTTAAGAAATTACTTTGGCTCCTGACATATTCAGCGCATCTTCAATGAAACCAGAATTTGTAGAAAATAGTGCTGAATGACTCCTCTGTTCTGTCTGTATTACTACACACTTCCAGTGGCGCAATCGGTTAGCGCGCGGTACTTATAAGACAGTTCCTGCAGAGCAATGCCGAGCTTGTGAGTTCGAGCATCTACTTTTTAAGAAATTACTTTGACTCCTGTCATATTCAGCTCATCTTCTTTGAAACGAGAATTTCTAGAAAATAGTGCTGAATGACTCCTCTGTTCTCTCTGTATTACTACACGCTCTTTATGGCTCCAGTGGCGCAATCGGTTAGCGCGCGGTACTTATAAGACAGTTCCTGCTGAGCAATGCCGAGGTTGTGAGTTCGAGCCTCACCTAGAGCATCTACTCTTTAAGAAATTACTTTGGCTCCTGACATATTCAGCTCATCTTCAATGAAACCAGAATTTGTAGAAAATAGTGCTGAATGATTCCTCTGTTCTGTCTGTATTACTACACAATCCCTATGGCTCCAGTGGCGCAATCAGTTAGCGCGCGGTACTTATAAGACAGTTCCTGCTGAGCTATGCCGAGGTTGTGAGTTCGAGCCTCACCTGGAGCATCTACTCTTTAAGAAATTACTTTGGCTCCTGACATATTCAGCTCATCTTCAATGAAACCAGAATTTGTAGAAAATAGTGCTGAATGATTCCTCTGTTCTGTCTGTATTACTACACAGTCCCTATGGCTCCAGTGGCGCAATCGGTTAGCGCGCGGTACTTATAAGACAGTTCCTGCTGAGCAATGCCGAGGTTGTGAGTTCGAGCCTCACCTGGAGCATCTACTCTTTAAGAAATTACTTTGGCTCCTGACATATTCAGCTCATCTTCAATGAAACCAGAATTTGTAGAAAATAGTGCTGAATGATTCCTCTGTTCTGTCTGTATTACTACACAATCCCTATGGCTCCAGTGGCGCAATCGGTTTGCGCGCGGTACTTATAAGACAGTTCCTGCTGAGCAATGCCGAGGTTGTGAGTTCGAGCCTCACCTGGAGCATCTACTCTTTAAGAAATTACTTTGGCTCCTGACATATTCAGCTCATCTTCAATGAAACCAGAATTTGTAGAAAATAGTGCTGAATGACTCCTCTGTTCTGTCTGTATTACTACACAATCCCTACGGCTCCAGTGGCGCAATCGGTTAGCGCGCGGTACTTATAAGACAGTTCCTGCTGAGCAATGCTGAGGTTGTGAGTTCAAGCCTCACCTAGAGCATCTACTCTTTAAGAAATTACTTTGGCTCCTGACATATTCAGCGCATCTTCAATGAAACCAGAATTTGTAGAAAATAGTGCTGAATGACTCCTCTGTTCTGTCTGTATTACTACACACTTCCAGTGGCGCAATCGGTTAGCGCGCGGTACTTATAAGACAGTTCCTGCAGAGCAATGCCGAGGTTGTGAGTTCGAGCATCTACTTTTTAAGAAATTACTTTGACTCCTGTCATATTCAGCTCATCTTCGTTGAAACGAGAATTTCTAGAAAATAGTGCTGAATGACTCCTCTGTTCTCTCTGTATTACTACTTTATGGCTCCAGTGGCGCAATCGGTTAGCGCGCGGTACTTATAAGACAGTTCCTGCTGAGCAATGCCGAGGTTGTGAGTTCGAGCCTCACCTGGAGCATCTACTCTTTAAGAAATTACTTTGGCTCCTGACATATTCAGCGCATCTTCCATGAAACCAGAATTTGTAGAAAATAGTGCTGAATGACTCCTCTGTTCTGTCTGTATTACTACACACTTCCAGTGGCGCAATCGGTTAGCGCGCGGTACTTATAAGACAGTTCCTGCAGAGCAATGCCGAGCTTGTGAGTTCGAGCATCTACTTTTTAAGAAATTACTTTGACTCCTGTCATATTCAGCTCATCTTCTTTGAAACGAGAATTTCTAGAAAATAGTGCTGAATGACTCCTCTGTTCTCTCTGTATTACTACACGCTCTTTATGGCTCCAGTGGCGCAATCGGTTAGCGCGCGGTACTTATAAGACAGTTCCTGCTGAGCAATGCCGAGGTTGTGAGTTCGAGCCTCACCTGGAGCATCTACTCTTTAAGAAATTACTTTGGCTCCTGACATATTCAGCTCATCTTCAATGAAACCAGAATTTGTAGAAAATAGTGCTGAATGATTCCTCTGTTCTGTCTGTATTACTACACAGTCCCTATGGCTCCAGTGGCGCAATCGGTTAGCGCGCGGTACTTATAAGACAGTTCCTGCTGAGCAATGCCGAGGTTGTGAGTTCGAGCCTCACCTGGAGCATCTACTCTTTAAGAAATTACTTTGGCTCCTGACATATTCAGCTCATCTTCAATGAAACCAGAATTTGTAGAAAATAGTGCTGAATGATTCCTCTGTTCTGTCTGTATTACTACACAATCCCTATGGCTCCAGTGGCGCAATCGGTTTGCGCGCGGTACTTATAAGACAGTTCCTGCTGAGCAATGCCGAGGTTGTGAGTTCGAGCCTCACCTGGAGCATCTACTCTTTAAGAAATTACTTTGGCTCCTGACATATTCAGCGCATCTTCAATGAAACCAGAATTTGTAGAAAATAGTGCTGAATGACTCCTCTGTTCTGTCTGTATTACTACACAATCCCTACGGCTCCAGTGGCGCAATCGGTTAGCGCGCGGTACTTATAAGACAGTTCCTGCTGAGCAATGCTGAGGTTGTGAGTTCAAGCCTCACCTAGAGCATCTACTCTTTAAGAAATTACTTTGGCTCCTGACATATTCAGCGCATCTTCAATGAAACCAGAATTTGTAGAAAATAGTGCTGAATGACTCCTCTGTTCTGTCTGTATTACTACACACTTCCAGTGGCGCAATCGGTTAGCGCGCGGTACTTATAAGACAGTTCCTGCAGAGCAATGCCGAGCTTGTGAGTTCGAGCATCTACTTTTTAAGAAATTACTTTGACTCCTGTCATATTCAGCTCATCTTCGTTGAAACGAGAATTTCTAGAAAATAGTGCTGAATGACTCCTCTGTTCTCTCTGTATTACTACACGCTCTTTATGGCTCCAGTGGCGCAATCGGTTAGCGCGCGGTACTTATAAGACAGTTCCTGCTGAGCAATGCCGAGGTTGTGAGTTCGAGCCTCACCTAGAGCATCTACTCTTTAAGAAATTACTTTGGCTCCTGACATATTCAGCTCATCTTCAATGAAACCAGAATTTGTAGAAAATAGTGCTGAATGATTCCTCTGTTCTGTCTGTATTACTACACAATCCCTATGGCTCCAGTGGCGCAATCAGTTAGCGCGCGGTACTTATAAGACAGTTCCTGCTGAGCAATGCCGAGGTTGTGAGTTCGAGCCTCACCTGGAGCATCTACTCTTTAAGAAATTACTTTGGCTCCTGACATATTCAGCTCATCTTCAATGAAACCAGAATTTGTAGAAAATAGTGCTGAATGATTACTCCTCTGTTCTGTCTGTATTACTACACACTTCCAGTGGCGCAATCGGTTAGCGCGCGGTACTTATAAGACAGTTCCTGCAGAGCAATGCCGAGCTTGTGAGTTCGAGCATCTACTTTTTAAGAAATTACTTTGACTCCTGTCATATTCAGCTCATCTTCTTTGAAACGAGAATTTCTAGAAAATAGTGCTGAATGACTCCTCTGTTCTCTCTGTATTACTACTTTATGGCTCCAGTGGCGCAATCGGTTAGCGCGCGGTACTTATAAGACAGTTCCTGCTGAGCAATGCCGAGGTTGTGAGTTCGAGCCTCACCTGGAGCATCTACTCTTTAAGAAATTACTTTGGCTCCTGACATATTCAGCGCATCTTCCATGAAACCAGAATTTGTAGAAAATAGTGCTGAATGACTCTTCTGTTCTGTCTGTATTACTACACACTTCCAGTGGCGCAATCGGTTAGCGCGCGGTACTTATAAGACAGTTCCTGCAGAGCAATGCCGAGCTTGTGAGTTCGAGCATCTACTTTTTAAGAAATTACTTTGACTCCTGTCATATTCAGCTCATCTTCTTTGAAACGAGAATTTCTAGAAAATAGTGCTGAATGACTCCTCTGTTCTCTCTGTATTACTACACGCTCTTTATGGCTCCAGTGGCGCAATCGGTTAGCGCGCGGTACTTATAAGACAGTTCCTGCTGAGCAATGCCGAGGTTGTGAGTTCGAGCCTCACCTGGAGCATCTACTCTTTAAGAAATTACTTTGGCTCCTGACATATTCAGCTCATCTTCAATGAAACCAGAATTTGTAGAAAATAGTGCTGAATGATTCCTCTGTTCTGTCTGTATTACTACACAATCCCTATGGCTCCAGTGGCGCAATCGGTTTGCGCGCGGTACTTATAAGACAGTTCCTGCTGAGCAATGCCGAGGTTGTGAGTTCGAGCCTCACCTGGAGCATCTACTCTTTAAGAAATTACTTTGGCTCCTGACATATTCAGCGCATCTTCAATGAAACCAGAATTTGTAGAAAATAGTGCTGAATGACTCCTCTGTTCTGTCTGTATTACTACACAATCCCTACGGCTCCAGTGGCGCAATCGGTTAGCGCGCGGTACTTATAAGACAGTTCCTGCTGAGCAATGCTGAGGTTGTGAGTTCAAGCCTCACCTAGAGCATCTACTCTTTAAGAAATTACTTTGGCTCCTGACATATTCAGCGCATCTTCAATGAAACCAGAATTTGTAGAAAATAGTGCTGAATGACTCCTCTGTTCTGTCTGTATTACTACACACTTCCAGTGGCGCAATCGGTTAGCGCGCGGTACTTATAAGACAGTTCCTGCAGAGCAATGCCGAGGTTGTGAGTTCGAGCATCTACTTTTTAAGAAATTACTTTGACTCCTGTCATATTCAGCTCATCTTCGTTGAAACGAGAATTTCTAGAAAATAGTGCTGAATGACTCCTCTGTTCTCTCTGTATTACTACACAATCCCTATGGCTCCAGTGGCGCAATCAGTTAGCGCGCGGTACTTAAAAGACAGTTCCTGCTGAGCAATGCCGAGGTTGTGAGTTCGAGCCTCACCTGGAGCATCTACTCTTTAAGAAATTACTTTGGCTCCTGACATATTCAGCGCATCTTCCATGAAACCAGAATTTGTAGAAAATAGTGCTGAATGACTCCTCTGTTCTGTCTGTATTACTACACACTTCCAGTGGCGCAATCGGTTAGCGCGCGGTACTTATAAGACAGTTCCTGCAGAGCAATGCCGAGCTTGTGAGTTCGAGCATCTACTTTTTAAGAAATTACTTTGACTCCTGTCATATTCAGCTCATCTTCTTTGAAACGAGAATTTCTAGAAAATAGTGCTGAATGACTCCTCTGTTCTCTCTGTATTACTACTTTATGGCTCCAGTGGCGCAATCGGTTAGCGCGCGGTACTTATAAGACAGTTCCTGCTGAGCAATGCCGAGGTTGTGAGTTCGAGCCTCACCTGGAGCATCTACTCTTTAAGAAATTACTTTGGCTCCTGACATATTCAGCGCATCTTCCATGAAACCAGAATTTGTAGAAAATAGTGCTGAATGACTCTTCTGTTCTGTCTGTATTACTACACACTTCCAGTGGCGCAATCGGTTAGCGCGCGGTACTTATAAGACAGTTCCTGCAGAGCAATGCCGAGCTTGTGAGTTCGAGCATCTACTTTTTAAGAAATTACTTTGACTCCTGTCATATTCAGCTCATCTTCTTTGAAACGAGAATTTCTAGAAAATAGTGCTGAATGACTCCTCTGTTCTCTCTGTATTACTACACGCTCTTTATGGCTCCAGTGGCGCAATCGGTTAGCGCGCGGTACTTATAAGACAGTTCCTGCTGAGCAATGCCGAGGTTGTGAGTTCGAGCCTCACCTGGAGCATCTACTCTTTAAGAAATTACTTTGGCTCCTGACATATTCAGCTCATCTTCAATGAAACCAGAATTTGTAGAAAATAGTGCTGAATGATTCCTCTGTTCTGTCTGTATTACTACACAGTCCCTATGGCTCCAGTGGCGCAATCGGTTAGCGCGCGGTACTTATAAGACAGTTCCTGCTGAGCAATGCCGAGGTTGTGAGTTCGAGCCTCACCTGGAGCATCTACTCTTTAAGAAATTACTTTGGCTCCTGACATATTCAGCTCATCTTCAATGAAACCAGAATTTGTAGAAAATAGTGCTGAATGATTCCTCTGTTCTGTCTGTATTACTACACAATCCCTATGGCTCCAGTGGCGCAATCGGTTTGCGCGCGGTACTTATAAGACAGTTCCTGCTGAGCAATGCCGAGGTTGTGAGTTCGAGCCTCACCTGGAGCATCTACTCTTTAAGAAATTACTTTGGCTCCTGACATATTCAGCGCATCTTCAATGAAACCAGAATTTGTAGAAAATAGTGCTGAATGACTCCTCTGTTCTGTCTGTATTACTACACAATCCCTACGGCTCCAGTGGCGCAATCGGTTAGCGCGCGGTACTTATAAGACAGTTCCTGCTGAGCAATGCTGAGGTTGTGAGTTCAAGCCTCACCTAGAGCATCTACTCTTTAAGAAATTACTTTGGCTCCTGACATATTCAGCGCATCTTCAATGAAACCAGAATTTGTAGAAAATAGTGCTGAATGACTCCTCTGTTCTGTCTGTATTACTACACACTTCCAGTGGCGCAATCGGTTAGCGCGCGGTACTTATAAGACAGTTCCTGCAGAGCAATGCCGAGCTTGTGAGTTCGAGCATCTACTTTTTAAGAAATTACTTTGACTCCTGTCATATTCAGCTCATCTTCTTTGAAACGAGAATTTCTAGAAAATAGTGCTGAATGACTCCTCTGTTCTCTCTGTATTACTACACGCTCTTTATGGCTCCAGTGGCGCAATCGGTTAGCGCGCGGTACTTATAAGACAGTTCCTGCTGAGCAATGCCGAGGTTGTGAGTTCGAGCCTCACCTGGAGCATCTACTCTTTAAGAAATTACTTTGGCTCCTGACATATTCAGCTCATCTTCAATGAAACCAGAATTTGTAGAAAATAGTGCTGAATGATTCCTCTGTTCTGTCTGTATTACTACACAATCCCTATGGCTCCAGTGGCGCAATCGGTTTGCGCGCGGTACTTATAAGACAGTTCCTGCTGAGCAATGCCGAGGTTGTGAGTTCGAGCCTCACCTGGAGCATCTACTCTTTAAGAAATTACTTTGGCTCCTGACATATTCAGCGCATCTTCAATGAAACCAGAATTTGTAGAAAATAGTGCTGAATGACTCCTCTGTTCTGTCTGTATTACTACACAATCCCTACGGCTCCAGTGGCGCAATCGGTTAGCGCGCGGTACTTATAAGACAGTTCCTGCTGAGCAATGCTGAGGTTGTGAGTTCAAGCCTCACCTAGAGCATCTACTCTTTAAGAAATTACTTTGGCTCCTGACATATTCAGCGCATCTTCAATGAAACCAGAATTTGTAGAAAATAGTGCTGAATGACTCCTCTGTTCTGTCTGTATTACTACACACTTCCAGTGGCGCAATCGGTTAGCGCGCGGTACTTATAAGACAGTTCCTGCAGAGCAATGCCGAGGTTGTGAGTTCGAGCATCTACTTTTTAAGAAATTACTTTGACTCCTGTCATATTCAGCTCATCTTCGTTGAAACGAGAATTTCTAGAAAATAGTGCTGAATGACTCCTCTGTTCTCTCTGTATTACTACACAATCCCTATGGCTCCAGTGGCGCAATCAGTTAGCGCGCGGTACTTAAAAGACAGTTCCTGCTGAGCAATGCCGAGGTTGTGAGTTCGAGCCTCACCTGGAGCATCTACTCTTTAAGAAATTACTTTGGCTCCTGACATATTCAGCGCATCTTCCATGAAACCAGAATTTGTAGAAAATAGTGCTGAATGACTCCTCTGTTCTGTCTGTATTACTACACACTTCCAGTGGCGCAATCGGTTAGCGCGCGGTACTTATAAGACAGTTCCTGCAGAGCAATGCCGAGCTTGTGAGTTCGAGCATCTACTTTTTAAGAAATTACTTTGACTCCTGTCATATTCAGCTCATCTTCTTTGAAACGAGAATTTCTAGAAAATAGTGCTGAATGACTCCTCTGTTCTCTCTGTATTACTACTTTATGGCTCCAGTGGCGCAATCGGTTAGCGCGCGGTACTTATAAGACAGTTCCTGCTGAGCAATGCCGAGGTTGTGAGTTCGAGCCTCACCTGGAGCATCTACTCTTTAAGAAATTACTTTGGCTCCTGACATATTCAGCTCATCTTCAATGAAACCAGAATTTGTAGAAAATAGTGCTGAATGATTCCTCTGTTCTGTCTGTATTACTACACAGTCCCTATGGCTCCAGTGGCGCAATCGGTTAGCGCGCGGTACTTATAAGACAGTTCCTGCTGAGCAATGCCGAGGTTGTGAGTTCGAGCCTCACCTGGAGCATCTACTCTTTAAGAAATTACTTTGGCTCCTGACATATTCAGCTCATCTTCAATGAAACCAGAATTTGTAGAAAATAGTGCTGAATGATTCCTCTGTTCTGTCTGTATTACTACACAATCCCTATGGCTCCAGTGGCGCAATCGGTTTGCGCGCGGTACTTATAAGACAGTTCCTGCTGAGCAATGCCGAGGTTGTGAGTTCGAGCCTCACCTGGAGCATCTACTCTTTAAGAAATTACTTTGGCTCCTGACATATTCAGCGCATCTTCAATGAAACCAGAATTTGTAGAAAATAGTGCTGAATGACTCCTCTGTTCTGTCTGTATTACTACACAATCCCTACGGCTCCAGTGGCGCAATCGGTTAGCGCGCGGTACTTATAAGACAGTTCCTGCTGAGCAATGCTGAGGTTGTGAGTTCAAGCCTCACCTAGAGCATCTACTCTTTAAGAAATTACTTTGGCTCCTGACATATTCAGCGCATCTTCAATGAAACCAGAATTTGTAGAAAATAGTGCTGAATGACTCCTCTGTTCTGTCTGTATTACTACACACTTCCAGTGGCGCAATCGGTTAGCGCGCGGTACTTATAAGACAGTTCCTGCAGAGCAATGCCGAGCTTGTGAGTTCGAGCATCTACTTTTTAAGAAATTACTTTGACTCCTGTCATATTCAGCTCATCTTCTTTGAAACGAGAATTTCTAGAAAATAGTGCTGAATGACTCCTCTGTTCTCTCTGTATTACTACACGCTCTTTATGGCTCCAGTGGCGCAATCGGTTAGCGCGCGGTACTTATAAGACAGTTCCTGCTGAGCAATGCCGAGGTTGTGAGTTCGAGCCTCACCTGGAGCATCTACTCTTTAAGAAATTACTTTGGCTCCTGACATATTCAGCTCATCTTCAATGAAACCAGAATTTGTAGAAAATAGTGCTGAATGATTCCTCTGTTCTGTCTGTATTACTACACAATCCCTATGGCTCCAGTGGCGCAATCGGTTTGCGCGCGGTACTTATAAGACAGTTCCTGCTGAGCAATGCCGAGGTTGTGAGTTCGAGCCTCACCTGGAGCATCTACTCTTTAAGAAATTACTTTGGCTCCTGACATATTCAGCGCATCTTCAATGAAACCAGAATTTGTAGAAAATAGTGCTGAATGACTCCTCTGTTCTGTCTGTATTACTACACAATCCCTACGGCTCCAGTGGCGCAATCGGTTAGCGCGCGGTACTTATAAGACAGTTCCTGCTGAGCAATGCTGAGGTTGTGAGTTCAAGCCTCACCTAGAGCATCTACTCTTTAAGAAATTACTTTGGCTCCTGACATATTCAGCGCATCTTCAATGAAACCAGAATTTGTAGAAAATAGTGCTGAATGACTCCTCTGTTCTGTCTGTATTACTACACACTTCCAGTGGCGCAATCGGTTAGCGCGCGGTACTTATAAGACAGTTCCTGCAGAGCAATGCCGAGGTTGTGAGTTCGAGCATCTACTTTTTAAGAAATTACTTTGACTCCTGTCATATTCAGCTCATCTTCGTTGAAACGAGAATTTCTAGAAAATAGTGCTGAATGACTCCTCTGTTCTCTCTGTATTACTACACAATCCCTATGGCTCCAGTGGCGCAATCAGTTAGCGCGCGGTACTTAAAAGACAGTTCCTGCTGAGCAATGCCGAGGTTGTGAGTTCGAGCCTCACCTGGAGCATCTACTCTTTAAGAAATTACTTTGGCTCCTGACATATTCAGCGCATCTTCCATGAAACCAGAATTTGTAGAAAATAGTGCTGAATGACTCCTCTGTTCTGTCTGTATTACTACACACTTCCAGTGGCGCAATCGGTTAGCGCGCGGTACTTATAAGACAGTTCCTGCAGAGCAATGCCGAGCTTGTGAGTTCGAGCATCTACTTTTTAAGAAATTACTTTGACTCCTGTCATATTCAGCTCATCTTCTTTGAAACGAGAATTTCTAGAAAATAGTGCTGAATGACTCCTCTGTTCTCTCTGTATTACTACTTTATGGCTCCAGTGGCGCAATCGGTTAGCGCGCGGTACTTATAAGACAGTTCCTGCTGAGCAATGCCGAGGTTGTGAGTTCGAGCCTCACCTGGAGCATCTACTCTTTAAGAAATTACTTTGGCTCCTGACATATTCAGCGCATCTTCCATGAAACCAGAATTTGTAGAAAATAGTGCTGAATGACTCTTCTGTTCTGTCTGTATTACTACACACTTCCAGTGGCGCAATCGGTTAGCGCGCGGTACTTATAAGACAGTTCCTGCAGAGCAATGCCGAGCTTGTGAGTTCGAGCATCTACTTTTTAAGAAATTACTTTGACTCCTGTCATATTCAGCTCATCTTCTTTGAAACGAGAATTTCTAGAAAATAGTGCTGAATGACTCCTCTGTTCTCTCTGTATTACTACACGCTCTTTATGGCTCCAGTGGCGCAATCGGTTAGCGCGCGGTACTTATAAGACAGTTCCTGCTGAGCAATGCCGAGGTTGTGAGTTCGAGCCTCACCTGGAGCATCTACTCTTTAAGAAATTACTTTGGCTCCTGACATATTCAGCTCATCTTCAATGAAACCAGAATTTGTAGAAAATAGTGCTGAATGATTCCTCTGTTCTGTCTGTATTACTACACAGTCCCTATGGCTCCAGTGGCGCAATCGGTTAGCGCGCGGTACTTATAAGACAGTTCCTGCTGAGCAATGCCGAGGTTGTGAGTTCGAGCCTCACCTGGAGCATCTACTCTTTAAGAAATTACTTTGGCTCCTGACATATTCAGCTCATCTTCAATGAAACCAGAATTTGTAGAAAATAGTGCTGAATGATTCCTCTGTTCTGTCTGTATTACTACACAATCCCTATGGCTCCAGTGGCGCAATCGGTTTGCGCGCGGTACTTATAAGACAGTTCCTGCTGAGCAATGCCGAGGTTGTGAGTTCGAGCCTCACCTGGAGCATCTACTCTTTAAGAAATTACTTTGGCTCCTGACATATTCAGCGCATCTTCAATGAAACCAGAATTTGTAGAAAATAGTGCTGAATGACTCCTCTGTTCTGTCTGTATTACTACACAATCCCTACGGCTCCAGTGGCGCAATCGGTTAGCGCGCGGTACTTATAAGACAGTTCCTGCTGAGCAATGCTGAGGTTGTGAGTTCAAGCCTCACCTAGAGCATCTACTCTTTAAGAAATTACTTTGGCTCCTGACATATTCAGCGCATCTTCAATGAAACCAGAATTTGTAGAAAATAGTGCTGAATGACTCCTCTGTTCTGTCTGTATTACTACACACTTCCAGTGGCGCAATCGGTTAGCGCGCGGTACTTATAAGACAGTTCCTGCAGAGCAATGCCGAGCTTGTGAGTTCGAGCATCTACTTTTTAAGAAATTACTTTGACTCCTGTCATATTCAGCTCATCTTCTTTGAAACGAGAATTTCTAGAAAATAGTGCTGAATGACTCCTCTGTTCTCTCTGTATTACTACACGCTCTTTATGGCTCCAGTGGCGCAATCGGTTAGCGCGCGGTACTTATAAGACAGTTCCTGCTGAGCAATGCCGAGGTTGTGAGTTCGAGCCTCACCTAGAGCATCTACTCTTTAAGAAATTACTTTGGCTCCTGACATATTCAGCTCATCTTCAATGAAACCAGAATTTGTAGAAAATAGTGCTGAATGATTCCTCTGTTCTGTCTGTATTACTACACAATCCCTATGGCTCCAGTGGCGCAATCAGTTAGCGCGCGGTACTTATAAGACAGTTCCTGCTGAGCAATGCCGAGGTTGTGAGTTCGAGCCTCACCTGGAGCATCTACTCTTTAAGAAATTACTTTGGCTCCTGACATATTCAGCTCATCTTCAATGAAACCAGAATTTGTAGAAAATAGTGCTGAATGATTCCTCTGTTCTGTCTGTATTACTACACAATCCCTACGGCTCCAGTGGCGCAATCGGTTAGCGCGCGGTACTTATAAGACAGTTCCTGCTGAGCAATGCCGAGGTTGTGAGTTCGAGCCTCACCTGGAGCATCTACTCTTTAAGAAATTACTTTGGCTCCTGACATATTCAGCGCATCTTCCATGAAACCAGAATTTGTAGAAAATAGTGCTGAATGACTCCTCTGTTCTGTCTGTATTACTACACACTTCCAGTGGCGCAATCGGTTAGCGCGCGGTACTTATAAGACAGTTCCTGCAGAGCAATGCCGAGCTTGTGAGTTCGAGCATCTACTTTTTAAGAAATTACTTTGACTCCTGTCATATTCAGCTCATCTTCTTTGAAACGAGAATTTCTAGAAAATAGTGCTGAATGACTCCTCTGTTCTCTCTGTATTACTACTTTATGGCTCCAGTGGCGCAATCGGTTAGCGCGCGGTACTTATAAGACAGTTCCTGCTGAGCAATGCCGAGGTTGTGAGTTCGAGCCTCACCTGGAGCATCTACTCTTTAAGAAATTACTTTGGCTCCTGACATATTCAGCGCATCTTCCATGAAACCAGAATTTGTAGAAAATAGTGCTGAATGACTCTTCTGTTCTGTCTGTATTACTACACACTTCCAGTGGCGCAATCGGTTAGCGCGCGGTACTTATAAGACAGTTCCTGCAGAGCAATGCCGAGCTTGTGAGTTCGAGCATCTACTTTTTAAGAAATTACTTTGACTCCTGTCATATTCAGCTCATCTTCTTTGAAACGAGAATTTCTAGAAAATAGTGCTGAATGACTCCTCTGTTCTCTCTGTATTACTACACGCTCTTTATGGCTCCAGTGGCGCAATCGGTTAGCGCGCGGTACTTATAAGACAGTTCCTGCTGAGCAATGCCGAGGTTGTGAGTTCGAGCCTCACCTGGAGCATCTACTCTTTAAGAAATTACTTTGGCTCCTGACATATTCAGCTCATCTTCAATGAAACCAGAATTTGTAGAAAATAGTGCTGAATGATTCCTCTGTTCTGTCTGTATTACTACACAATCCCTATGGCTCCAGTGGCGCAATCGGTTTGCGCGCGGTACTTATAAGACAGTTCCTGCTGAGCAATGCCGAGGTTGTGAGTTCGAGCCTCACCTGGAGCATCTACTCTTTAAGAAATTACTTTGGCTCCTGACATATTCAGCGCATCTTCAATGAAACCAGAATTTGTAGAAAATAGTGCTGAATGACTCCTCTGTTCTGTCTGTATTACTACACAATCCCTACGGCTCCAGTGGCGCAATCGGTTAGCGCGCGGTACTTATAAGACAGTTCCTGCTGAGCAATGCTGAGGTTGTGAGTTCAAGCCTCACCTAGAGCATCTACTCTTTAAGAAATTACTTTGGCTCCTGACATATTCAGCGCATCTTCAATGAAACCAGAATTTGTAGAAAATAGTGCTGAATGACTCCTCTGTTCTGTCTGTATTACTACACACTTCCAGTGGCGCAATCGGTTAGCGCGCGGTACTTATAAGACAGTTCCTGCAGAGCAATGCCGAGGTTGTGAGTTCGAGCATCTACTTTTTAAGAAATTACTTTGACTCCTGTCATATTCAGCTCATCTTCGTTGAAACGAGAATTTCTAGAAAATAGTGCTGAATGACTCCTCTGTTCTCTCTGTATTACTACACAATCCCTATGGCTCCAGTGGCGCAATCAGTTAGCGCGCGGTACTTAAAAGACAGTTCCTGCTGAGCAATGCCGAGGTTGTGAGTTCGAGCCTCACCTGGAGCATCTACTCTTTAAGAAATTACTTTGGCTCCTGACATATTCAGCGCATCTTCCATGAAACCAGAATTTGTAGAAAATAGTGCTGAATGACTCCTCTGTTCTGTCTGTATTACTACACACTTCCAGTGGCGCAATCGGTTAGCGCGCGGTACTTATAAGACAGTTCCTGCAGAGCAATGCCGAGCTTGTGAGTTCGAGCATCTACTTTTTAAGAAATTACTTTGACTCCTGTCATATTCAGCTCATCTTCTTTGAAACGAGAATTTCTAGAAAATAGTGCTGAATGACTCCTCTGTTCTCTCTGTATTACTACTTTATGGCTCCAGTGGCGCAATCGGTTAGCGCGCGGTACTTATAAGACAGTTCCTGCTGAGCAATGCCGAGGTTGTGAGTTCGAGCCTCACCTGGAGCATCTACTCTTTAAGAAATTACTTTGGCTCCTGACATATTCAGCGCATCTTCCATGAAACCAGAATTTGTAGAAAATAGTGCTGAATGACTCTTCTGTTCTGTCTGTATTACTACACACTTCCAGTGGCGCAATCGGTTAGCGCGCGGTACTTATAAGACAGTTCCTGCAGAGCAATGCCGAGCTTGTGAGTTCGAGCATCTACTTTTTAAGAAATTACTTTGACTCCTGTCATATTCAGCTCATCTTCTTTGAAACGAGAATTTCTAGAAAATAGTGCTGAATGACTCCTCTGTTCTCTCTGTATTACTACACGCTCTTTATGGCTCCAGTGGCGCAATCGGTTAGCGCGCGGTACTTATAAGACAGTTCCTGCTGAGCAATGCCGAGGTTGTGAGTTCGAGCCTCACCTGGAGCATCTACTCTTTAAGAAATTACTTTGGCTCCTGACATATTCAGCTCATCTTCAATGAAACCAGAATTTGTAGAAAATAGTGCTGAATGATTCCTCTGTTCTGTCTGTATTACTACACAATCCCTATGGCTCCAGTGGCGCAATCGGTTTGCGCGCGGTACTTATAAGACAGTTCCTGCTGAGCAATGCCGAGGTTGTGAGTTCGAGCCTCACCTGGAGCATCTACTCTTTAAGAAATTACTTTGGCTCCTGACATATTCAGCGCATCTTCAATGAAACCAGAATTTGTAGAAAATAGTGCTGAATGACTCCTCTGTTCTGTCTGTATTACTACACAATCCCTACGGCTCCAGTGGCGCAATCGGTTAGCGCGCGGTACTTATAAGACAGTTCCTGCTGAGCAATGCTGAGGTTGTGAGATCAAGCCTCACCTAGAGCATCTACTCTTTAAGAAATTACTTTGGCTCCTGACATATTCAGCGCATCTTCAATGAAACCAGAATTTGTAGAAAATAGTGCTGAATGACTCCTCTGTTCTGTCTGTATTACTACACACTTCCAGTGGCGCAATCGGTTAGCGCGCGGTACTTATAAGACAGTTCCTGCAGAGCAATGCCGAGGTTGTGAGTTCGAGCATCTACTTTTTAAGAAATTACTTTGACTCCTGTCATATTCAGCTCATCTTCGTTGAAACGAGAATTTCTAGAAAATAGTGCTGAATGACTCCTCTGTTCTCTCTGTATTACTACACGCTCTTTATGGCTCCAGTGGCGCAATCGGTTAGCGCGCGGTACTTATAAGACAGTTCCTGCTGAGCAATGCCGAGGTTGTGAGTTCGAGCCTCACCTGGAGCATCTACTCTTTAAGAAATTACTTTGGCTCCTGACATATTCAGCTCATCTTCAATGAAACCAGAATTTGTAGAAAATAGTGCTGAATGATTATTCCTCTGTTCTGTCTGTATTACTACACAATCCCTATGGCTCCAGTGGCGCAATCAGTTAGCGCGCGGTACTTATAAGACAGTTCCTGCTGAGCAATGCCGAGGTTGTGAGTTCGAGCCTCACCTGGAGCATCTACTCTTTAAGAAATTACTTTGGCTCCTGACATATTCAGCTCATCTTCAATGAAACCAGAATTTGTAGAAAATAGTGCTGAATGATTCCTCTGTTCTGTCTGTATTACTACACAATCCCTACGGCTCCAGTGGCGCAATCGGTTAGCGCGCGGTACTTATAAGACAGTTCCTGCTGAGCAATGCCGAGGTTGTGAGTTCGAGCCTCACCTGGAGCATCTACTCTTTAAGAAATTACTTTGGCTCCTGACATATTCAGCGCATCTTCCATGAAACCAGAATTTGTAGAAAATAGTGCTGAATGACTCCTCTGTTCTGTCTGTATTACTACACACTTCCAGTGGCGCAATCGGTTAGCGCGCGGTACTTATAAGACAGTTCCTGCAGAGCAATGCCGAGCTTGTGAGTTCGAGCATCTACTTTTTAAGAAATTACTTTGACTCCTGTCATATTCAGCTCATCTTCTTTGAAACGAGAATTTCTAGAAAATAGTGCTGAATGACTCCTCTGTTCTCTCTGTATTACTACTTTATGGCTCCAGTGGCGCAATCGGTTAGCGCGCGGTACTTATAAGACAGTTCCTGCTGAGCAATGCCGAGGTTGTGAGTTCGAGCCTCACCTGGAGCATCTACTCTTTAAGAAATTACTTTGGCTCCTGACATATTCAGCGCATCTTCCATGAAACCAGAATTTGTAGAAAATAGTGCTGAATGACTCTTCTGTTCTGTCTGTATTACTACACACTTCCAGTGGCGCAATCGGTTAGCGCGCGGTACTTATAAGACAGTTCCTGCAGAGCAATGCCGAGCTTGTGAGTTCGAGCATCTACTTTTTAAGAAATTACTTTGACTCCTGTCATATTCAGCTCATCTTCTTTGAAACGAGAATTTCTAGAAAATAGTGCTGAATGACTCCTCTGTTCTCTCTGTATTACTACACGCTCTTTATGGCTCCAGTGGCGCAATCGGTTAGCGCGCGGTACTTATAAGACAGTTCCTGCTGAGCAATGCCGAGGTTGTGAGTTCGAGCCTCACCTGGAGCATCTACTCTTTAAGAAATTACTTTGGCTCCTGACATATTCAGCTCATCTTCAATGAAACCAGAATTTGTAGAAAATAGTGCTGAATGATTCCTCTGTTCTGTCTGTATTACTACACAATCCCTATGGCTCCAGTGGCGCAATCGGTTTGCGCGCGGTACTTATAAGACAGTTCCTGCTGAGCAATGCCGAGGTTGTGAGTTCGAGCCTCACCTGGAGCATCTACTCTTTAAGAAATTACTTTGGCTCCTGACATATTCAGCGCATCTTCAATGAAACCAGAATTTGTAGAAAATAGTGCTGAATGACTCCTCTGTTCTGTCTGTATTACTACACAATCCCTACGGCTCCAGTGGCGCAATCGGTTAGCGCGCGGTACTTATAAGACAGTTCCTGCTGAGCAATGCTGAGGTTGTGAGATCAAGCCTCACCTAGAGCATCTACTCTTTAAGAAATTACTTTGGCTCCTGACATATTCAGCGCATCTTCAATGAAACCAGAATTTGTAGAAAATAGTGCTGAATGACTCCTCTGTTCTGTCTGTATTACTACACACTTCCAGTGGCGCAATCGGTTAGCGCGCGGTACTTATAAGACAGTTCCTGCAGAGCAATGCCGAGGTTGTGAGTTCGAGCATCTACTTTTTAAGAAATTACTTTGACTCCTGTCATATTCAGCTCATCTTCGTTGAAACGAGAATTTCTAGAAAATAGTGCTGAATGACTCCTCTGTTCTGTCTGTATTACTACACACTTCCAGTGGCGCAATCGGTTAGCGCGCGGTACTTATAAGACAGTTCCTGCTGAGCAATGCCGAGGTTGTGAGTTCGAGCCTCACCTGGAGCATCTACTCTTTAAGAAATTACTTTGGCTCCTGACATATTCAGCTCATCTTCAATGAATCCAGAATTTGTAGAAAATAGTGCTGAATGATTCCTCTGTTCTGTCTGTATTACTACACAATCCCTATGGCTCCAGTGGCGCAATCGGTTTGCGCGCGGTACTTATAAGACAGTTCCTGCTGAGCAATGCCGAGGTTGTGAGTTCGAGCCTCACCTGGAGCATCTACTCTTTAAGAAATTACTTTGGCTCCTGACATATTCAGCGCATCTTCAATGAAACCAGAATTTGTAGAAAATAGTGCTGAATGACTCCTCTGTTCTGTCTGTATTACTACACAATCCCTACGGCTCCAGTGGCGCAATCGGTTAGCGCGCGGTACTTATAAGACAGTTCCTGCTGAGCAATGCTGAGGTTGTGAGATCAAGCCTCACCTAGAGCATCTACTCTTTAAGAAATTACTTTGGCTCCTGACATATTCAGCGCATCTTCAATGAAACCAGAATTTGTAGAAAATAGTGCTGAATGACTCCTCTGTTCTGTCTGTATTACTACACACTTCCAGTGGCGCAATCGGTTAGCGCGCGGTACTTATAAGACAGTTCCTGCAGAGCAATGCCGAGGTTGTGAGTTCGAGCATCTACTTTTTAAGAAATTACTTTGACTCCTGTCATATTCAGCTCATCTTCGTTGAAACGAGAATTTCTAGAAAATAGTGCTGAATGACTCCTCTGTTCTCTCTGTATTACTACACAATCCCTATGGCTCCAGTGGCGCAATCAGTTAGCGCGCGGTACTTAAAAGACAGTTCCTGCTGAGCAATGCCGAGGTTGTGAGTTCGAGCCTCACCTGGAGCATCTACTCTTTAAGAAATTACTTTGGCTCCTGACATATTCAGCGCATCTTCCATGAAACCAGAATTTGTAGAAAATAGTGCTGAATGACTCCTCTGTTCTGTCTGTATTACTACACACTTCCAGTGGCGCAATCGGTTAGCGCGCGGTACTTATAAGACAGTTCCTGCAGAGCAATGCCGAGCTTGTGAGTTCGAGCATCTACTTTTTAAGAAATTACTTTGACTCCTGTCATATTCAGCTCATCTTCTTTGAAACGAGAATTTCTAGAAAATAGTGCTGAATGACTCCTCTGTTCTCTCTGTATTACTACTTTATGGCTCCAGTGGCGCAATCGGTTAGCGCGCGGTACTTATAAGACAGTTCCTGCTGAGCAATGCCGAGGTTGTGAGTTCGAGCCTCACCTGGAGCATCTACTCTTTAAGAAATTACTTTGGCTCCTGACATATTCAGCGCATCTTCCATGAAACCAGAATTTGTAGAAAATAGTGCTGAATGACTCTTCTGTTCTGTCTGTATTACTACACACTTCCAGTGGCGCAATCGGTTAGCGCGCGGTACTTATAAGACAGTTCCTGCAGAGCAATGCCGAGCTTGTGAGTTCGAGCATCTACTTTTTAAGAAATTACTTTGACTCCTGTCATATTCAGCTCATCTTCTTTGAAACGAGAATTTCTAGAAAATAGTGCTGAATGACTCCTCTGTTCTCTCTGTATTACTACACGCTCTTTATGGCTCCAGTGGCGCAATCGGTTAGCGCGCGGTACTTATAAGACAGTTCCTGCTGAGCAATGCCGAGGTTGTGAGTTCGAGCCTCACCTGGAGCATCTACTCTTTAAGAAATTACTTTGGCTCCTGACATATTCAGCTCATCTTCAATGAAACCAGAATTTGTAGAAAATAGTGCTGAATGATTCCTCTGTTCTGTCTGTATTACTACACAATCCCTATGGCTCCAGTGGCGCAATCGGTTTGCGCGCGGTACTTATAAGACAGTTCCTGCTGAGCAATGCCGAGGTTGTGAGTTCGAGCCTCACCTGGAGCATCTACTCTTTAAGAAATTACTTTGGCTCCTGACATATTCAGCGCATCTTCAATGAAACCAGAATTTGTAGAAAATAGTGCTGAATGACTCCTCTGTTCTGTCTGTATTACTACACAATCCCTACGGCTCCAGTGGCGCAATCGGTTAGCGCGCGGTACTTATAAGACAGTTCCTGCTGAGCAATGCTGAGGTTGTGAGTTCAAGCCTCACCTAGAGCATCTACTCTTTAAGAAATTACTTTGGCTCCTGACATATTCAGCGCATCTTCAATGAAACCAGAATTTGTAGAAAATAGTGCTGAATGACTCCTCTGTTCTGTCTGTATTACTACACACTTCCAGTGGCGCAATCGGTTAGCGCGCGGTACTTATAAGACAGTTCCTGCAGAGCAATGCCGAGGTTGTGAGTTCGAGCATCTACTTTTTAAGAAATTACTTTGACTCCTGTCATATTCAGCTCATCTTCGTTGAAACGAGAATTTCTAGAAAATAGTGCTGAATGACTCCTCTGTTCTCTCTGTATTACTACACAATCCCTATGGCTCCAGTGGCGCAATCAGTTAGCGCGCGGTACTTAAAAGACAGTTCCTGCTGAGCAATGCCGAGGTTGTGAGTTCGAGCCTCACCTGGAGCATCTACTCTTTAAGAAATTACTTTGGCTCCTGACATATTCAGCGCATCTTCAATGAAACCAGAATTTGTAGAAAATAGTGCTGAATGACTCCTCTGTTCTGTCTGTATTACTACACACTTCCAGTGGCGCAATCGGTTAGCGCGCGGTACTTATAAGACAGTTCCTGCAGAGCAATGCCGAGGTTGTGAGTTCGAGCATCTACTTTTTAAGAAATTACTTTGACTCCTGTCATATTCAGCTCATCTTCGTTGAAACGAGAATTTCTAGAAAATAGTGCTGAATGACTCCTCTGTTCTCTCTGTATTACTACACAATCCCTATGGCTCCAGTGGCGCAATCAGTTAGCGCGCGGTACTTAAAAGACAGATCCTGCTGAGCAATGCCGAGGTTGTGAGTTCGAGCCTCACCTGGAGCATCTACTCTTTAAGAAATTACTTTGGCTCCTGACATATTCAGCGCATCTTCCATGAAACCAGAATTTGTAGAAAATAGTGCTGAATGACTCCTCTGTTCTGTCTGTATTACTACACACTTCCAGTGGCGCAATCGGTTAGCGCGCGGTACTTATAAGACAGTTCCTGCAGAGCAATGCCGAGCTTGTGAGTTCGAGCATCTACTTTTTAAGAAATTACTTTGACTCCTGTCATATTCAGCTCATCTTCTTTGAAACGAGAATTTCTAGAAAATAGTGCTGAATGACTCCTCTGTTCTCTCTGTATTACTACTTTATGGCTCCAGTGGCGCAATCGGTTAGCGCGCGGTACTTATAAGACAGTTCCTGCTGAGCAATGCCGAGGTTGTGAGTTCGAGCCTCACCTGGAGCATCTACTCTTTAAGAAATTACTTTGGCTCCTGACATATTCAGCTCATCTTCAATGAAACCAGAATTTGTAGAAAATAGTGCTGAATGATTCCTCTGTTCTGTCTGTATTACTACACAATCCCTACAGCTCCACTGGCGCAATCGGTTAGCGCGCGGTACTTATAAGACAGTTCCTGCTGAGCAATGCCGAGGTTGTGAGTTCGAGCCTCACCTGGAGCATCTACTCTTTAAGAAATTACTTTGGCTCCTGACATATTCAGCTCATCTTCAATGAAACCAGAATTTGTAGAAAATAGTGCTGAATGATTCCTCTGTTCTGTCTGTATTACTACACAATCCCTACAGCTCCAGTGGCGCAATCGGTTAGCGCGCGGTACTTATAAGACAGTTCCTGCTGAGCAATGCCGAGGTTGTGAGTTCGAGCCTCACCTGGAGCATCTACTCTTTAAGAAATTACTTTGGCTCCTGACATATTCAGCGCATCTTCCATGAAACCAGAATTTGTAGAAAATAGTGCTGAATGACTCCTCTGTTCTGTCTGTATTACTACACACTTCCAGTGGCGCAATCGGTTAGCGCGCGGTACTTATAAGACAGTTCCTGCAGAGCAATGCCGAGCTTGTGAGTTCGAGCATGTACTTTTTAAGAAATTACTTTGACTCCTGTCATATTCAGCTCATCTTCTTTGAAACGAGAATTTCTAGAAAATAGTGCTGAATGACTCCTCTGTTCTCTCTGTATTACTACATGCTCTTTATGGCTCCAGTGGCGCAATCGGTTAGCGCGCGGTACTTATAAGACAGTTCCTGCTGAGCAATGCCGAGGTTGTGAGTTCGAGCCTCACCTGGAGCATCTACTCTTTAAGAAATTACTTTGGCTCCTGACATATTCAGCGCATCTTCAATGAAACCAGAATTTGTAGAAAATAGTGCTGAATGACTCCTCTGTTCTGTCTGTATTACTACACAATCCCTACGGCTCCAGTGGCGCAATCGGTTAGCGCGCGGTACTTATAAGACAGTTCCTGCTGAGCAATGCTGAGGTTGTGAGTTCAAGCCTCACCTAGAGCATCTACTCTTTAAGAAATTACTTTGGCTCCTGACATATTCAGCGCATCTTCAATGAAACCAGAATTTGTAGAAAATAGTGCTGAATGACTCCTCTGTTCTGTCTGTATTACTACACACTTCCAGTGGCGCAATCGGTTAGCGCGCGGTACTTATAAGACAGTTCCTGCAGAGCAATGCCGAGGTTGTGAGTTCGAGCATCTACTTTTTAAGAAATTACTTTGACTCCTGTCATATTCAGCTCATCTTCGTTGAAACGAGAATTTCTAGAAAATAGTGCTGAATGACTCCTCTGTTCTCTCTGTATTACTACACAATCCCTATGGCTCCAGTGGCGCAATCAGTTAGCGCGCGGTACTTAAAAGACAGTTCCTGCTGAGCAATGCCGAGGTTGTGAGTTCGAGCCTCACCTGGAGCATCTACTCTTTAAGAAATTACTTTGGCTCCTGACATATTCAGCGCATCTTCAATGAAACCAGAATTTGTAGAAAATAGTGCTGAATGACTCCTCTGTTCTGTCTGTATTACTACACACTTCCAGTGGCGCAATCGGTTAGCGCGCGGTACTTATAAGACAGTTCCTGCAGAGCAATGCCGAGGTTGTGAGTTCGAGCATCTACTTTTTAAGAAATTACTTTGACTCCTGTCATATTCAGCTCATCTTCGTTGAAACGAGAATTTCTAGAAAATAGTGCTGAATGACTCCTCTGTTCTCTCTGTATTACTACACAATCCCTATGGCTCCAGTGGCGCAATCAGTTAGCGCGCGGTACTTAAAAGACAGATCCTGCTGAGCAATGCCGAGGTTGTGAGTTCGAGCCTCACCTGGAGCATCTACTCTTTAAGAAATTACTTTGGCTCCTGACATATTCAGCGCATCTTCCATGAAACCAGAATTTGTAGAAAATAGTGCTGAATGACTCCTCTGTTCTGTCTGTATTACTACACACTTCCAGTGGCGCAATCGGTTACCGCGCGGTACTTATAAGACAGTTCCTGCAGAGCAATGCCGAGCTTGTGAGTTCGAGCATCTACTTTTTAAGAAATTACTTTGACTCCTGTCATATTCAGCTCATCTTCTTTGAAACGAGAATTTCTAGAAAATAGTGCTGAATGACTCCTCTGTTCTCTCTGTATTACTACTTTATGGCTCCAGTGGCGCAATCGGTTAGCGCGCGGTACTTATAAGACAGTTCCTGCTGAGCAATGCCGAGGTTGTGAGTTCGAGCCTCACCTGGAGCATCTACTCTTTAAGAAATTACTTTGGCTCCTGACATATTCAGCTCATCTTCAATGAAACCAGAATTTGTAGAAAATAGTGCTGAATGATTCCTCTGTTCTGTCTGTATTACTACACAATCCCTACAGCTCCACTGGCGCAATCGGTTAGCGCGCGGTACTTATAAGACAGTTCCTGCTGAGCAATGCCGAGGTTGTGAGTTCGAGCCTCACCTGGAGCATCTACTCTTTAAGAAATTACTTTGGCTCCTGACATATTCAGCTCATCTTCAATGAAACCAGAATTTGTAGAAAATAGTGCTGAATGATTCCTCTGTTCTGTCTGTATTACTACACAATCCCTACAGCTCCAGTGGCGCAATCGGTTAGCGCGCGGTACTTATAAGACAGTTCCTGCTGAGCAATGCCGAGGTTGTGAGTTCGAGCCTCACCTGGAGCATCTACTCTTTAAGAAATTACTTTGGCTCCTGACATATTCAGCGCATCTTCCATGAAACCAGAATTTGTAGAAAATAGTGCTGAATGACTCCTCTGTTCTGTCTGTATTACTACACACTTCCAGTGGCGCAATCGGTTAGCGCGCGGTACTTATAAGACAGTTCCTGCAGAGCAATGCCGAGCTTGTGAGTTCGAGCATCTACTTTTTAAGAAATTACTTTGACTCCTGTCATATTCAGCTCATCTTCTTTGAAACGAGAATTTCTAGAAAATAGTGCTGAATGACTCCTCTGTTCTCTCTGTATTACTACTTTATGGCTCCAGTGGCGCAATCGGTTAGCGCGCGGTACTTATAAGACAGTTCCTGCTGAGCAATGCCGAGGTTGTGAGTTCGAGCCTCACCTGGAGCATCTACTCTTTAAGAAATTACTTTGGCTCCTGACATATTCAGCGCATCTTCCATGAAACCAGAATTTGTAGAAAATAGTGCTGAATGACTCCTCTGTTCTGTCTGTATTACTACACACTTCCAGTGGCGCAATCGGTTAGCGCGCGGTACTTATAAGACAGTTCCTGCAGAGCAATGCCGAGCTTGTGAGTTCGAGCATGTACTTTTTAAGAAATTACTTTGACTCCTGTCATATTCAGCTCATCTTCTTTGAAACGAGAATTTCTAGAAAATAGTGCTGAATGACTCCTCTGTTCTCTCTGTATTACTACATGCTCTTTATGGCTCCAGTGGCGCAATCGGTTAGCGCGCGGTACTTATAAGACAGTTCCTGCTGAGCAATGCCGAGGTTGTGAGTTCGAGCCTCACCTGGAGCATCTACTCTTTAAGAAATTACTTTGGCTCCTGACATATTCAGCGCATCTTCAATGAAACCAGAATTTGTAGAAAATAGTGCTGAATGACTCCTCTGTTCTGTCTGTATTACTACACAATCCCTACGGCTCCAGTGGCGCAATCGGTTAGCGCGCGGTACTTATAAGACAGTTCCTGCTGAGCAATGCTGAGGTTGTGAGATCAAGCCTCACCTAGAGCATCTACTCTTTAAGAAATTACTTTGGCTCCTGACATATTCAGCGCATCTTCAATGAAACCAGAATTTGTAGAAAATAGTGCTGAATGACTCCTCTGTTCTGTCTGTATTACTACACACTTCCAGTGGCGCAATCGGTTAGCGCGCGGTACTTATAAGACAGTTCCTGCAGAGCAATGCCGAGGTTGTGAGTTCGAGCATCTACTTTTTAAGAAATTACTTTGACTCCTGTCATATTCAGCTCATCTTCGTTGAAACGAGAATTTCTAGAAAATAGTGCTGAATGACTCCTCTGTTCTCTCTGTATTACTACACAATCCCTATGGCTCCAGTGGCGCAATCAGTTAGCGCGCGGTACTTAAAAGACAGTTCCTGCTGAGCAATGCCGAGGTTGTGAGTTCGAGCCTCACCTGGAGCATCTACTCTTTAAGAAATTACTTTGGCTCCTGACATATTCAGCGCATCTTCCATGAAACCAGAATTTGTAGAAAATAGTGCTGAATGACTCCTCTGTTCTGTCTGTATTACTACACACTTCCAGTGGCGCAATCGGTTAGCGCGCGGTACTTATAAGACAGTTCCTGCAGAGCAATGCCGAGCTTGTGAGTTCGAGCATCTACTTTTTAAGAAATTACTTTGACTCCTGTCATATTCAGCTCATCTTCTTTGAAACGAGAATTTCTAGAAAATAGTGCTGAATGACTCCTCTGTTCTCTCTGTATTACTACTTTATGGCTCCAGTGGCGCAATCGGTTAGCGCGCGGTACTTATAAGACAGTTCCTGCTGAGCAATGCCGAGGTTGTGAGTTCGAGCCTCACCTGGAGCATCTACTCTTTAAGAAATTACTTTGGCTCCTGACATATTCAGCGCATCTTCAATGAAACCAGAATTTGTAGAAAATAGTGCTGAATGACTCCTCTGTTCTGTCTGTATTACTACACAATCCCTACGGCTCCAGTGGCGCAATCGGTTAGCGCGCGGTACTTATAAGACAGTTCCTGCTGAGCAATGCTGAGGTTGTGAGTTCAAGCCTCACCTAGAGCATCTACTCTTTAAGAAATTACTTTGGCTCCTGACATATTCAGCGCATCTTCAATGAAACCAGAATTTGTAGAAAATAGTGCTGAATGACTCCTCTGTTCTGTCTGTATTACTACACACTTCCAGTGGCGCAATCGGTTAGCGCGCGGTACTTATAAGACAGTTCCTGCAGAGCAATGCCGAGGTTGTGAGTTCGAGCATCTACTTTTTAAGAAATTACTTTGACTCCTGTCATATTCAGCTCATCTTCGTTGAAACGAGAATTTCTAGAAAATAGTGCTGAATGACTCCTCTGTTCTCTCTGTATTACTACACAATCCCTATGGCTCCAGTGGCGCAATCAGTTAGCGCGCGGTACTTAAAAGACAGTTCCTGCTGAGCAATGCCGAGGTTGTGAGTTCGAGCCTCACCTGGAGCATCTACTCTTTAAGAAATTACTTTGGCTCCTGACATATTCAGCGCATCTTCAATGAAACCAGAATTTGTAGAAAATAGTGCTGAATGACTCCTCTGTTCTGTCTGTATTACTACACACTTCCAGTGGCGCAATCGGTTAGCGCGCGGTACTTATAAGACAGTTCCTGCAGAGCAATGCCGAGGTTGTGAGTTCGAGCATCTACTTTTTAAGAAATTACTTTGACTCCTGTCATATTCAGCTCATCTTCGTTGAAACGAGAATTTCTAGAAAATAGTGCTGAATGTCTCCTCTGTTCTCTCTGTATTACTACACAATCCCTATGGCTCCAGTGGCGCAATCAGTTAGCGCGCGGTACTTAAAAGACAGATCCTGCTGAGCAATGCCGAGGTTGTGAGTTCGAGCCTCACCTGGAGCATCTACTCTTTAAGAAATTACTTTGGCTCCTGACATATTCAGCGCATCTTCCATGAAACCAGAATTTGTAGAAAATAGTGCTGAATGACTCCTCTGTTCTGTCTGTATTACTACACACTTCCAGTGGCGCAATCGGTTACCGCGCGGTACTTATAAGACAGTTCCTGCAGAGCAATGCCGAGCTTGTGAGTTCGAGCATCTACTTTTTAAGAAATTACTTTGACTCCTGTCATATTCAGCTCATCTTCTTTGAAACGAGAATTTCTAGAAAATAGTGCTGAATGACTCCTCTGTTCTCTCTGTATTACTACTTTATGGCTCCAGTGGCGCAATCGGTTAGCGCGCGGTACTTATAAGACAGTTCCTGCTGAGCAATGCCGAGGTTGTGAGTTCGAGCCTCACCTGGAGCATCTACTCTTTAAGAAATTACTTTGGCTCCTGACATATTCAGCTCATCTTCAATGAAACCAGAATTTGTAGAAAATAGTGCTGAATGATTCCTCTGTTCTGTCTGTATTACTACACAATCCCTACAGCTCCACTGGCGCAATCGGTTAGCGCGCGGTACTTATAAGACAGTTCCTGCTGAGCAATGCCGAGGTTGTGAGTTCGAGCCTCACCTGGAGCATCTACTCTTTAAGAAATTACTTTGGCTCCTGACATATTCAGCTCATCTTCAATGAAACCAGAATTTGTAGAAAATAGTGCTGAATGATTCCTCTGTTCTGTCTGTATTACTACACAATCCCTACAGCTCCAGTGGCGCAATCGGTTAGCGCGCGGTACTTATAAGACAGTTCCTGCTGAGCAATGCCGAGGTTGTGAGTTCGAGCCTCACCTGGAGCATCTACTCTTTAAGAAATTACTTTGGCTCCTGACATATTCAGCGCATCTTCCATGAAACCAGAATTTGTAGAAAATAGTGCTGAATGACTCCTCTGTTCTGTCTGTATTACTACACACTTCCAGTGGCGCAATCGGTTAGCGCGCGGTACTTATAAGACAGTTCCTGCAGAGCAATGCCGAGCTTGTGAGTTCGAGCATCTACTTTTTAAGAAATTACTTTGACTCCTGTCATATTCAGCTCATCTTCTTTGAAACGAGAATTTCTAGAAAATAGTGCTGAATGACTCCTCTGTTCTCTCTGTATTACTACTTTATGGCTCCAGTGGCGCAATCGGTTAGCGCGCGGTACTTATAAGACAGTTCCTGCTGAGCAATGCCGAGGTTGTGAGTTCGAGCCTCACCTGGAGCATCTACTCTTTAAGAAATTACTTTGGCTCCTGACATATTCAGCGCATCTTCCATGAAACCAGAATTTGTAGAAAATAGTGCTGAATGACTCCTCTGTTCTGTCTGTATTACTACACACTTCCAGTGGCGCAATCGGTTAGCGCGCGGTACTTATAAGACAGTTCCTGCAGAGCAATGCCGAGCTTGTGAGTTCGAGCATGTACTTTTTAAGAAATTACTTTGACTCCTGTCATATTCAGCTCATCTTCTTTGAAACGAGAATTTCTAGAAAATAGTGCTGAATGACTCCTCTGTTCTCTCTGTATTACTACATGCTCTTTATGGCTCCAGTGGCGCAATCGGTTAGCGCGCGGTACTTATAAGACAGTTCCTGCTGAGCAATGCCGAGGTTGTGAGTTCGAGCCTCACCTGGAGCATCTACTCTTTAAGAAATTACTTTGGCTCCTGACATATTCAGCGCATCTTCAATGAAACCAGAATTTGTAGAAAATAGTGCTGAATGACTCCTCTGTTCTGTCTGTATTACTACACAATCCCTACGGCTCCAGTGGCGCAATCGGTTAGCGCGCGGTACTTATAAGACAGTTCCTGCTGAGCAATGCTGAGGTTGTGAGATCAAGCCTCACCTAGAGCATCTACTCTTTAAGAAATTACTTTGGCTCCTGACATATTCAGCGCATCTTCAATGAAACCAGAATTTGTAGAAAATAGTGCTGAATGACTCCTCTGTTCTGTCTGTATTACTACACACTTCCAGTGGCGCAATCGGTTAGCGCGCGGTACTTATAAGACAGTTCCTGCAGAGCAATGCCGAGGTTGTGAGTTCGAGCATCTACTTTTTAAGAAATTACTTTGACTCCTGTCATATTCAGCTCATCTTCGTTGAAACGAGAATTTCTAGAAAATAGTGCTGAATGACTCCTCTGTTCTCTCTGTATTACTACACAATCCCTATGGCTCCAGTGGCGCAATCAGTTAGCGCGCGGTACTTAAAAGACAGTTCCTGCTGAGCAATGCCGAGGTTGTGAGTTCGAGCCTCACCTGGAGCATCTACTCTTTAAGAAATTACTTTGGCTCCTGACATATTCAGCGCATCTTCCATGAAACCAGAATTTGTAGAAAATAGTGCTGAATGACTCCTCTGTTCTGTCTGTATTACTACACACTTCCAGTGGCGCAATCGGTTAGCGCGCGGTACTTATAAGACAGTTCCTGCAGAGCAATGCCGAGCTTGTGAGTTCGAGCATCTACTTTTTAAGAAATTACTTTGACTCCTGTCATATTCAGCTCATCTTCTTTGAAACGAGAATTTCTAGAAAATAGTGCTGAATGACTCCTCTGTTCTCTCTGTATTACTACTTTATGGCTCCAGTGGCGCAATCGGTTAGCGCGCGGTACTTATAAGACAGTTCCTGCTGAGCAATGCCGAGGTTGTGAGTTCGAGCCTCACCTGGAGCATCTACTCTTTAAGAAATTACTTTGGCTCCTGACATATTCAGCTCATCTTCAATGAAACCAGAATTTGTAGAAAATAGTGCTGAATGATTCCTCTGTTCTGTCTGTATTACTACACAATCCCTATGGCTCCAGTGGCGCAATCGGTTAGCGCGCGGTACTTATAAGACAGTTCCTGCTGAGCAATGCCGAGGTTGTGAGTTCGAGCCTCACCTGGAGCATCTACTCTTTAAGAAATTACTTTGGCTCCTGACATATTCAGCTCATCTTCAATGAAACCAGAATTTGTAGAAAATAGTGCTGAATGATTCCTCTGTTCTGTCTGTATTACTACACAATCCCTATGGCTCCAGTGGCGCAATCGGTTAGCGCGCGGTACTTATAAGACAGTTCCTGCTGAGCAATGCCGAGGTTGTGAGTTCGAGCCTCACCTGGAGCATCTACTCTTTAAGAAATTACTTTGGCTCCTGACATATTCAGCGCATCTTCAATGAAACCAGAATTTGTAGAAAATAGTGCTGAATGACTCCTCTGTTCTGTCTGTGTTACTACACACTTCCAGTGGCGCAATCGGTTAGCCCGCGGTACTTATAAGACAGTTCCTGCAGAGCAATGCCGAGGTTGTGAGTTCAAGCCTCACCTGGAGCATCTACTCTTTAAGAAATTACTTTGGCTCCTGACATATTCCGCTCATCTTCAATGAAACCAGAATTTGTAGAAAATAGTGCTGAATGATTCCTCTGTTCTGTCTGTATTACTACACAATCCCTATGGCTCCAGTGGCGCAATCGGTTAGCGCGCGGTACTTATAAGACAGTTCCTGCTGAGCAATGCCGAGGTTGTGAGTTCGAGCCTCACCTGGAGCATCTACTCTTTAAGAAATTACTTTGGCTCCTGACATATTCAGCGCATCTTCAATGAAACCAGAATTTGTAGAAAATAGTGCTGAATGATTCCTCTGTTCTGTCTGTATTACTACACAATCCCTACGGCTCCAGTGGCGCAATCGGTTAGCGCGCGGTACTTATAAGACAGTTCCTGCTGAGCAATGCCGAGGTTGTGAGTTCGAGCCTCACCTGGAGCATCTACTCTTTAAGAAATTACTTTGGCTCCTGACATATTCAGCTCATCTTCAATGAAACCAGAATTTGTAGAAAATAGTGCTGAATGATTCCTCTGTTCTGTCTGTATTACTACACAATCCCTATGGCTCCAGTGGCGCAATCGGTTAGCGCGCGGTACTTATAAGACAGTTCCTGCTGAGCAATGCCGAGGTTGTGAGTTCGAGCCTCACCTGGAGCATCTACTCTTTAAGAAATTACTTTGGCTCCTGACATATTCAGCTCATCTTCAATGAAACCAGAATTTGTAGAAAATAGTGCTGAATGATTCCTCTGTTCTGTCTGTATTACTACACAATCCCTATGGCTCCAGTGGCGCAATCGGTTAGCGCGCGGTACTTATAAGACAGTTCCTGCTGAGCAATGCCGAGGTTGTGAGTTCGAGCCTCACCTGGAGCATCTACTCTTTAAGAAATTACTTTGGCTCCTGACATATTCAGCGCATCTTCAATGAAACCAGAATTTGTAGAAAATAGTGCTGAATGACTCCTGTGTTCTGTCTGTGTTACTACACACTTCCAGTGGCGCAATCGGTTAGCCCACGGTACTTATAAGACAGTTCCTGCAGAGCAATGCCGAGGTTGTGAGTTCAAGCCTCACCTGGAGCATCTACTCTTTAAGAAATTACTTTGGCTCCTGACATATTCCGCTCATCTTCAATGAAACCAGAATTTGTAGAAAATAGTGCTGAATGATTCCTCTGTTCTGTCTGTATTACTACACAATCCCTACGGCTCCAGTGGCGCAATCGGTTAGCGCGCGGTACTTATAAGACAGTTCCTGCTGAGCAATGCTGAGGTTGTGAGTTCAAGCCTCACCTAGAGCATCTACTCTTTAAGAAATTACTTTGGCTCCTGACATATTCAGCGCATCTTCAATGAAACCAGAATTTGTAGAAAATAGTGCTGAATGATTCCTCTGTTCTGTCTGTATTACTACACAATCCCTACGGCTCCAGTGGCGCAATCGGTTAGCGCGCGGTACTTATAAGACAGTTCCTGCTGAGCAATGCTGAGGTTGTGAGTTCAAGCCTCACCTAGAGCATCTACACTTTAAGAAATTACTTTGGCTCCTGACATATTCAGCGCATCTTCAATGAAACCAGAATTTGTAGAAAATAGTGCTGAATGATTCCTCTGTTCTGTCTGTATTACTACACAATCCCTACGGCTCCAGTGGCGCAATCGGTTAGCGCGCGGTACTTATAAGACAGTTCCTGCTGAGCAATGCTGAGGTTGTGAGTTCAAGCCTCACCTAGAGCATCTACTCTTTAAGAAATTACTTTGGCTCCTGACATATTCAGCGCATCTTCAATGAAACCAGAATTTGTAGAAAATAGTGCTGAATGACTCCTCTGTTCTGTCTGTATTACTACACACTTCCAGTGGCGCAATCGGTTAGCGCGCGGTACTTATAAGACAGTTCCTGCAGAGCAATGCCGAGGTTGTGAGTTCGAGCATCTACTTTTTAAGAAATTACTTTGACTCCTGTCATATTCAGCTCATCTTCTTTGAAACGAGAATTTCTAGAAAATAGTGCTGAATGACTCCTCTGTTCTCTCTGTATTACTACTTTCTGGCTCCAGTGGCGCAATCGGTTAGCGCGCGGTACTTATAAGACAGTTCCTGCTGAGCAATGCCGAGGTTGTGAGTTCGATCCTCACCTGGAGCATCTACTCTTTAAGAAATTACTTTGGCTCCTGACATATTCAGCTCATCTTCAATGAAACCAGAATTTGTAGAAAATAGTGCTGAATGATTCCTCTGTTCTGTCTGTATTACTACACAGTCCCTATGGCTCCAGTGGCGCAATCGGTTAGCGCGCGGTACTTATAACACAGTTCCTGCTGAGCAATGCCGAGGTTGTGAGTTCGAGCCTCACCTGGAGCATCTACTCTTTAAGAAATTACTTTGGCTCCTGACATATTCAGCTCATCTTCAATGAAACCAGAATTTGTAGAAAATAGTGCTGAATGATTCCTCTGTTCTGTCTGTATTACTACACAGTCCCTATGGCTCCAGTGGCGCAATCGGTTAGCGCGCGGTACTTATAAGACAGTTCCTGCTGAGCAATGCCGAGGTTGTGAGTTCGAGCCTCACCTGGAGCATCTACTCTTTAAGAAATTACTTTGGCTCCTGACATATTCAGCTCATCTTCAATGAAACCAGAATTTGTAGAAAATAGTGCTGAATGATTCCTCTGTTCTGTCTGTATTACTACACAGTCCCTATGGCTCCAGTGGCGCAATCGGTTAGCGCGCGGTACTTATAAGACAGTTCCTGCTGAGCAATGCCGAGGTTGTGAGTTCGAGCCTCACCTGGAGCATCTACTCTTTAAGAAATTACTTTGGCTCCTGACATATTCAGCTCATCTTCAATGAAACCAGAATTTGTAGAAAATAGTGCTGAATGATTCCTCTGTTCTGTCTGTATTACTACACAATCCCTATGGCTCCAGTGGCGCAATCGGTTTGCGCGCGGTACTTATAAGACAGTTCCTGCTGAGCAATGCCGAGGTTGTGAGTTCAAGCCTCACCTGGAGCATCTACTCTTTAAGAAATTACTTTGGCTCCTGACATATTCAGCGCATCTTCAATGAAACCAGAATTTGTAGAAAATAGTGCTGAATGACTCCTCTGTTCTGTCTGTATTACTACACACTTCCAGTGGCGCAATCGGTTAGCCCGCGGTACTTATAAGACAGTTCCTGCAGAGCAATGCCGAGGTTGTGAGTTCGAGCATCTACTTTTTAAGAAATTACTTTGACTCCTGTCATATTCAGCTCATCTTCGTTGAAACGAGAATTTCTAGAAAATAGTGCTGAATGACTCCTCTGTTCTCTCTGTATTACTACACAATCCCTATGGCTCCAGTGGCGCAATCAGTTAGCGCGCGGTACTTAAAAGACAGTTCCTGCTGAGCAATGCCGAGGTTGTGAGTTCGAGCCTCACCTGGAGCATCTAATCTTTAAGAAATTACTTTGGCTCCTGACATATTCAGCGCATCTTCAATGAAACCAGAATTTGTAGAAAATAGTGCTGAATGAGTCCTCTGTTCTGTCTGTATTACTACACACTTCCAGTGGCGCAATCGGTTAGCGCGCGGTACTTATAAGACAGTTCCTGCAGAGCAATGCCGAGCTTGTGAGTTCGAGCATCTACTTTTTAAGAAATTACTTTGACTCCTGTCATATTCAGCTCATCTTCTTTGAAACGAGAATTTCTAGAAAATAGTGCTGAATGACTCCTCTGTTCTCTCTGTATTACTACACGCTCTTTATGGCTCCAGTGGCGCAATCGGTTAGCGCGCGGTACTTATAAGACAGTTCCTGCTGAGCAATGCCGAGGTTGTGAGTTCGAGCCTCACCTGGAGCATCTACTCCTTAAGAAATTACTTTGGCTCCTGACATATTCAGCTCATCTTCAATATTTGATGAAGAATTTGTAGAAAATAGTGCTGAATGATTCCTCTGTTCTGTCTGTATTACTACACAATCCCTATGGCTCCAGTGGCGCAATCGGTTAGCGCGCAGTACTTATAAGACAGTTCCTGCTGAGCAATGCCGAGGTTGTGAGTTCGAGCCTCTCCTGGAGCATCTACTCTTTAAGAAATTACTTTGGCTCCTGACATATTCAGCGCATCTTCCATGAAACCAGAATTTGTAGAAAATAGTGCTGAATGACTCCTCTGTTCTGTCTGTATTACTACACACTTCCAGTGGCGCAATCAGTTAGCGCGCGGTACTTATAAGACAGTTCCTGCAGAGCAATGCCGAGCTTGTGAGTTCGAGCATCTACTTTTTAAGAAATTACTTTGACTCCTGTCATATTCAGCTCATCTTCGTTGAAACGAGAATTTCTAGAAAATAGTGCTGAATGACTCCTCTGTTCTCTCTGTATTACTACACAATCCCTATGGCTCCAGTGGCGCAATCAGTTAGCGCGCGGTACTTAAAAGACAGTTCCTGCTGAGCAATGCCGAGGTTGTGAGTTCGAGCCTCACCTGGAGCATCTAATCTTTAAGAAATTACTTTGGCTCCTGACATATTCAGCGCATCTTCAATGAAACCAGAATTTGTAGAAAATAGTGCTGAATGAGTCCTCTGTTCTGTCTGTATTACTACACACTTCCAGTGGCGCAATCGGTTAGCGCGCGGTACTTATAAGACAGTTCCTGCAGAGCAATGCCGAGCTTGTGAGTTCGAGCATCTACTTTTTAAGAAATTACTTTGACTCCTGTCATATTCAGCTCATCTTCTTTGAAACGAGAATTTCTAGAAAATAGTGCTGAATGACTCCTCTGTTCTCTCTGTATTACTACACGCTCTTTATGGCTCCAGTGGCGCAATCGGTTAGCGCGCGGTACTTATAAGACAGTTCCTGCTGAGCAATGCCGAGGTTGTGAGTTCGAGCCTCACCTGGAGCATCTACTCTTTAAGAAATTACTTTGGCTCCTGACATATTCAGCTCATCTTCAATGAAACCAGAATTTGTAGAAAATAGTGCTGAATGATTCCTCTGTTCTGTCTGTATTACTACACAATCCCTACGGCTCCAGTGGCGCAATCGGTTAGCGCGCGGTACTTATAAGACAGTTCCTGCTGAGCAATGCTGAGGTTGTGAGTTCAAGCCTCACCTAGAGCATCTACTCTTTAAGAAATTACTTTGGCTCCTGACATATTCAGCGCATCTTCAATGAAACCAGAATTTGTAGAAAATAGTGCTGAATGATTCCTCTGTTCTGTCTGTATTACTACACAATCCCTACGGCTCCAGTGGCGCAATCGGTTAGCGCGCGGTACTTATAAGACAGTTCCTGCTGAGCAATGCTGAGGTTGTGAGTTCAAGCCTCACCTAGAGCATCTACTCTTTAAGAAATTACTTTGGCTCCTGACATATTCAGCGCATCTTCAATGAAACCAGAATTTGTAGAAAATAGTGCTGAATGACTCCTCTGTTCTGTCTGTATTACTACACACTTCCAGTGGCACAATCGGTTAGCGCGCGGTACTTATAAGACAGTTCCTGCAGAGCAATGCCGAGGTTGTGAGTTCGAGCATCTACTTTTTAAGAAATTACTTTGACTCCTGTCATATTCAGCTCATCTTCTTTGAAACGAGAATTTCTAGAAAATAGTGCTGAATGACTCCTCTGTTCTCTCTGTATTACTACTTTATGGCTCCAGTGGCGCAATCGGTTAGCGCGCGGTACTTATAAGACAGTTCCTGCTGAGCAATGCCGAGGTTGTGAGTTCGAGCCTCACCTGGAGCATCTACTCTTTAAGAAATTACTTTGGCTCCTGACATATTCAGCTCATCTTCAATGAAACCAGAATTTGTAGAAAATAGTGCTGAATGATTCCTCTGTTCTGTCTGTATTACTACACAGTCCCTATGGCTCCAGTGGCGCAATCGGTTAGCGCGCGGTACTTATAAGACAGTTCCTGCTGAGCAATGCCGAGGTTGTGAGTTCGAGCCTCACCTGGAGCATCTACTCTTTAAGAAATTACTTTGGCTCCTGACATATTCAGCTCATCTTCAATGAAACCAGAATTTGTAGAAAATAGTGCTGAATGATTCCTCTGTTCTGTCTGTATTACTACACAATCCCTATGGCTCCAGTGGCGCAATCGGTTTGCGCGCGGTACTTATAAGACAGTTCCTGCTGAGCAATGCCGAGGTTGTGAGTTCAAGCCTCACCTGGAGCATCTACTCTTTAAGAAATTACTTTGGCTCCTGACATATTCAGCGCATCTTCAATGAAACCAGAATTTGTAGAAAATAGTGCTGAATGACTCCTCTGTTCTGTCTGTATTACTACACACTTCCAGTGGCGCAATCGGTTAGCCCGCGGTACTTATAAGACAGTTCCTGCAGAGCAATGCCGAGGTTGTGAGTTCGAGCATCTACTTTTTAAGAAATTACTTTGACTCCTGTCATATTCAGCTCATCTTCGTTGAAACGAGAATTTCTAGAAAATAGTGCTGAATGACTCCTCTGTTCTCTCTGTATTACTACACAATCCCTATGGCTCCAGTGGCGCAATCAGTTAGCGCGCGGTACTTAAAAGACAGTTCCTGCTGAGCAATGCCGAGGTTGTGAGTTCGAGCCTCACCTGGAGCATCTAATCTTTAAGAAATTACTTTGGCTCCTGACATATTCAGCGCATCTTCAATGAAACCAGAATTTGTAGAAAATAGTGCTGAATGAGTCCTCTGTTCTGTCTGTATTACTACACACTTCCAGTGGCGCAATCGGTTAGCGCGCGGTACTTATAAGACAGTTCCTGCAGAGCAATGCCGAGCTTGTGAGTTCGAGCATCTACTTTTTAAGAAATTACTTTGACTCCTGTCATATTCAGCTCATCTTCTTTGAAACGAGAATTTCTAGAAAATAGTGCTGAATGACTCCTCTGTTCTCTCTGTATTACTACACGCTCTTTATGGCTCCAGTGGCGCAATCGGTTAGCGCGCGGTACTTATAAGACAGTTCCTGCTGAGCAATGCCGAGGTTGTGAGTTCGAGCCTCACCTGGAGCATCTACTCCTTAAGAAATTACTTTGGCTCCTGACATATTCAGCTCATCTTCAATATTTGATGAAGAATTTGTAGAAAATAGTGCTGAATGATTCCTCTGTTCTGTCTGTATTACTACACAATCCCTATGGCTCCAGTGGCGCAATCGGTTAGCGCGCAGTACTTATAAGACAGTTCCTGCTGAGCAATGCCGAGGTTGTGAGTTCGAGCCTCTCCTGGAGCATCTACTCTTTAAGAAATTACTTTGGCTCCTGACATATTCAGCGCATCTTCCATGAAACCAGAATTTGTAGAAAATAGTGCTGAATGACTCCTCTGTTCTGTCTGTATTACTACACACTTCCAGTGGCGCAATCAGTTAGCGCGCGGTACTTATAAGACAGTTCCTGCAGAGCAATGCCGAGCTTGTGAGTTCGAGCATCTACTTTTTAAGAAATTACTTTGACTCCTGTCATATTCAGCTCATCTTCTTTGAAACGAGAATTTCTAGAAAATAGTGCTGAATGACTCCTCTGTTCTCTCTGTATTACTACTTTATGGCTCCAGTGGCGCAATCGGTTAGCGCGCGGTACTTATAAGACAGTTCCTGCTGAGCAATGCCGAGGTTGTGAGTTCGAGCCTCACCTGGAGCATCTACTCTTTAAGAAATTACTTTGGCTCCTGACATATTCAGCTCATCTTCAATGAAACCAGAATTTGTAGAAAATAGTGCTGAATGATTCCTCTGTTCTGTCTGTATTACTACACAATCCCTACGGCTCCAGTGGCGCAATCGGTTAGCGCGCGGTACTTATAAGACAGTTCCTGCTGAGCAATGCTGAGGTTGTGAGTTCAAGCCTCACCTAGAGCATCTACTCTTTAAGAAATTACTTTGGCTCCTGACATATTCAGCGCATCTTCAATGAAACCAGAATTTGTAGAAAATAGTGCTGAATGATTCCTCTGTTCTGTCTGTATTACTACACAATCCCTACGGCTCCAGTGGCGCAATCGGTTAGCGCGCGGTACTTATAAGACAGTTCCTGCTGAGCAATGCTGAGGTTGTGAGTTCAAGCCTCACCTAGAGCATCTACTCTTTAAGAAATTACTTTGGCTCCTGACATATTCAGCGCATCTTCAATGAAACCAGAATTTGTAGAAAATAGTGCTGAATGACTCCTCTGTTCTGTCTGTATTACTACACACTTCCAGTGGCACAATCGGTTAGCGCGCGGTACTTATAAGACAGTTCCTGCAGAGCAATGCCGAGGTTGTGAGTTCGAGCATCTACTTTTTAAGAAATTACTTTGACTCCTGTCATATTCAGCTCATCTTCTTTGAAACGAGAATTTCTAGAAAATAGTGCTGAATGACTCCTCTGTTCTCTCTGTATTACTACTTTATGGCTCCAGTGGCGCAATCGGTTAGCGCGCGGTACTTATAAGACAGTTCCTGCTGAGCAATGCCGAGGTTGTGAGTTCGAGCCTCACCTGGAGCATCTACTCTTTAAGAAATTACTTTGGCTCCTGACATATTCAGCTCATCTTCAATGAAACCAGAATTTGTAGAAAATAGTGCTGAATGATTCCTCTGTTCTGTCTGTATTACTACACAGTCCCTATGGCTCCAGTGGCGCAATCGGTTAGCGCGCGGTACTTATAAGACAGTTCCTGCTGAGCAATGCCGAGGTTGTGAGTTCGAGCCTCACCTGGAGCATCTACTCTTTAAGAAATTACTTTGGCTCCTGACATATTCAGCTCATCTTCAATGAAACCAGAATTTGTAGAAAATAGTGCTGAATGATTCCTCTGTTCTGTCTGTATTACTACACAATCCCTATGGCTCCAGTGGCGCAATCGGTTTGCGCGCGGTACTTATAAGACAGTTCCTGCTGAGCAATGCCGAGGTTGTGTGTTCAAGCCTCACCTGGAGCATCTACTCTTTAAGAAATTACTTTGGCTCCTGACATATTCAGCGCATCTTCAATGAAACCAGAATTTGTAGAAAATAGTGCTGAATGACTCCTCTGTTCTGTCTGTATTACTACACACTTCCAGTGGCGCAATCGGTTAGCCCGCGGTACTTATAAGACAGTTCCTGCAGAGCAATGCCGAGGTTGTGAGTTCGAGCATCTACTTTTTAAGAAATTACTTTGACTCCTGTCATATTCAGCTCATCTTCGTTGAAACGAGAATTTCTAGAAAATAGTGCTGAATGACTCCTCTGTTCTCTCTGTATTACTACACAATCCCTATGGCTCCAGTGGCGCAATCAGTTAGCGCGCGGTACTTAAAAGACAGTTCCTGCTGAGCAATGCCGAGGTTGTGAGTTCGAGCCTCACCTGGAGCATCTAATCTTTAAGAAATTACTTTGGCTCCTGACATATTCAGCGCATCTTCAATGAAACCAGAATTTGTAGAAAATAGTGCTGAATGAGTCCTCTGTTCTGTCTGTATTACTACACACTTCCAGTGGCGCAATCGGTTAGCGCGCGGTACTTATAAGACAGTTCCTGCAGAGCAATGCCGAGCTTGTGAGTTCGAGCATCTACTTTTTAAGAAATTACTTTGACTCCTGTCATATTCAGCTCATCTTCTTTGAAACGAGAATTTCTAGAAAATAGTGCTGAATGACTCCTCTGTTCTCTGTGTATTACTACACGCTCTTTATGGCTCCAGTGGCGCAATCGGTTAGCGCGCGGTACTTATAAGACAGTTCCTGCTGAGCAATGCCGAGGTTGTGAGTTCGAGCCTCACCTGGAGCATCTACTTTTTAAGAAATTACTTTGACTCCTGTCATATTCAGCTCATCTTCTTTGAAACGAGAATTTCTAGAAAATAGTGCTGAATGACTCCTCTGTTCTCTCTGTATTACTACTTTATGGCTCCAGTGGCGCAATCGGTTAGCGCGCGGTACTTATAAGACAGTTCCTGCTGAGCAATGCCGAGGTTGTGAGTTCGAGCCTCACCTGGAGCATCTACTCTTTAAGAAATTACTTTGGCTCCTGACATATTCAGCTCATCTTCAATGAAACCAGAATTTGTAGAAAATAGTGCTGAATGATTCCTCTGTTCTGTCTGTATTACTACACAATCCCTATGGCTCCAGTGGCGCAATCGGTTTGCGCGCGGTACTTATAAGACAGTTCCTGCTGAGCAATGCCGAGGTTGTGAGTTCAAGCCTCACCTGGAGCATCTACTCTTTAAGAAATTACTTTGGCTCCTGACATATTCAGCGCATCTTCAATGAAACCAGAATTTGTAGAAAATAGTGCTGAATGACTCCTCTGTTCTGTCTGTATTACTACACACTTCCAGTGGCGCAATCGGTTAGCCCGCGGTACTTATAAGACAGTTCCTGCAGAGCAATGCCGAGGTTGTGAGTTCGAGCATCTACTTTTTAAGAAATTACTTTGACTCCTGTCATATTCAGCTCATCTTCGTTGAAACGAGAATTTCTAGAAAATAGTGCTGAATGACTCCTCTGTTCTCTCTGTATTACTACACAATCCCTACGGCTCCAGTGGCGCAATCGGTTAGCCCGCGGTACTTATAAGACAGTTCCTGCAGAGCAAT
Organism: Alosa pseudoharengus; assembly: GCF_046254945.1. Lineage (NCBI taxonomy): Eukaryota > Metazoa > Chordata > Actinopteri > Clupeiformes > Clupeidae > Alosa > Alosa pseudoharengus. Next base: position 20,405,076 of record NW_027468565.1, read on the forward strand.
GCCGAGGTTGTGAGTTCAAGCCTCACCTGGAGCATCTACTCTTTAAGAAATTACTTTGGCTCCTGACATATTCCGCTCATCTTCAATGAAACCAGAATTTGTAGAAAATAGTGCTGAATGATTCCTCTGTTCTGTCTGTATTACTACACAATCCCTACGGCTCCAGTGGCGCAATCAGTTAGCGCGCGGTACTTAAAAGACAGTTCCTGCTGAGCAATGCCGAGGTTGTGAGTTCGAGCCTCACCTGGAGCATCTAATCTTTAAGAAATTACTTTGGCTCCTGACATATTCAGCGCATCTTCAATGAAACCAGAATTTGTAGAAAATAGTGCTGAATGAGTCCTCTGTTCTGTCTGTATTACTACACACTTCCAGTGGCGCAATCGGTTAGCGCGCGGTACTTATAAGACAGTTCCTGCAGAGCAATGCCGAGCTTGTGAGTTCGAGCATCTACTTTTTAAGAAATTACTTTGACTCCTGTCATATTCAGCTCATCTTCTTTGAAACGAGAATTTCTAGAAAATAGTGCTGAATGACTCCTCTGTTCTCTGTGTATTACTACACGCTCTTTATGGCTCCAGTGGCGCAATCGGTTAGCGCGCGGTACTTATAAGACAGTTCCTGCTGAGCAATGCCGAGGTTGTGAGTTCGAGCCTCACCTGGAGCATCTACTTTTTAAGAAATTACTTTGACTCCTGTCATATTCAGCTCATCTTCTTTGAAACGAGAATTTCTAGAAAATAGTGCTGAATGACTCCTCTGTTCTCTCTGTATTACTACTTTATGGCTCCAGTGGCGCAATCGGTTAGCGCGCGGTACTTATAAGACAGTTCCTGCTGAGCAATGCCGAGGTTGTGAGTTCGAGCCTCACCTGGAGCATCTACTCTTTAAGAAATTACTTTGGCTCCTGACATATTCAGCTCATCTTCAATGAAACCAGAATTTGTAGAAAATAGTGCTGAATGATTCCTCTGTTCTGTCTGTATTACTACACAATCCCTATGGCTCCAGTGGCGCAATCGGTTTGCGCGCGGTACTTATAAGACAGTTCCTGCTGAGCAATGCCGAGGTTGTGAGTTCAAGCCTCACCTGGAGCATCTACTCTTTAAGAAATTACTTTGGCTCCTGACATATTCAGCGCATCTTCAATGAAACCAGAATTTGTAGAAAATAGTGCTGAATGACTCCTCTGTTCTGTCTGTATTACTACACACTTCCAGTGGCGCAATCGGTTAGCCCGCGGTACTTATAAGACAGTTCCTGCAGAGCAATGCCGAGGTTGTGAGTTCGAGCATCTACTTTTTAAGAAATTACTTTGACTCCTGTCATATTCAGCTCATCTTCGTTGAAACGAGAATTTCTAGAAAATAGTGCTGAATGACTCCTCTGTTCTCTCTGTATTACTACACAATCCCTACGGCTCCAGTGGCGCAATCGGTTAGCCCGCGGTACTTATAAGACAGTTCCTGCAGAGCAATGCCGAGGTTGTGAGTTCAAGCCTCACCTGGAGCATCTACTCTTTAAGAAATTACTTTGGCTCCTGACATATTCCGCTCATCTTCAATGAAACCAGAATTTGTAGAAAATAGTGCTGAATGATTCCTCTGTTCTGTCTGTATTACTACACAATCCCTACGGCTCCAGTGGCGCAATCGGTTAGCGCGCGGTACTTATAAGACAGTTCCTGCTGAGCAATGCCGAGGTTGTGAGTTCAAGCCTCACCTGGAGCATCTACTCTTTAAGAAATTACTTTGGCTCCTGACATATTCAGCGCATCTTCAATGAAACCAGAATTTGTAGAAAATAGTGCTGAATGACTCCTCTGTTCTGTCTGTATTACTACACACTTCCAGTGGCGCAATCGGTTAGCCCGCGGTACTTATAAGACAGTTCCTGCAGAGCAATGCCGAGGTTGTGAGTTCGAGCATCTACTTTTTAAGAAATTACTTTGACTCCTGTCATATTCAGCTCATCTTCGTTGAAACGAGAATTTCTAGAAAATAGTGCTGAATGACTCCTCTGTTCTCTCTGTATTACTACACAATCCCTACGGCTCCAGTGGCGCAATCGGTTAGCCCGCGGTACTTATAAGACAGTTCCTGCAGAGCAATGCCGAGGTTGTGAGTTCAAGCCTCACCTGGAGCATCTACTCTTTAAGAAATTACTTTGGCTCCTGACATATTCCGCTCATCTTCAATGAAACCAGAATTTGTAGAAAATAGTGCTGAATGATTCCTCTGTTCTGTCTGTATTACTACACAATCCCTACGGCTCCAGTGGCGCAATCGGTTAGCGCGCGGTACTTATAAGACAGTTCCTGCTGAGCAATGCTGAGGTTGTGAGTTCAAGCCTCACCTAGAGCATCTACTCTTTAAGAAATTACTTTGGCTCCTGACATATTCAGCGCATCTTCAATGAAACCAGAATTTGTAGAAAATAGTGCTGAATGATTCCTCTGTTCTGTCTGTATTACTACATAATCCCTACGGCTCCAGTGGCGCAATCGGTTAGCCCGCGGTACTTATAAGACAGTTCCTGCAGAGCAATGCCGAGGTTGTGAGTTCAAGCCTCACCTGGAGCATCTACTCTTTAAGAAATTACTTTGGCTCCTGACATATTCCGCTCATCTTCAATGAAACCAGAATTTGTAGAAAATAGTGCTGAATGATTCCTCTGTTCTGTCTGTATTACTACACAATCCCTACGGCTCCAGTGGCGCAATCGGTTAGCGCGCGGTACTTATAAGACAGTTCCTGCTGAGCAATGCTGAGGTTGTGAGTTCAAGCCTCACCTAGAGCATCTACTCTTTAAGAAATTACTTTGGCTCCTGACATATTCAGCGCATCTTCAATGAAACCAGAATTTGTAGAAAATAGTGCTGAATGATTCCTCTGTTCTGTCTGTATTACTACACAATCCCTACGGCTCCAGTGGCGCAATCGGTTAGCGCGCGGTACTTATAAGACAGTTCCTGCTGAGCAATGCTGAGGTTGTGAGTTCAAGCCTCACCTAGAGCATCTACTCTTTAAGAAATTACTTTGGCTCCTGACATATTCAGCGCATCTTCAATGAAACCAGAATTTGTAGAAAATAGTGCTGAATGATTCCTCTGTTCTGTCTGTATTACTACACAATCCCTACGGCTCCAGTGGCGCAATCGGTTAGCGCGCGGTACTTATAAGACAGTTCCTGCTGAGCAATGCTGAGGTTGTGAGTTCAAGCCTCACCTAGAGCATCTACTCTTTAAGAAATTACTTTGGCTCCTGACATATTCAGCGCATCTTCAATGAAACCAGAATTTGTAGAAAATAGTGCTGAATGACTCCTCTGTTCTGTCTGTATTACTACACACTTCCAGTGGCACAATCGGTTAGCGCGCGGTACTTATAAGACAGTTCCTGCAGAGCAATGCCGAGGTTGTGAGTTCGAGCATCTACTTTTTAAGAAATTACTTTGACTCCTGTCATATTCAGCTCATCTTCTTTGAAACGAGAATTTCTAGAAAATAGTGCTGAATGACTCCTCTGTTCTCTCTGTATTACTACTTTATGGCTCCAGTGGCGCAATCGGTTAGCGCGCGGTACTTATAAGACAGTTCCTGCTGAGCAATGCCGAGGTTGTGAGTTCGAGCCTCACCTGGAGCATCTACTCTTTAAGAAATTACTTTGGCTCCTGACATATTCAGCTCATCTTCAATGAAACCAGAATTTGTAGAAAATAGTGCTGAATGATTCCTCTGTTCTGTCTGTATTACTACACAGTCCCTATGGCTCCAGTGGCGCAATCGGTTAGCGCGCGGTACTTATAAGACAGTTCCTGCTGAGCAATGCCGAGGTTGTGAGTTCGAGCCTCACCTGGAGCATCTACTCTTTAAGAAATTACTTTGGCTCCTGACATATTCAGCTCATCTTCAATGAAACCAGAATTTGTAGAAAATAGTGCTGAATGACTCCTCTGTTCTGTCTGTGTTACTACACACTTCCAGTGGCGCAATCGCTTAGCCCGCGGTACTTATAAGACAGTTCCTGCAGAGCAATGCCGAGGTTGTGAGTTCAAGCCTCACCTGGAGCATCTACTCTTTAAGAAATTACTTTGGCTCCTGACATATTCCGCTCATCTTCAATGAAACCAGAATTTGTAGAAAATAGTGCTGAATGATTCCTCTGTTCTGTCTGTATTACTACACAATCCCTACGGCTCCAGTGGCGCAATCGGTTAGCGCGCGGTACTTATAAGACAGTTCCTGCTGAGCAATGCTGAGGTTGTGAGTTCAAGCCTCACCTAGAGCATCTACTCTTTAAGAAATTACTTTGGCTCCTGACATATTCAGCGCATCTTCAATGAAACCAGAATTTGTAGAAAATAGTGCTGAATGATTCCTCTGTTCTGTCTGTATTACTACACAATCCCTACGGCTCCAGTGGCGCAATCGGTTAGCGCGCGGTACTTATAAGACTGTTCCTGCTGAGCAATGCTGAGGTTGTGAGTTCAAGCCTCACCTAGAGCATCTACTCTTTAAGAAATTACTTTGGCTCCTGACATATTCAGCGCATCTTCAATGAAACCAGAATTTGTAGAAAATAGTGCTGAATGATTCCTCTGTTCTGTCTGTATTACTACACAATCCCTATGGCTCCAGTGGCGCAATCGGTTAGCGCGCGGTACTTATAAGACAGTTCCTGCTGAGCAATGCCGAGGTTGTGAGTTCGAGCCTCACCTGGAGCATCTACTCGTTAAGAAATTACTTTGGCTCCTGACATATTCAGCGCATCTTCAATGAAACCAGAGTTTGTAGAAAATAGTGCTGAATGACTCCTCTGTTCTTTCTGTATTACTACACACTTCCAGTGGCGCAATCGGTTAGCGCGCGGTTCTTATAAGACAGTTCCTGCAGAGCAATGCCGAGGTTGTGAGTTCGAGCATCTACTTTTTAAGAAATTACTTTGAATCCTGTCATATTCAGCTCATCTTCGTTGAAACGAGAAAATAGTGCTGAATGATTCCTCTGTTCTGTCTGTATTACTACTCAATCCCTATGGCTCCAGTGGCGCAATCGGTTAGCGCGTGGTACTTATAAGACAGTTCCTGCTGAGCAATGCTGAGGTTGTGAGTTCAAGCCTCACCTAGAGCATCTACTCTTTAAGAAATTACTTTGGCTCCTGACATATTCAGCGCATCTTCAATGAAACCAGAATTTGTAGAAAATAGTGCTGAATGATTCCTCTGTTCTGTCTGTATTACTACACAATCCCTACGGCTCCAGTGGCGCAATCGGTTAGCGCGCGGTACTTATAAGACTGTTCCTGCTGAGCAATGCTGAGGTTGTGAGTTCAAGCCTCACCTAGAGCATCTACTCTTTAAGAAATTACTTTGGCTCCTGACATATTCAGCGCATCTTCAATGAAACCAGAATTTGTAGAAAATAGTGCTGAATGATTCCTCTGTTCTGTCTGTATTACTACACAATCCCTATGGCTCCAGTGGCGCAATCGGTTAGCCCGCGGTACTTATAAGACAGTTCCTGCTGAGCAATGCCGAGGTTGTGAGTTCGAGCCTCACCTGGAGCATCTACTCGTTAAGAAATTACTTTGGCTCCTGACATATTCAGCGCATCTTCAATGAAACCAGAGTTTGTAGAAAATAGTGCTGAATGACTCCTCTGTTCTGTCTGTATTACTACACACTTCCAGTGGCGCAATCGGTTAGCGCGCGGTTCTTATAAGACAGTTCCTGCAGAGCAATGCCGAGGTTGTGAGTTCGAGCATCTACTTTTTAAGAAATTACTTTGAATCCTGTCATATTCAGCTCATCTTCGTTGAAACGAGAAAATAGTGCTGAATGATTCCTCTGTTCTGTCTGTATTACTACTCAATCCCTATGGCTCCAGTGGCGCAATCGGTTAGAGCGTGGTACTTATAAGACAGTTCCTGCTGAGCAATGCTGAGGTTGTGAGTTCAAGCCTCACCTAGAGCATCTACTCTTTAAGAAATTACTTTGGCTCCTGACATATTCAGCGCATCTTCAATGAAACCAGAATTTGTAGAAAATAGTGCTGAATGATTCCTCTGTTCTGTCTGTATTACTACACAATCCCTACGGCTCCAGTGGCGCAATCGGTTAGCGCGCGGTACTTATAAGACTGTTCCTGCTGAGCAATGCTGAGGTTGTGAGTTCAAGCCTCACCTAGAGCATCTACTCTTTAAGAAATTACTTTGGCTCCTGACATATTCAGCGCATCTTCAATGAAACCAGAATTTGTAGAAAATAGTGCTGAATGACTCCTCTGTTCTGTCTGTATTACTACACACTTCCAGTGGCGCAATCGGTTAGCGCGCGGTACTTATAAGACAGTTCCTGCAGAGCAATGCCGAGGTTGTGAGTTCGAGCATCTACTTTTTAAGAAATTACTTTGACTCCTGTCATATTCAGCTCATCTTTGTTGAAACGAGAAAATAGTGCTGAATGATTCCTCTGTTCTGTCTGTATTACTACTCAATCCCTATGGCTCCAGTGGCGCAATCAGTTAGCGTGTGGTACTTATAAGACAGTTCCTCCTGAGCAATGCCGAGGTTGTGAGTTCGAGCCTCACCTGGAGCATCTACTCTTTAAGAAATTACTTTGGCTCCTGACATATTCAGCTCATCTTCAATGAAACCAGAATTTGTAGAAAATAGTGCTGAATGCAAGGGCGTCGTAGTGGGGGGACAAGTGGGAATAAATGACCCGGGCCCCTAAGGAGTTGAATTTTATTTTCCTTAATAATAAATAATTTCCTTAATTTAAAGATCTTAATAAATATTATTAACTAATATAGATGCAAATATTTCGGGTAAATGCATCAGTTGATTGATGTATTAAATTGTGTCCAAGCCAACATTGTTTGAGGGCAGGCACCCTCTCCCTTGCACGAAATGGTTCAGTCGGCCTTCCCCTGCTAGGTGCATTTTTGAAGTAGGCCTAGCCTTCATTCTGCCGAAGCGGCAATGCAGACGGTCACGGTGTCTAAGAAAGCTAAATCCGGTTCCCAGAAAAGAAAAGAGAGGCAAGAAAGGGAGAAAAAAAGAAATGAGGCAAAACAAGTGTTAACAGCCTTCTTTCCCAAGAAAGGTGAGCCCAATGTGAAAGCAATAGTCTACAAATGAAATGAACTCCTGAAGGTTACAAAACAATTCAATACCACCGCGAATCCGTGATTATCAGTGCTAAAACAGCATTAACACAAAATTAGAAATAACATGATGCCTGGTTTATAGCCTACCACAACATTTCAATAGCCTACTAATCCGAAAATTATTATGAGCTAATAGCTTAACTTAGTAGGCTCAATGTTATATAGGTTCATGAGGAAAGGCTGTCAAATTAGTAGCAAAGCTAACTTGTGAAACGCATCACACTCAGCTATAGATAGCTGTTCTCAGCCAAAAGTGTTCAATTTGTATAGATAGCTGTTCTCTCAGCCAAAAGTGTTTTCATTCATTTCATGTTCTAGCTTTTTAACATTCTTTAAACATAAGAAATTCAGTGAAGTCTTGGGTAATAAGATTATTTTCTGTTATACAGTACATATAAGAGTTGTTAGATTAATTCAATGTGTGATTACATAGTAGGCCTAGTTAGTTGTGAACCTCATGCTTCATGCTTACAGCCGGTGGTTGGTTGGTTGGTTGGGGGGGGGACCATGGCCACCACTTGTGCATAGGGCCCAGAATTTGGTGCTACGCCCCTGGCTGAATGACTCCTCTGTTCTGTCTGTATTACTACACACTTCCAGTGGCGCAATCGGTTAGCGCGCGGTACTTATAAGACAGTTCCTGCAGAGCAATGCCGAGGTTGTGAGTTCGAGCACCTACTTTTTAAGAAATTACTTTGACTCCTGTCATATTCAGCTCATCTTCGTTGAAACGAGAATTTCTAGAAAATAGTGCTGAATGATTCCTCTGTTCTGTCTGTATTACTACACAATCCCTATGGCTCCAGTGGCGCAATCGGTTAGCGCGCGGTACTTATAAGACAGTTCCTGCTGAGCAATGCCGAGGTTGTGAGTTCGAGCCTCACCTGGAGCATCTACTCTTTAAGAAATTACTTTGGCTCCTGACATATTCAGCTCATCTTCAATGAAACCAGAATTTGTAGAAAATACTGCTGAATGACTCCTCTGTTCTGTCTGTATTACTACACACTTCCAGTGGCGCAATCGGTTAGCGCGCGATACTTATAAGACAGTTCCTGCAGAGCAATGCCGAAGTTGTGACATCGAGCATCTACTCTTTAAGAAATTACTTTGGCTCCTGAAATATTCAGCTCATCTTCAATGAAACCAGAATTTGTAGAAAATAGTGCTGAATGACTCCTCTGTTCTGTCTGTATTACTACACACTTCCAGTGGCGCAATCGGTTAGCGCGCGGTACTTATAAGACAGTTCCTGCTGAGCAATGCCGAGGTTGTGAGTTCGAGCCTCACCTGGAGCATCTACTCTTTAAGAAATTACTTTGGCTCCTGACATATTCAGCGCATCTTCAATGAAACCAGAATTTGTAGAAAATAGTGCTGAATGACTCCTCTGTTCTGTCTGTATTACTACACACTTCCAGTGGCGCAATCGGTTAGCGCGCGGTACTTATAAGACAGTTCCTGCAGAGCAATGCCGAGCTTGTGAGTTCGAGCATCTACTTTTTAAGAAATTACTTTGACCTGTCATATTCAGCTCATCTTCTTTGAAACGAGAATTTCTAGAAAATAGTGCTGAATGACTCCTCTGTTCTCTCTGTATTACTACACGCTATTTATGGCTCCAGTGGCGCAATCGGTTAGCGCGCGGTACTTATAAGACAGTTCCTGCTGAGCAATGCCGAGGTTGTGAGTTCGAGCCTCACCTGGAGCATCTACTCTTTAAGAAATTACTTTGGCTCCTGACATATTCAGCGCATCTTCAATGAAACCAGAATTTGTAGAAAATAGTGCTGAATGATTCCTCTGTTCTGTCTGTATTACTACACAATCCCTACGGCTCCAGTGGCGCAATCGGTTAGCGCGCGGTACTTATAAGACTGTTCCTGCTGAGCAATGCTGAGGTTGTGAGTTCAAGCCTCACCTAGAGCATCTACTCTTTAAGAAATTACTTTGGCTCCTGACATATTCAGCGCATCTTCAATGAAACCAGAATTTGTAGAAAATAGTGCTGAATGATTCCTCTGTTCTGTCTGTATTACTACACAATCCCTATGGCTCCAGTGGCGCAATCGGTTAGCCCGCGGTACTTATAAGACAGTTCCTGCTGAGCAATGCCGAGGTTGTGAGTTCGAGCCTCACCTGGAGCATCTACTCGTTAAGAAATTACTTTGGCTCCTGACATATTCAGCGCATCTTCAATGAAACCAGAGTTTGTAGAAAATAGTGCTGAATGACTCCTCTGTTCTGTCTGTATTACTACACACTTCCAGTGGCGCAATCGGTTAGCGCGCGGTTCTTATAAGACAGTTCCTGCAGAGCAATGCCGAGGTTGTGAGTTCGAGCATCTACTTTTTAAGAAATTACTTTGAATCCTGTCATATTCAGCTCATCTTCGTTGAAACGAGAAAATAGTGCTGAATGATTCCTCTGTTCTGTCTGTATTACTACTCAATCCCTATGGCTCCAGTGGCGCAATCGGTTAGAGCGTGGTACTTATAAGACAGTTCCTGCTGAGCAATGCTGAGGTTGTGAGTTCAAGCCTCACCTAGAGCATCTACTCTTTAAGAAATTACTTTGGCTCCTGACATATTCAGCGCATCTTCAATGAAACCAGAATTTGTAGAAAATAGTGCTGAATGATTCCTCTGTTCTGTCTGTATTACTACACAATCCCTACGGCTCCAGTGGCGCAATCGGTTAGCGCGCGGTACTTATAAGACTGTTCCTGCTGAGCAATGCTGAGGTTGTGAGTTCAAGCCTCACCTAGAGCATCTACTCTTTAAGAAATTACTTTGGCTCCTGACATATTCAGCGCATCTTCAATGAAACCAGAATTTGTAGAAAATAGTGCTGAATGACTCCTCTGTTCTGTCTGTATTACTACACACTTCCAGTGGCGCAATCGGTTAGCGCGCGGTACTTATAAGACAGTTCCTGCAGAGCAATGCCGAGGTTGTGAGTTCGAGCATCTACTTTTTAAGAAATTACTTTGACTCCTGTCATATTCAGCTCATCTTTGTTGAAACGAGAAAATAGTGCTGAATGATTCCTCTGTTCTGTCTGTATTACTACTCAATCCCTATGGCTCCAGTGGCGCAATCAGTTAGCGTGTGGTACTTATAAGACAGTTCCTCCTGAGCAATGCCGAGGTTGTGAGTTCGAGCCTCACCTGGAGCATCTACTCTTTAAGAAATTACTTTGGCTCCTGACATATTCAGCTCATCTTCAATGAAACCAGAATTTGTAGAAAATAGTGCTGAATGCAAGGGCGTCGTAGTGGGGGGACAAGTGGGAATAAATGACCCGGGCCCCTAAGGAGTTGAATTTTATTTTCCTTAATAATAAATAATTTCCTTAATTTAAAGATCTTAATAAATATTATTAACTAATATAGATGCAAATATTTCGGGTAAATGCATCAGTTGATTGATGTATTAAATTGTGTCCAAGCCAACATTGTTTGAGGGCAGGCACCCTCTCCCTTGCACGAAATGGTTCAGTCGGCCTTCCCCTGCTAGGTGCATTTTTGAAGTAGGCCTAGCCTTCATTCTGCCGAAGCGGCAATGCAGACGGTCACGGTGTCTAAGAAAGCTAAATCCGGTTCCCAGAAAAGAAAAGAGAGGCAAGAAAGGGAGAAAAAAAGAAATGAGGCAAAACAAGTGTTAACAGCCTTCTTTCCCAAGAAAGGTGAGCCCAATGTGAAAGCAATAGTCTACAAATGAAATGAACTCCTGAAGGTTACAAAACAATTCAATACCACCGCGAATCCGTGATTATCAGTGCTAAAACAGCATTAACACAAAATTAGAAATAACATGATGCCTGGTTTATAGCCTACCACAACATTTCAATAGCCTACTAATCCGAAAATTATTATGAGCTAATAGCTTAACTTAGTAGGCTCAATGTTATATAGGTTCATGAGGAAAGGCTGTCAAATTAGTAGCAAAGCTAACTTGTGAAACGCATCACACTCAGCTATAGATAGCTGTTCTCAGCCAAAAGTGTTCAATTTGTATAGATAGCTGTTCTCTCAGCCAAAAGTGTTTTCATTCATTTCATGTTCTAGCTTTTTAACATTCTTTAAACATAAGAAATTCAGTGAAGTCTTGGGTAATAAGATTATTTTCTGTTATACAGTACATATAAGAGTTGTTAGATTAATTCAATGTGTGATTACATAGTAGGCCTAGTTAGTTGTGAACCTCATGCTTCATGCTTACAGCCGGTGGTTGGTTGGTTGGTTGGGGGGGGGACCATGGCCACCACTTGTGCATAGGGCCCAGAATTTGGTGCTACGCCCCTGGCTGAATGACTCCTCTGTTCTGTCTGTATTACTACACACTTCCAGTGGCGCAATCGGTTAGCGCGCGGTACTTATAAGACAGTTCCTGCAGAGCAATGCCGAGGTTGTGAGTTCGAGCACCTACTTTTTAAGAAATTACTTTGACTCCTGTCATATTCAGCTCATCTTCGTTGAAACGAGAATTTCTAGAAAATAGTGCTGAATGATTCCTCTGTTCTGTCTGTATTACTACACAATCCCTATGGCTCCAGTGGCGCAATCGGTTAGCGCGCGGTACTTATAAGACAGTTCCTGCTGAGCAATGCCGAGGTTGTGAGTTCGAGCCTCACCTGGAGCATCTACTCTTTAAGAAATTACTTTGGCTCCTGACATATTCAGCTCATCTTCAATGAAACCAGAATTTGTAGAAAATACTGCTGAATGACTCCTCTGTTCTGTCTGTATTACTACACACTTCCAGTGGCGCAATCGGTTAGCGCGCGATACTTATAAGACAGTTCCTGCAGAGCAATGCCGAAGTTGTGACATCGAGCATCTACTCTTTAAGAAATTACTTTGGCTCCTGAAATATTCAGCTCATCTTCAATGAAACCAGAATTTGTAGAAAATAGTGCTGAATGACTCCTCTGTTCTGTCTGTATTACTACACACTTCCAGTGGCGCAATCGGTTAGCGCGCGGTACTTATAAGACAGTTCCTGCTGAGCAATGCCGAGGTTGTGAGTTCGAGCCTCACCTGGAGCATCTACTCTTTAAGAAATTACTTTGGCTCCTGACATATTCAGCTCATCTTCAATGAAACCAGAATTTGTAGAAAATAGTGCTGAATGACTCCTCTGTTCTGTCTGTATTACTACACACTTCCAGTGGCGCAATCGGTTAGCGCGCGGTACTTATAAGACAGTTCCTGCAGAGCAATGCCGAGCTTGTGAGTTCGAGCATCTACTTTTTAAGAAATTACTTTGACCTGTCATATTCAGCTCATCTTCTTTGAAACGAGAATTTCTAGAAAATAGTGCTGAATGACTCCTCTGTTCTCTCTGTATTACTACACGCTATTTATGGCTCCAGTGGCGCAATCGGTTAGCGCGCGGTACTTATAAGACAGTTCCTGCTGAGCAATGCCGAGGTTGTGAGTTCGAGCCTCACCTGGAGCATCTACTCTTTAAGAAATTACTTTGGCTCCTGACATATTCAGCGCATCTTCAATGAAACCAGAATTTGTAGAAAATAGTGCTGAATGACTCCTCTGTTCTGTCTGTATTACTACACACTTCCAGTGGCGCAATCGGTTAGCGCGCGGTACTTATAAGACAGTTCCTGCAGAGCAATGCCGAGCTTGTGAGTTCGAGCATCTACTTTTTAAGAAATTACTTTGACCTGTCATATTCAGCTCATCTTCTTTGAAACGAGAATTTCTAGAAAATAGTGCTGAATGACTCCTCTGTTCTCTCTGTATTACTACACGCTATTTATGGCTCCAGTGGCGCAATCGGTTAGCGCGCGGTACTTATAAGACAGTTCCTGCTGAGCAATGCCGAGGTTGTGAGTTCGAGCCTCACCTGGAGCATCTACTCTTTAAGAAATTACTTTGGCTCCTGACATATTCAGCTCATCTTCAATGAAACCAGAATTTGTAGAAAATAGTGCTGAATGATTCCTCTGTTCTGTCTGTATTATTACACAATCCCTATGGCTCCAGTGGCGCAATCGCTTAGCGCGCGGTACTTAAAAGACAGTTCCTGCTGAGCAATGCCGAGTTTGTGAGTTCGAGCCTCACCTGGAGCATCTACTCTTTAAGAAATTACTTTGGCTCCTGACATATTCAGCGCATCTTCAATGAAACCAGAATTTGTAGAAAATAGTGCTGAATGACTCCTCTGTTCTGTCTGTATTACTACACACTTCCAGTGGCGCAATCGGTTAGCGCGCGGTATTTATAAGACAGTTCCTGCAGAGCAATGCCGAGCTTGTGAGTTCGAGCATCTACTTTTTAAGAAATTACTTTGACTCCTGTCATATTCAGCTCATCTTCTTTGAAACGAGAATTTCTAGAAAATAGTGCTGAATGACTCCTCTGTTCTCTCTGTATTACTACACGCTCTTTATGGCTCCAGTGGCGCAATCGGTTAGCGCGCGGTACTTATAACACAGTTCCTGCTGAGCAATGCCGAGGTTGTGAGTTCGAGCCTCACCTGGAGCATCTACTCTTTAAGAAATTACTTTGGCTCCTGACATATTCAGCTCATCTTCAATGAAACCAGAATTTGTAGAAAATAGTGCTAAATGATTCCTCTGTTCTGTCTGTATTACTACACAATACCTATGGCTCCAGTGGCGCAATCGGTTAGCGCGCGGTACTTATAAGACAGTTCCTGCTGAGCAATGCCGAGGTTTTAAGTTCGAGCCTCACCTGGAGCATCTACTCTTTAAGAAATTACTTTGGCTCCTGACATATTCAGCGCATCTTCAATGAAACCAGAATTTGTAGAAAATAGTGCTGAATGACTCCTCTGTTCTGTCTGTATTACTACACACTTCCAGTGGCGCAATCGGTTAGCGCGCGGTACTTATAAGACAGTTCCTGCAGAGCAATGCCGAGCTTGTGAGTTCGAGCATCTACTTTTTAAGAAATTACTTTGGCTCCTGACATATTCAGCTCATCTTCAATGAAACCAGAATTTGTAGAAAATAGTGCTAAATGATTCCTCTGTTCTGTCTGTATTACTACACAATACCTATGGCTCCAGTGGCGCAATCGGTTAGCGCGCGGTACTTATAAGACAGTTCCTGCTGAGCAATGCCGAGGTTGTGAGTTCGAGCCTCACCTGGAGCATCTACTCTTTAAGAAATTACTTTGGCTCCTGACATATTCAGCTCATCTTCAATGAAACCAGAATTTGTAGAAAATAGTGCTGAATGATTCCTCTGTTCTGTCTGTATTATTACACAATCCCTATGGCTCCAGTGGCGCAATCGCTTAGCGCGCGGTACTTATAAGACAGTTCCTGCTGAGCAATGCCGAGTTTGTGAGTTCGAGCCTCACCTGGAGCATCTACTCTTTAAGAAATTACTTTGGCTCCTGACATATTCAGCGCATCTTCAATGAAACCAGAATTTGTAGAAAATAGTGCTGAATGACTCCTCTGTTCTGTCTGTATTACTACACACTTCCAGTGGCGCAATCGGTTAGCGCGCGGTATTTATAAGACAGTTCCTGCAGAGCAATGCCGAGCTTGTGAGTTCGAGCATCTACTTTTTAAGAAATTACTTTGACTCCTGTCATATTCAGCTCATCTTCTTTGAAACGAGAATTTCTAGAAAATAGTGCTGAATGACTCCTCTGTTCTCTCTGTATTACTACACGCTCTTTATGGCTCCAGTGGCGCAATCGGTTAGCGCGCGGTACTTATAACACAGTTCCTGCTGAGCAATGCCGAGGTTGTGAGTTCGAGCCTCACCTGGAGCATCTACTCTTTAAGAAATTACTTTGGCTCCTGACATATTCAGCTCATCTTCAATGAAACCAGAATTTGTAGAAAATAGTGCTAAATGATTCCTCTGTTCTGTCTGTATTACTACACAATACCTATGGCTCCAGTGGCGCAATCGGTTAGCGCGCGGTACTTATAAGACAGTTCCTGCTGAGCAATGCCGAGGTTTTGAGTTCGAGCCTCACCTGGAGCATCTACTCTTTAAGAAATTACTTTGGCTCCTGACATATTCAGCGCATCTTCAATGAAACCAGAATTTGTAGAAAATAGTGCTGAATGACTCCTCTGTTCTGTCTGTATTACTACACACTTCCAGTGGCGCAATCGGTTAGCGCGCGGTACTTATAAGACAGTTCCTGCAGAGCAATGCCGAGCTTGTGAGTTCGAGCATCTACTTTTTAAGAAATTACTTTGGCTCCTGACATATTCAGCTCATCTTCAATGAAACCAGAATTTGTAGAAAATAGTGCTAAATGATTCCTCTGTTCTGTCTGTATTACTACACAATACCTATGGCTCCAGTGGCGCAATCGGTTAGCGCGCGGTACTTATAAGACAGTTCCTGCTGAGCAATGCCGAGGTTGTGAGTTCGAGCCTCACCTGGAGCATCTACTCTTTAAGAAATTACTTTGGCTCCTGACATATTCAGCTCATCTTCAATGAAACCAGAATTTGTAGAAAATAGTGCTGAATGATTCCTCTGTTCTGTCTGTATTATTACACAATCCCTATGGCTCCAGTGGCGCAATCGCTTAGCGCGCGGTACTTATAAGACAGTTCCTGCTGAGCAATGCCGAGTTTGTGAGTTCGAGCCTCACCTGGAGCATCTACTCTTTAAGAAATTACTTTGGCTCCTGACATATTCAGCGCATCTTCAATGAAACCAGAATTTGTAGAAAATAGTGCTGAATGACTCCTCTGTTCTGTCTGTATTACTACACACTTCCAGTGGCGCAATCGGTTAGCGCGCGGTACTTATAAGACAGTTCCTGCAGAGCAATGCCGAGCTTGTGAGTTCGAGCATCTACTTTTTAAGAAATTACTTTGGCTCCTGACATATTCAGCTCATCTTCAATGAAACCAGAATTTGTAGAAAATAGTGCTAAATGATTCCTCTGTTCTGTCTGTATTACTACACAATACCTATGGCTCCAGTGGCGCAATCGGTTAGCGCGCGGTACTTATAAGACAGTTCCTGCTGAGCAATGCCGAGGTTGTGAGTTCGAGCCTCACCTGGAGCATCTACTCTTTAAGAAATTACTTTGGCTCCTGACATATTCAGCTCATCTTCAATGAAACCAGAATTTGTAGAAAATAGTGCTGAATGATTCCTCTGTTCTGTCTGTATTATTACACAATCCCTATGGCTCCAGTGGCGCAATCGCTTAGCGCGCGGTACTTATAAGACAGTTCCTGCTGAGCAATGCCGAGTTTGTGAGTTCGAGCCTCACCTGGAGCATCTACTCTTTAAGAAATTACTTTGGCTCCTGACATATTCAGCGCATCTTCAATGAAACCAGAATTTGTAGAAAATAGTGCTGAATGACTCCTCTGTTCTGTCTGTATTACTACACACTTCCAGTGGCGCAATCGGTTAGCGCGCGGTATTTATAAGACAGTTCCTGCAGAGCAATGCCGAGCTTGTGAGTTCGAGCATCTACTTTTTAAGAAATTACTTTGACTCCTGTCATATTCAGCTCATCTTCTTTGAAACGAGAATTTCTAGAAAATAGTGCTGAATGACTCCTCTGTTCTCTCTGTATTACTACACGCTCTTTATGGCTCCAGTGGCGCAATCGGTTAGCGCGCGGTACTTATAACACAGTTCCTGCTGAGCAATGCCGAGGTTGTGAGTTCGAGCCTCACCTGGAGCATCTACTCTTTAAGAAATTACTTTGGCTCCTGACATATTCAGCTCATCTTCAATGAAACCAGAATTTGTAGAAAATAGTGCTAAATGATTCCTCTGTTCTGTCTGTATTACTACACAATACCTATGGCTCCAGTGGCGCAATCGGTTAGCGCGCGGTACTTATAAGACAGTTCCTGCTGAGCAATGCCGAGGTTTTGAGTTCGAGCCTCACCTGGAGCATCTACTCTTTAAGAAATTACTTTGGCTCCTGACATATTCAGCGCATCTTCAATGAAACCAGAATTTGTAGAAAATAGTGCTGAATGACTCCTCTGTTCTGTCTGTATTACTACACACTTCCAGTGGCGCAATCGGTTAGCGCGCGGTACTTATAAGACAGTTCCTGCAGAGCAATGCCGAGCTTGTGAGTTCGAGCATCTACTTTTTAAGAAATTACTTTGGCTCCTGACATATTCAGCTCATCTTCAATGAAACCAGAATTTGTAGAAAATAGTGCTAAATGATTCCTCTGTTCTGTCTGTATTACTACACAATACCTATGGCTCCAGTGGCGCAATCGGTTAGCGCGCGGTACTTATAAGACAGTTCCTGCTGAGCAATGCCGAGGTTGTGAGTTCGAGCCTCACCTGGAGCATCTACTCTTTAAGAAATTACTTTGGCTCCTGACATATTCAGCGCATCTTCAATGAAACCAGAATTTGTAGAAAATAGTGCTGAATGACTCCTCTGTTCTGTCTGTATTACTACACACTTCCAGTGGCGCAATCGGTTAGCGCGCGGTACTTATAAGACAGTTCCTGCAGAGCAATGCCGAGCTTGTGAGTTCGAGCATCTACTTTTTAAGAAATTACTTTGACCTGTCATATTCAGCTCATCTTCTTTGAAACGAGAATTTCTAGAAAATAGTGCTGAATGACTCCTCTGTTCTCTCTGTATTACTACACGCTATTTATGGCTCCAGTGGCGCAATCGGTTAGCGCGCGGTACTTATAAGACAGTTCCTGCTGAGCAATGCCGAGGTTGTGAGTTCGAGCCTCACCTGGAGCATCTACTCTTTAAGAAATTACTTTGGCTCCTGACATATTCAGCTCATCTTCAATGAAACCAGAATTTGTAGAAAATAGTGCTGAATGATTCCTCTGTTCTGTCTGTATTATTACACAATCCCTATGGCTCCAGTGGCGCAATCGCTTAGCGCGCGGTACTTAAAAGACAGTTCCTGCTGAGCAATGCCGAGTTTGTGAGTTCGAGCCTCACCTGGAGCATCTACTCTTTAAGAAATTACTTTGGCTCCTGACATATTCAGCGCATCTTCAATGAAACCAGAATTTGTAGAAAATAGTGCTGAATGACTCCTCTGTTCTGTCTGTATTACTACACACTTCCAGTGGCGCAATCGGTTAGCGCGCGGTATTTATAAGACAGTTCCTGCAGAGCAATGCCGAGCTTGTGAGTTCGAGCATCTACTTTTTAAGAAATTACTTTGACTCCTGTCATATTCAGCTCATCTTCTTTGAAACGAGAATTTCTAGAAAATAGTGCTGAATGACTCCTCTGTTCTCTCTGTATTACTACACGCTCTTTATGGCTCCAGTGGCGCAATCGGTTAGCGCGCGGTACTTATAACACAGTTCCTGCTGAGCAATGCCGAGGTTGTGAGTTCGAGCCTCACCTGGAGCATCTACTCTTTAAGAAATTACTTTGGCTCCTGACATATTCAGCTCATCTTCAATGAAACCAGAATTTGTAGAAAATAGTGCTAAATGATTCCTCTGTTCTGTCTGTATTACTACACAATACCTATGGCTCCAGTGGCGCAATCGGTTAGCGCGCGGTACTTATAAGACAGTTCCTGCTGAGCAATGCCGAGGTTTTGAGTTCGAGCCTCACCTGGAGCATCTACTCTTTAAGAAATTACTTTGGCTCCTGACATATTCAGCGCATCTTCAATGAAACCAGAATTTGTAGAAAATAGTGCTGAATGACTCCTCTGTTCTGTCTGTATTACTACACACTTCCAGTGGCGCAATCGGTTAGCGCGCGGTACTTATAAGACAGTTCCTGCAGAGCAATGCCGAGCTTGTGAGTTCGAGCATCTACTTTTTAAGAAATTACTTTGACCTGTCATATTCAGCTCATCTTCTTTGAAACGAGAATTTCTAGAAAATAGTGCTGAATGACTCCTCTGTTCTCTCTCTATTACTACACGCTCTCTATGGCTCCAGTGGCGCAATCGGTTAGCGCGCGGTACTTATAAGACAGTTCCTGCTGAGCAATGCCGAGGTTGTGAGTTCGAGCCTCACCTCGAACATCTACTCTTTAAGAAATTACTTTGGCTCCTGACATATTCAGCTCATCTTCAATGAAACCAGAATTTGTAGAAAATAGTGCTGAATGATTCCTCTGTTCTGTCTGTATTATTACACAATCCCTATGGCTCCAGTGGCGCAATCGCTTAGCGCGCGGTACTTATAAGACAGTTCCTGCTGAGCAATGCCGAGTTTGTGAGTCCGAGCCTCACCTGGAGCATCTACTCTTTAAGAAATTACTTTGGCTCCTGACATATTCAGCGCATCATCAATGAAACCAGAATTTGTAGAAAATAGTGCTGAATGACTCCTCTGTTCTGTCTGTATTACTACACACTTCCAGTGGCGCAATCGGTTAGCGCGCGGTACTTATAAGACAGTTCCTGCAGAGCAATGCCGAGCTTGTGAGTTCGAGCATCTACTTTTTAAGAAATTACTTTGACTCCTGTCATATTCAGCTCATCTTCTTTGAAACGAGAATTTCTAGAAAATAGTGCTGAATGACTCCTCTGTTCTCTCTGTATTACTACACGCTCTTTATGGCTCCAGTGGCGCAATCGGTTAGCGCGCGGTACTTATAACACAGTTCCTGCTGAGCAATGCCGAGGTTGTGAGTTCGAGCCTCACCTGGAGCATCTACTCTTTAAGAAATTACTTTGGCTCCTGACATATTCAGCTCATCTTCAATGAAACCAGAATTTGTAGAAAATAGTGCTAAATGATTCCTCTGTTCTGTCTGTATTACTACACAACACCTATGGCTCCAGTGGCGCAATCGGTTAGCGCGCGGTACTTATAAGACAGTTCCTGCTGAGCAATGCCGAGGTTTTGAGTTCGAGCCTCACCTGGAGCATCTACTCTTTAAGAAATTACTTTGGCTCCTGACATATTCAGCGCATCTTCAATGAAACCAGAATTTGTAGAAAATAGTGCTGAATGACTCCTCTGTTCTGTCTGTATTACTACACACTTCCAGTGGCGCAATCGGTTAGCGCGCGGTACTTATAAGACAGTTCCTGCAGAGCAATGCCGAGCTTGTGAGTTCGAGCATCTACTTTTTAAGAAATTACTTTGACCTGTCATATTCAGCTCATCTTCTTTGAAACGAGAATTTCTAGAAAATAGTGCTGAATGACTCCTCTGTTCTCTCTGTATTACTACACGCTCTTTATGGCTCCAGTGGCGCAATCGGTTAGCGCGCGGTACTTATAACACAGTTCCTGCTGAGCAATGCCGAGGTTGTGAGTTCGAGCCTCACCTGGAGCATCTACTCTTTAAGAAATTACTTTGGCTCCTGACATATTCAGCTCATCTTCAATGAAACCAGAATTTGTAGAAAATAGTGCTAAATGATTCCTCTGTTCTGTCTGTATTACTACACAATACCTATGGCTCCAGTGGCGCAATCGGTTAGCGCGCGGTACTTATAAGACAGTTCCTGCTGAGCAATGCCGAGGTTTTGAGTTCGAGCCTCACCTGGAGCATCTACTCTTTAAGAAATTACTTTGGCTCCTGACATATTCAGCTCATCTTCAATGAAACCAGAATTTGTAGAAAATAGTGCTGAATGATTCCTCTGTTCTGTCTGTATTATTACACAATCCCTATGGCTCCAGTGGCGCAATCGCTTAGCGCGCGGTACTTATAAGACAGTTCCTGCTGAGCAATGCCGAGTTTGTGAGTCCGAGCCTCACCTGGAGCATCTACTCTTTAAGAAATTACTTTGGCTCCTGACATATTCAGCGCATCATCAATGAAACCAGAATTTGTAGAAAATAGTGCTGAATGACTCCTCTGTTCTGTCTGTATTACTACACACTTCCAGTGGCGCAATCGGTTAGCGCGCGGTACTTATAAGACAGTTCCTGCAGAGCAATGCCGAGCTTGTGAGTTCGAGCATCTACTTTTTAAGAAATTACTTTGACTCCTGTCATATTCAGCTCATCTTCTTTGAAACGAGAATTTGTAGAAAATAGTGCTGAATGACTCCTCTGTTCTCTCTGTATTACTACACGCTCTTTATGGCTCCAGTGGCGCAATCGGTTAGCGCGCGGTACTTATAAGACAGTTCCTGCTGAGCAATGCCGAGGTTGTGAGTTCGAGCCTCACCTGGAGCATCTACTCTTTAAGAAATTACTTCGGCTCCTGACATATTCAGCTCATCTTCAATGAAACCAGAATTTGTAGAAAATAGTGCTGAATGATTCCTCTGTTCTGTCTGTATTACTACACAATCCCTATGGCTCCAGTGGCGCAATCGGTTAGCGCGCGGTACTTATAAGACAGTTCCTGCAGAGCAATGCCGAGCTTGTGAGTTC
Source organism: Alosa pseudoharengus (assembly GCF_046254945.1). Lineage (NCBI taxonomy): Eukaryota > Metazoa > Chordata > Actinopteri > Clupeiformes > Clupeidae > Alosa > Alosa pseudoharengus. The sequence continues at coordinate 20,426,546 of NW_027468565.1, forward strand.
GAGCATCTACTTTTTAAGAAATTACTTTGACCTGTCATATTCAGCTCATCTTCTTTGAAATGAGAATTTCTAGAAAATAGTGCTGAATGACTCCTCTGTTCTCTCTGTATTATTACACGCTCTTCATGGCTCCAGTGGCGCAATCGGTTAGCGCGCGGTACTAATAAGACAGTTCCTGCTGAGCTATGCCGAGGTTGTGAGTTCGAGCCTCACCTGGAGCATCTACTCTTTAAGAAATTACTTTGGCTCCTGACATATTCAGCTCATCTTCAATGAAACCAGAATTTGTAGAAAATAGTGCTGAATGATTCCTCTGTTCTGTCTGTATTACTACACAATCCCTATGGCTCCAGTGGCGCAATCGGTTAGCGCGCGGTACTTATAAGACAGTTCCTGCTGAGCAATGCCGAGGTTGTGAGTTCGAGCCTCACCTGGAGCATCTACTCTTTAAGAAATTACTTTGGCTCCTGACATATTCAGCGCATCTTCAATGAAACCAGAATTTGTAGAAAATAGTGCTGAATGACTCCTCTGTTCTGTCTGTATTACTACACACTTCCAGTGGCGCAATCGGTTAGCGCGCGGTACTTATAAGACAGTTCCTGCCGAGCTTGTGAGTTCGAGCATCTACTTTTTAAGAAATTACTTTGACCTGTCATATTCAGCTCATCTTCTTTGAAACGAGAATTTCTAGAAAATAGTGCTGAATGACTCCTCTGTTCTCTCTGTATTATTACACGCTCTTTATGGCTCCAGTGGCGCAATCGGTTAGCGCGCGGTACTTATAAGACAGTTCCTGCTGAGCAATGCCGAGGTTGTGAGTTCGAGCCTCCCCTGGAGCATCTACTCTTTAAGAAATTACTTTGGCTCCTGACATATTCAGCTCATCTTCAATGAAACCAGAATTTGTAGAAAATAGTGCTGAATGATTCCTCTGTTCTGTCTGTATTACTACACAATCCCTATGGCTCCAGTGGCGCAATCGGTTAGCGCGCGGTACTTATAAGACAGTTCCTGCTGAGCAATGCCGAGGTTGTGAGTTCGAGCCTCACCTGGAGCATCTACTCTTTAAGAAATTACTTTGGCTCCTGACATATTCAGCGCATCTTCAATGAAACCAGAATTTGTAGAAAATAGTGCTGAATGACTCCTCTGTTCTGTCTGTATTACTACACACTTCCAGTGGCGCAATCGGTTAGCGCGCGGTACTTATAAGACAGTTCCTGCAGAGCAATGCCGAGCTTGTGAGTTCGAGCATCTACTTTTTAAGAAATTACTTTGACCTGTCATATTCAGCTCATCTTCTTTGAAACGAGAATTTCTAGAAAATAGTGCTGAATGACTCCTCTGTTCTCTCTGTATTACTACACGCTCTTTATGGCTCCAGTGGCGCAATCGGTTAGCGCGCGGTACTTATAACACAGTTCCTGCTGAGCAATGCCGAGGTTGTGAGTTCGAGCCTCACCTGGAGCATCTACTCTTTAAGAAATTACTTTGGCTCCTGACATATTCAGCTCATCTTCAATGAAACCAGAATTTGTAGAAAATAGTGCTAAATGATTCCTCTGTTCTGTCTGTATTACTACACAATACCTATGGCTCCAGTGGCGCAATCGGTTAGCGCGCGGTACTTATAAGACAGTTCCTGCTGAGCAATGCCGAGGTTTTGAGTTCGAAACTCACCTGGAGCATCTACTCTTTAAGAAATGACTTTGGCTCCTGACATATTCAGCGCATCTTCAATGAAACCAGAATTTGTAGAAAATAGTGCTGAATGACTCCTCTGTTCTGTCTGTATTACTACACACTTCCAGTGGCGCAATCGGTTAGCGCGCGGTACTTATAAGACAGTTCCTGCAGAGCAATGCCGAGCTTGTGAGTTCGAGCATCTACTTTTTAAGAAATTACTTTGACCTGTCATATTCAGCTCATCTTCTTTGAAACGAGAATTTCTAGAAAATAGTGCTGAATGACTCCTCTGTTCTCTCTGTATTACTACACGCTCTTTATGGCTCCAGTGGCGCAATCGGTTAGCGCGCGGTACTTATAAGACAGTTCCTGCTGAGCAATGCCGAGGTTGTGAGTTCGAGCCTCACCTGGAGCATCTACTCTTTAAGAAATTACTTTGGCTCCTGACATATTCAGCTCATCTTCAATGAAACCAGAATTTGTAGAAAATAGTGCTGAATGATTCCTCTGTTCTGTCTGTATTACTACACAATCCCTATGGCTCCAGTGGCGCAATCGGTTAGCGCGCGGTACTTATAAGACAGTTCCTGCAGAGCAATGCCGAGCTTGTGAGTTCGAGCATCTACTTTTTAAGAAATTACTTTGACCTGTCATATTCAGCTCATCTTCTTTGAAATGAGAATTTCTAGAAAATAGTGCTGAATGACTCCTCTGTTCTCTCTGTATTATTACACGCTCTTCATGGCTCCAGTGGCGCAATCGGTTAGCGCGCGGTACTTATAAGACAGTTCCTGCTGAGCAATGCCGAGGTTGTGAGTTCGAGCCTCACCTGGAGCATCTACTCTTTAAGAAATTACTTTGGCTCCTGACATATTCAGCTCATCTTCAATGAAACCAGAATTTGTAGAAAATAGTGCTGAATGATTCCTCTGTTCTGTCTGTATTACTACACAATCCCTATGGCTCCAGTGGCGCAATCGGTTAGCGCGCGGTACTTATAAGACAGTTCCTGCTGAGCAATGCCGAGGTTGTGAGTTCGAGCCTCACCTGGAGCATCTACTCTTTAAGAAATTACTTTGGCTCCTGACATATTCAGCGCATCTTCAATGAAACCAGAATTTGTAGAAAATAGTGCTGAATGACTCCTCTGTTCTGTCTGTATTACTACACACTTCCAGTGGCGCAATCGGTTAGCGCGCGGTACTTATAAGACAGTTCCTGCAGAGCAATGCCGAGCTTGTGAGTTCGAGCATCTACTTTTTAAGAAATTACTTTGACCTGTCATATTCAGCTCATCTTCTTTGAAACGAGAATTTCTAGAAAATAGTGCTGAATGACTCCTCTGTTCTCTCTGTATTACTACACGCTCTTTATGGCTCCAGTGGCGCAATCGGTTAGCGCGCGGTACTTATAAGACAGTTCCTGCTGAGCAATGCCGAGGTTGTGAGTTCGAGCCTCACCTGGAGCATCTACTCTTTAAGAAATTACTTTGGCTCCTGACATATTCAGCTCATCTTCAATGAAACCAGAATTTGTAGAAAATAGTGCTGAATGATTCCTCTGTTCTGTCTGTATTACTACACAATCCCTATGGCTCCAGTGGCGCAATCGGTTAGCGCGCGGTACTTATAAGACAGTTCCTGCAGAGCAATGCCGAGCTTGTGAGTTCGAGCATCTACTTTTTAAGAAATTACTTTGACCTGTCATATTCAGCTAATCTTCTTTGAAATGAGAATTTCTAGAAAATAGTGCTGAATGACTCCTCTGTTCTCTCTGTATTATTACACGCTCTTCATGGCTCCAGTGGCGCAATCGGTTAGCGCGCGGTACTTATAAGACAGTTCCTGCTGAGCAATGCCGAGGTTGTGAGTTCGAGCCTCACCTGGAGCATCTACTCTTTAAGAAATTACTTTGGCTCCTGACATATTCAGCTCATCTTCAATGAAACCAGAATTTGTAGAAAATAGTGCTGAATGATTCCTCTGTTCTGTCTGTATTACTACACAATCCCTATGGCTCCAGTGGCGCAATCGGTTAGCGCGCGGTACTTATAAGACAGTTCCTGCTGAGCAATGCCGAGGTTGTGAGTTCGAGCCTCACCTGGAGCATCTACTCTTTAAGAAATTACTTTGGCTCCTGACATATTCAGCGCATCTTCAATGAAACCAGAATTTGTAGAAAATAGTGCTGAATGACTCCTCTGTTCTGTCTGTATTACTACACACTTCCAGTGGCGCAATCGGTTAGCGCGCGGTACTTATAAGACAGTTCCTGCAGAGCAATGCCGAGCTTGTGAGTTCGAGCATCTACTTTTTAAGAAATTACTTTGACCTGTCATATTCAGCTCATCTTCTTTGAAACGAGAATTTCTAGAAAATAGTGCTGAATGACTCCTCTGTTCTCTCTGTATTATTACACGCTCTTTATGGCTCCAGTGGCGCAATCGGTTAGCGCGCGGTACTTATAAGACAGTTCCTGCTGAGCAATGCCGAGGTTGTGAGTTCGAGCCTCACCTGGAGCATATACTCTTTAAGAAATTACTTTGGCTCCTGACATATTCAGCTCATCTTCAATGAAACCAGAATTTGTAGAAAATAGTGCTGAATGATTCCTCTGTTCTGTCTGTATTACTACACAATCCCTATGGCTCCAGTGGCGCAATCGGTTAGCGCGCGGTACTTATAAGACAGTTCCTGCTGAGCAATGCCGAGGTTGTGAGTTCGAGCCTCACCTGGAGCATCTACTCTTTAAGAAATTACTTTGGCTCCTGACATATTCAGCGCATCTTCAATGAAACCAGAATTTGTAGAAAATAGTGCTGAATGACTCCTCTGTTCTGTCTGTATTACTACACACTTCCAGTGGCGCAATCGGTTAGCGCGCGGTACTTATAAGACAGTTCCTGCAGAGCAATGCCGAGCTTGTGAGTTCGAGCATCTACTTTTTAAGAAATTACTTTGACCTGTCATATTCAGCTCATGTTCTTTGAAACGAGAATTTCTAGAAAATAGTGCTGAATGACTCCTCTGTTCTCTCTGTATTACTACACGCTCTTTATGGCTCCAGTGGCGCAATCGGTTAGCGCGCGGTACTTATAAGACAGTTCCTGCTGAGCAATGCCGAGGTTGTGAGTTCGAGCCTCACCTGGAGCATCTACTCTTTAAGAAATTACTTTGGCTCCTGACATATTCAGCTCATCTTCAATGAAACCAGAATTTGTAGAAAATAGTGCTGAATGACTCCTCTGTTCTGTCTGTATTACTACACACTTCCAGTGGCGCAAACAGTTAGCGCGCGGTACTTATAAGACAGTTCCTGCAGAGCAATGCCGAGGTTGTGATTTCGAGCATCTACTTTTTAAGAAATTACTTTGACTCCTGTCATATTCAGCTCATCTTCGTTGAAACGAGAAAATAGTGCTGAATGATTCCTCTGTTCTGTCTGTATTACTACACACTTCCAGTGGCGCAATCGGTTAGCGCGCGATACTTATAAGACAGTTCCTGCAGAGCAATGCCGAGGTTGTGAGTTCGAGCATCTACTTTTTAAGAAATTACTTTGGCTCCTGACATATTCAGCTCATCTTCAATAAAACCAGAATTTGTAGAAAATAGTGCTGAATGATTCCTCTGTTCTGTCTGTATTACTACACAATCCCTATGGCTCCAGTGGCGCAATCGGTTAGCGCGCGGTACTTATAAGACAGTTCCTGCTGAGCAATGCCGAGGTTGTGAGTTCAAGCCTCACCTGGAGCATCTACTCTTTAAGAAATTACTTTGGCTCCTGACATATTCAGCTCATCTTCAATGAAACCAGAATTTGTAGAAAATAGTGCTGAATGCAAGGGCGTCGTAGTGGGGGGACAAGTGGGAATAAATTACCCGGGCCCCTAAGGAGTTGAATTTTATTTTCCTTAATAATAAATAATTTCCTTAATTTAAAGATCTTAATAAATGTTATTAACTAATATAGATGCAAATATTTCGGGTAAATGCATCAGTTGATTGATGTATTAAATTGTGTCCAAGCCAACATTGTTTGAGGGCAGGCACCCTCTCCCTTGCACGAAATGGTTCAGTCGGCCTTCCCCTGCTAGGTGCATTTTTGAAGTAGGCCTAGCCTTCATTCTGCCGAAGCGGCAATGCAGACGGTCACGGTGTCTAAGAAAGCTAAATCCGGTTCCCAGAAAAGAAAAGAGAGGCAAGAAAGGGAGAAAAAAAGAAATGAGGCAAAACAAGTGTTAACAGCCTTCTTTCCCAAGAAAGGTGAGCCCAATGTGAAAGCAATAGTCTACAAATGAAATGAACTCCTGAAGGTTACAAAACACTTCAATACCACCGCGAATCCGTGATTATCAGTGCTAAAACAGCATTAACACAAAATTAGAAATAACATGATGCCTGGTTTATAGCCTACCACAACATTTCAATAGCCTACTAATCCGAAAATTATTATGAGCTAATAGCTTAACTTAGTAGGCTCAATGTTATATAGGTTCATGAGGAAAGGCTGTCAAATTAGTAGCAAAGCTAACTTGTGAAACGCATCACACTCAGCTATAGATAGCTGTTCTCAGCCAAAAGTGTTCAATTTGTATAGATAGCTGTTCTCTCAGCCAAAAGTGTTTTCATTCATTTCATGTTCTAGCTTTTAAACATTCTTTAAACATAAGAAATTCAGTAAAGTCTTGGGTAATAAGATTATTTTCTGTTATACAGTACATATAAGAGTTGTTAGATTAATTCAATGTGTGATTAGATAGTAGGCCTAGTTAGATGTGAACCTCATGCTTCATGCTTACAGCCGGTGGTTGGTTGGTTGGTTGGGGGGGGGACCATGGCCACCACTTGTGCATAGGGCCCAGAATTTGGTGCTACGCCCCTGGCTGAATGACTCCTCTGTTCTGTCTGTATTACTACACACTTCCAGTGGCGCAATCGGTTAGCGCGCGGTACTTATAAGACAGTTCCTGCAGAGCAATGCCGAGGTTGTGAGTTCGAGCATCTACTTTTTAAGAAATTACTTTGACTCCTGTCATATTCAGCTCATCTCCGTTGAAACGAGAATTTCTAGAAAATAGTGCTGAATGACTCCTCTGTTCTCTCTGTATTACTACACGTTCTTTATGGCTCCAGTGGCGCAATCGGTTAGCGCGCGGTACTTATAAGACGAGTTCCTGCTGAGCAATGCTGAGGTTGTCAGTTCGAGCCTCACCTGGAGCGTCTACTCTTTAAGAAATTACTTTGGCTCCTGACATATTCAGCGCATCTTAAATGAAACCAGAATTTTTAGAAAATAGTGCTGAATGACTCCTCTGTTCTGTCTGTATTACTACACACTTCCCATGGCTCCAGTGGCGCAATCGTGCGCGGTACTTATAAGACAGTTCCTGCTGAGCAATGCCGAGGTTGTGAGATCGAGCCTCACCTGGAGCATCTACTCTTTAAGAAATTACTTTGGCTCCTGACATATTCAGCTCATCTTCGATGAAACCAGAATTTGTAGAAAATAGTGCTGAATGATTCCTCTGTTCTCTCTGTATTACTACACACTCTTTATGGCTCCAGTGGCGCAATCGGTTAGCGCGCGGTACTTATAAGACAGTTCCTGCTGAGCAATGCCGAGGTTGTGAGTTCGAGCCTCACCTGGAGCATCTACTCTTTAAGAAATTACTTTGGCTCCTGACATATTCAGCTCATCTTCGATGAAACCAGAATTTGTAGAAAATAGTGCTGAATGATTCCTCTGTTCTGTCTGTATTACTACACGCTCCCTATGGCTCCAGTGGTGCAATCGGTTAGCGCGCGGTACTTATAAGACAGCTCCTGCAGAGCAATGCCGAGGTTGTGAGTTCGAGCATCACCTGGAGCATCTACTCTTTAAGAAATTACTTTGGCTCCTGACATATTCAGCTCCTGACAGGCTCCTGACATATTCAGCTCCTGACAGATTCCTCTGTTCTGTCTGTATTACTACATGCTCCCTATGGCTCCAGTGGCGCAATCGGTTAGCGCATGGTACTTATAAGACAGTTCCTGCTGAGCAATGCCGAGGTTGTGAGTTCGTGCCTCACCTGGAGCATCTACTCTTTATGAAATTACTTTGGCTCCTGACATATTCAGCTCATCTTCGATGAAACCAGAATTTGTAGAAAATAGTGCTGAATGACTCCTCTGTTCTGTCTGTATTACTACACACTTCCAGTGGCGTAATCGGTTAGCGCGCGGTACTTATAAGACAGTTCCTGCAGAGCAATGCCGATTTGTGAGTTCGAGCCTCACCTGGAGCATCTACTCTTTAAGAAATTACTTTGGCTCCTGACATATTCAGCTCATCTTCAACAAAACCAGGATTTTGTAGAAAATAGTGCTGAATGATTCCTCTGTTCTGTCTGTATTACTACACGCTCCCTATGGCTCCAGTGGCGCATTCGGTTAGCGCGCGGTACTTATAAGACAGTTCCTGCAGAGCAATGCCGAGGTTGGGAGCTCGAGCCTCACCTTGACCATCTACTCTTTAAGAAATTACTTTGGCTCCTGACATATTCAGCTCATCTTCAATGAAACCAGAATTTGTAGAAAATAGTGCTGAATGATTCCTTTGTTCTGTTTGTATTACGAGAATTTCTAGAAAATATTGCTGAATGACTCCTTTGTTCTGTCTGTATTACTACACACTCGCTATGGCTCCAGTGGCGCAATCGGTTAGCGCACGGTACTTATAAGACAGTTCCTGCAGAGCAGTGCTGAAGTTGTGAGTTCGATCCTCACCTGGAGCATCTACTCTTTAAGAAATTACTTTGGCTCCTGACATATTCAGCGCATCTTCAATGAAACCAGAATTTGTAGAAAATAGTGCTGAATGACTCCTCTGTTCTGTCTGTATTACTACACACTTCCAGTGGCGCAATCGGTTAGCGCGCGGTACTTATAAGACAGTTCCTGCCGAGCTTGTGAGTTCGAGCATCTACTTTTTAAGAAATTACTTTGACCTGTCATATTCAGCTCATCTTCTTTGAAACGAGAATTTCTAGAAAATAGTGCTGAATGACTCCTCTGTTCTCTCTGTATTATTACACGCTCTTTATGGCTCCAGTGGCGCAATCGGTTAGCGCGCGGTACTTATAAGACAGTTCCTGCTGAGCAATGCCGAGGTTGTGAGTTCGAGCCTCCCCTGGAGCATCTACTCTTTAAGAAATTACTTTGGCTCCTGACATATTCAGCTCATCTTCAATGAAACCAGAATTTGTAGAAAATAGTGCTGAATGATTCCTCTGTTCTGTCTGTATTACTACACAATCCCTATGGCTCCAGTGGCGCAATCGGTTAGCGCGCGGTACTTATAAGACAGTTCCTGCTGAGCAATGCCGAGGTTGTGAGTTCGAGCCTCACCTGGAGCATCTACTCTTTAAGAAATTACTTTGGCTCCTGACATATTCAGCGCATCTTCAATGAAACCAGAATTTGTAGAAAATAGTGCTGAATGACTCCTCTGTTCTGTCTGTATTACTACACACTTCCAGTGGCGCAATCGGTTAGCGCGCGGTACTTATAAGACAGTTCCTGCAGAGCAATGCCGAGCTTGTGAGTTCGAGCATCTACTTTTTAAGAAATTACTTTGACCTGTCATATTCAGCTCATCTTCTTTGAAACGAGAATTTCTAGAAAATAGTGCTGAATGACTCCTCTGTTCTCTCTGTATTACTACACGCTCTTTATGGCTCCAGTGGCGCAATCGGTTAGCGCGCGGTACTTATAACACAGTTCCTGCTGAGCAATGCCGAGGTTGTGAGTTCGAGCCTCACCTGGAGCATCTACTCTTTAAGAAATTACTTTGGCTCCTGACATATTCAGCTCATCTTCAATGAAACCAGAATTTGTAGAAAATAGTGCTAAATGATTCCTCTGTTCTGTCTGTATTACTACACAATACCTATGGCTCCAGTGGCGCAATCGGTTAGCGCGCGGTACTTATAAGACAGTTCCTGCTGAGCAATGCCGAGGTTTTGAGTTCGAAACTCACCTGGAGCATCTACTCTTTAAGAAATGACTTTGGCTCCTGACATATTCAGCGCATCTTCAATGAAACCAGAATTTGTAGAAAATAGTGCTGAATGACTCCTCTGTTCTGTCTGTATTACTACACACTTCCAGTGGCGCAATCGGTTAGCGCGCGGTACTTATAAGACAGTTCCTGCAGAGCAATGCCGAGCTTGTGAGTTCGAGCATCTACTTTTTAAGAAATTACTTTGACCTGTCATATTCAGCTCATCTTCTTTGAAACGAGAATTTCTAGAAAATAGTGCTGAATGACTCCTCTGTTCTCTCTGTATTACTACACGCTCTTTATGGCTCCAGTGGCGCAATCGGTTAGCGCGCGGTACTTATAAGACAGTTCCTGCTGAGCAATGCCGAGGTTGTGAGTTCGAGCCTCACCTGGAGCATCTACTCTTTAAGAAATTACTTTGGCTCCTGACATATTCAGCTCATCTTCAATGAAACCAGAATTTGTAGAAAATAGTGCTGAATGATTCCTCTGTTCTGTCTGTATTACTACACAATCCCTATGGCTCCAGTGGCGCAATCGGTTAGCGCGCGGTACTTATAAGACAGTTCCTGCAGAGCAATGCCGAGCTTGTGAGTTCGAGCATCTACTTTTTAAGAAATTACTTTGACCTGTCATATTCAGCTCATCTTCTTTGAAATGAGAATTTCTAGAAAATAGTGCTGAATGACTCCTCTGTTCTCTCTGTATTATTACACGCTCTTCATGGCTCCAGTGGCGCAATCGGTTAGCGCGCGGTACTTATAAGACAGTTCCTGCTGAGCAATGCCGAGGTTGTGAGTTCGAGCCTCACCTGGAGCATCTACTCTTTAAGAAATTACTTTGGCTCCTGACATATTCAGCTCATCTTCAATGAAACCAGAATTTGTAGAAAATAGTGCTGAATGATTCCTCTGTTCTGTCTGTATTACTACACAATCCCTATGGCTCCAGTGGCGCAATCGGTTAGCGCGCGGTACTTATAAGACAGTTCCTGCTGAGCAATGCCGAGGTTGTGAGTTCGAGCCTCACCTGGAGCATCTACTCTTTAAGAAATTACTTTGGCTCCTGACATATTCAGCGCATCTTCAATGAAACCAGAATTTGTAGAAAATAGTGCTGAATGACTCCTCTGTTCTGTCTGTATTACTACACACTTCCAGTGGCGCAATCGGTTAGCGCGCGGTACTTATAAGACAGTTCCTGCAGAGCAATGCCGAGCTTGTGAGTTCGAGCATCTACTTTTTAAGAAATTACTTTGACCTGTCATATTCAGCTCATCTTCTTTGAAACGAGAATTTCTAGAAAATAGTGCTGAATGACTCCTCTGTTCTCTCTGTATTACTACACGCTCTTTATGGCTCCAGTGGCGCAATCGGTTAGCGCGCGGTACTTATAAGACAGTTCCTGCTGAGCAATGCCGAGGTTGTGAGTTCGAGCCTCACCTGGAGCATCTACTCTTTAAGAAATTACTTTGGCTCCTGACATATTCAGCTCATCTTCAATGAAACCAGAATTTGTAGAAAATAGTGCTGAATGATTCCTCTGTTCTGTCTGTATTACTACACAATCCCTATGGCTCCAGTGGCGCAATCGGTTAGCGCGCGGTACTTATAAGACAGTTCCTGCAGAGCAATGCCGAGCTTGTGAGTTCGAGCATCTACTTTTTAAGAAATTACTTTGACCTGTCATATTCAGCTAATCTTCTTTGAAATGAGAATTTCTAGAAAATAGTGCTGAATGACTCCTCTGTTCTCTCTGTATTATTACACGCTCTTCATGGCTCCAGTGGCGCAATCGGTTAGCGCGCGGTACTTATAAGACAGTTCCTGCTGAGCAATGCCGAGGTTGTGAGTTCGAGCCTCACCTGGAGCATCTACTCTTTAAGAAATTACTTTGGCTCCTGACATATTCAGCTCATCTTCAATGAAACCAGAATTTGTAGAAAATAGTGCTGAATGATTCCTCTGTTCTGTCTGTATTACTACACAATCCCTATGGCTCCAGTGGCGCAATCGGTTAGCGCGCGGTACTTATAAGACAGTTCCTGCTGAGCAATGCCGAGGTTGTGAGTTCGAGCCTCACCTGGAGCATCTACTCTTTAAGAAATTACTTTGGCTCCTGACATATTCAGCGCATCTTCAATGAAACCAGAATTTGTAGAAAATAGTGCTGAATGACTCCTCTGTTCTGTCTGTATTACTACACACTTCCAGTGGCGCAATCGGTTAGCGCGCGGTACTTATAAGACAGTTCCTGCAGAGCAATGCCGAGCTTGTGAGTTCGAGCATCTACTTTTTAAGAAATTACTTTGACCTGTCATATTCAGCTCATCTTCTTTGAAACGAGAATTTCTAGAAAATAGTGCTGAATGACTCCTCTGTTCTCTCTGTATTACTACACGCTCTTTATGGCTCCAGTGGCGCAATCGGTTAGCGCGCGGTACTTATAAGACAGTTCCTGCTGAGCAATGCCGAGGTTGTGAGTTCGAGCCTCACCTGGAGCATCTACTCTTTAAGAAATTACTTTGGCTCCTGACATATTCAGCTCATCTTCAATGAAACCAGAATTTGTAGAAAATAGTGCTGAATGATTCCTCTGTTCTGTCTGTATTACTACACAATCCCTATGGCTCCAGTGGCGCAATCGGTTAGCGCGCGGTACTTATAAGACAGTTCCTGCAGAGCAATGCCGAGCTTGTGAGTTCGAGCATCTACTTTTTAAGAAATTACTTTGACCTGTCATATTCAGCTAATCTTCTTTGAAATGAGAATTTCTAGAAAATAGTGCTGAATGACTCCTCTGTTCTCTCTGTATTATTACACGCTCTTCATGGCTCCAGTGGCGCAATCGGTTAGCGCGCGGTACTTATAAGACAGTTCCTGCTGAGCAATGCCGAGGTTGTGAGTTCGAGCCTCACCTGGAGCATCTACTCTTTAAGAAATTACTTTGGCTCCTGACATATTCAGCTCATCTTCAATGAAACCAGAATTTGTAGAAAATAGTGCTGAATGATTCCTCTGTTCTGTCTGTATTACTACACAATCCCTATGGCTCCAGTGGCGCAATCGGTTAGCGCGCGGTACTTATAAGACAGTTCCTGCTGAGCAATGCCGAGGTTGTGAGTTCGAGCCTCACCTGGAGCATCTACTCTTTAAGAAATTACTTTGGCTCCTGACATATTCAGCGCATCTTCAATGAAACCAGAATTTGTAGAAAATAGTGCTGAATGACTCCTCTGTTCTGTCTGTATTACTACACACTTCCAGTGGCGCAATCGGTTAGCGCGCGGTACTTATAAGACAGTTCCTGCAGAGCAATGCCGAGCTTGTGAGTTCGAGCATCTACTTTTTAAGAAATTACTTTGACCTGTCATATTCAGCTCATCTTCTTTGAAACGAGAATTTCTAGAAAATAGTGCTGAATGACTCCTCTGTTCTCTCTGTATTATTACACGCTCTTTATGGCTCCAGTGGCGCAATCGGTTAGCGCGCGGTACTTATAAGACAGTTCCTGCTGAGCAATGCCGAGGTTGTGAGTTCGAGCCTCACCTGGAGCATATACTCTTTAAGAAATTACTTTGGCTCCTGACATATTCAGCTCATCTTCAATGAAACCAGAATTTGTAGAAAATAGTGCTGAATGATTCCTCTGTTCTGTCTGTATTACTACACAATCCCTATGGCTCCAGTGGCGCAATCGGTTAGCGCGCGGTACTTATAAGACAGTTCCTGCTGAGCAATGCCGAGGTTGTGAGTTCGAGCCTCACCTGGAGCATCTACTCTTTAAGAAATTACTTTGGCTCCTGACATATTCAGCGCATCTTCAATGAAACCAGAATTTGTAGAAAATAGTGCTGAATGACTCCTCTGTTCTGTCTGTATTACTACACACTTCCAGTGGCGCAATCGGTTAGCGCGCGGTACTTATAAGACAGTTCCTGCAGAGCAATGCCGAGCTTGTGAGTTCGAGCATCTACTTTTTAAGAAATTACTTTGACCTGTCATATTCAGCTCATGTTCTTTGAAACGAGAATTTCTAGAAAATAGTGCTGAATGACTCCTCTGTTCTCTCTGTATTACTACACGCTCTTTATGGCTCCAGTGGCGCAATCGGTTAGCGCGCGGTACTTATAAGACAGTTCCTGCTGAGCAATGCCGAGGTTGTGAGTTCGAGCCTCACCTGGAGCATCTACTCTTTAAGAAATTACTTTGGCTCCTGACATATTCAGCTCATCTTCAATGAAACCAGAATTTGTAGAAAATAGTGCTGAATGACTCCTCTGTTCTGTCTGTATTACTACACACTTCCAGTGGCGCAAACAGTTAGCGCGCGGTACTTATAAGACAGTTCCTGCAGAGCAATGCCGAGGTTGTGATTTCGAGCATCTACTTTTTAAGAAATTACTTTGACTCCTGTCATATTCAGCTCATCTTCGTTGAAACGAGAAAATAGTGCTGAATGATTCCTCTGTTCTGTCTGTATTACTACACACTTCCAGTGGCGCAATCGGTTAGCGCGCGATACTTATAAGACAGTTCCTGCAGAGCAATGCCGAGGTTGTGAGTTCGAGCATCTACTTTTTAAGAAATTACTTTGGCTCCTGACATATTCAGCTCATCTTCAATAAAACCAGAATTTGTAGAAAATAGTGCTGAATGATTCCTCTGTTCTGTCTGTATTACTACACAATCCCTATGGCTCCAGTGGCGCAATCGGTTAGCGCGCGGTACTTATAAGACAGTTCCTGCTGAGCAATGCCGAGGTTGTGAGTTCAAGCCTCACCTGGAGCATCTACTCTTTAAGAAATTACTTTGGCTCCTGACATATTCAGCTCATCTTCAATGAAACCAGAATTTGTAGAAAATAGTGCTGAATGCAAGGGCGTCGTAGTGGGGGGACAAGTGGGAATAAATTACCCGGGCCCCTAAGGAGTTGAATTTTATTTTCCTTAATAATAAATAATTTCCTTAATTTAAAGATCTTAATAAATGTTATTAACTAATATAGATGCAAATATTTCGGGTAAATGCATCAGTTGATTGATGTATTAAATTGTGTCCAAGCCAACATTGTTTGAGGGCAGGCACCCTCTCCCTTGCACGAAATGGTTCAGTCGGCCTTCCCCTGCTAGGTGCATTTTTGAAGTAGGCCTAGCCTTCATTCTGCCGAAGCGGCAATGCAGACGGTCACGGTGTCTAAGAAAGCTAAATCCGGTTCCCAGAAAAGAAAAGAGAGGCAAGAAAGGGAGAAAAAAAGAAATGAGGCAAAACAAGTGTTAACAGCCTTCTTTCCCAAGAAAGGTGAGCCCAATGTGAAAGCAATAGTCTACAAATGAAATGAACTCCTGAAGGTTACAAAACACTTCAATACCACCGCGAATCCGTGATTATCAGTGCTAAAACAGCATTAACACAAAATTAGAAATAACATGATGCCTGGTTTATAGCCTACCACAACATTTCAATAGCCTACTAATCCGAAAATTATTATGAGCTAATAGCTTAACTTAGTAGGCTCAATGTTATATAGGTTCATGAGGAAAGGCTGTCAAATTAGTAGCAAAGCTAACTTGTGAAACGCATCACACTCAGCTATAGATAGCTGTTCTCAGCCAAAAGTGTTCAATTTGTATAGATAGCTGTTCTCTCAGCCAAAAGTGTTTTCATTCATTTCATGTTCTAGCTTTTAAACATTCTTTAAACATAAGAAATTCAGTGAAGTCTTGGGTAATAAGATTATTTTCTGTTATACAGTACATATAAGAGTTGTTAGATTAATTCAATGTGTGATTAGATAGTAGGCCTAGTTAGATGTGAACCTCATGCTTCATGCTTACAGCCGGTGGTTGGTTGGTTGGTTGGGGGGGGGACCATGGCCACCACTTGTGCATAGGGCCCAGAATTTGGTGCTACGCCCCTGGCTGAATGACTCCTCTGTTCTGTCTGTATTACTACACACTTCCAGTGGCGCAATCGGTTAGCGCGCGGTACTTATAAGACAGTTCCTGCAGAGCAATGCCGAGGTTGTGAGTTCGAGCATCTACTTTTTAAGAAATTACTTTGACTCCTGTCATATTCAGCTCATCTCCGTTGAAACGAGAATTTCTAGAAAATAGTGCTGAATGACTCCTCTGTTCTTCTGTATTACTACACGTTCTTTATGGCTCCAGTGGCGCAATCGGTTAGCGCGCGGTACTTATAAGACGAGTTCCTGCTGAGCAATGCTGAGGTTGTCAGTTCGAGCCTCACCTGGAGCGTCTACTCTTTTAAGAAATTACTTTGGCTCCTGACATATTCAGCGCATCTTAAATGAAACCAGAATTTTTAGAAAATAGTGCTGAATGACTCCTCTGTTCTGTCTGTATTACTACACACTTCCCATGGCTCCAGTGGCGCAATCGTGCGCGGTACTTATAAGACAGTTCCTGCTGAGCAATGCCGAGGTTGTGAGATCGAGCCTCACCTGGAGCATCTACTCTTTAAGAAATTACTTTGGCTCCTGACATATTCAGCTCATCTTCGATGAAACCAGAATTTGTAGAAAATAGTGCTGAATGATTCCTCTGTTCTCTCTGTATTACTACACACTCTTTATGGCTCCAGTGGCGCAATCGGTTAGCGCGCGGTACTTATAAGACAGTTCCTGCTGAGCAATGCCGAGGTTGTGAGTTCGAGCCTCACCTGGAGCATCTACTCTTTAAGAAATTACTTTGGCTCCTGACATATTCAGCTCATCTTCGATGAAACCAGAATTTGTAGAAAATAGTGCTGAATGATTCCTCTGTTCTGTCTGTATTACTACACGCTCCCTATGGCTCCAGTGGTGCAATCGGTTAGCGCGCGGTACTTATAAGACAGCTCCTGCAGAGCAATGCCGAGGTTGTGAGTTCGAGCATCACCTGGAGCATCTACTCTTTAAGAAATTACTTTGGCTCCTGACATATTCAGCTCCTGACAGGCTCCTGACATATTCAGCTCCTGACAGATTCCTCTGTTCTGTCTGTATTACTACATGCTCCCTATGGCTCCAGTGGCGCAATCGGTTAGCGCATGGTACTTATAAGACAGTTCCTGCTGAGCAATGCCGAGGTTGTGAGTTCGTGCCTCACCTGGAGCATCTACTCTTTATGAAATTACTTTGGCTCCTGACATATTCAGCTCATCTTCGATGAAACCAGAATTTGTAGAAAATAGTGCTGAATGACTCCTCTGTTCTGTCTGTATTACTACACACTTCCAGTGGCGTAATCGGTTAGCGCGCGGTACTTATAAGACAGTTCCTGCAGAGCAATGCCGATTTGTGAGTTCGAGCCTCACCTGGAGCATCTACTCTTTAAGAAATTACTTTGGCTCCTGACATATTCAGCTCATCTTCAACAAAACCAGGATTTTGTAGAAAATAGTGCTGAATGATTCCTCTGTTCTGTCTGTATTACTACACGCTCCCTATGGCTCCAGTGGCGCATTCGGTTAGCGCGCGGTACTTATAAGACAGTTCCTGCAGAGCAATGCCGAGGTTGGGAGCTCGAGCCTCACCTTGACCATCTACTCTTTAAGAAATTACTTTGGCTCCTGACATATTCAGCTCATCTTCAATGAAACCAGAATTTGTAGAAAATAGTGCTGAATGATTCCTTTGTTCTGTTTGTATTACGAGAATTTCTAGAAAATATTGCTGAATGACTCCTTTGTTCTGTCTGTATTACTACACACTCGCTATGGCTCCAGTGGCGCAATCGGTTAGCGCACGGTACTTATAAGACAGTTCCTGCAGAGCAGTGCTGAAGTTGTGAGTTCGATCCTCACCTGGAGCATCTACTCTTTAAGAAATTACTTTACCTCCTGTCATATTCAGCTCATCATCTTCAAATGAAAAATACAGTCCACTTCCTATTCGACACTCGGTCACACCCGACGTGAAGTAGACAAACAAAACATTTAACAGTCACAAATATTTTAAGGTCTCTTATGGCTAGGCTACATGCCACTATATAAAGCAGACCTGACAGCAGGACTCACACCAGCCCCTTACCACGCGTCATGAAACTTCGACCCCCTGCATTGAGAAAAAACGGCGTTTAAATGGCCAATTAACTAATTACTTCCGCAGACACCGGCGAAGTCTAAACACCCAAAACAGGCACACCGCCCCTACCTGGCGGACATCTATAGCAAACATCATGATATCAAAAATTACCATAGCACACCCCAAAAACACATGATTAAATATTAAGCAACATTCCTCGCGCGCAAAGGAACGCGCCCAACACATTGAACATGCACAAATAATAATTCATGAAATTGACATACATAATTAATTACATACATCATTGTAATTAATGATGTGAGGCGGCACATCGTCACATGGCTTCTGTCATATTGAGCTCATCTTCATTGAAATGAGACACCTGTATAAAAAAGGGCTGTATGGCATGTCCGGTCTGTCTTTATTTCTACACATTGTGAGGGGCTCCAGTGGCACAACCTGTCATTGCTCAATACTTATAAGACAGTTTGAGTAGAGCAATGCTAAGGTTGTGAGTTGAAGCTTCACTTAGAACATGTAAGTCTGTGTACATTTGACACCACTTGTTGCACCTGCTTTAAATCATTGCCAAGTGGATTTAGTAGTATTGTGAGTTTCATCCTCAAATTTGACACTACTGTTAATCTGATAGGAGAGCTATGCAGCTTACTTCTGAGAATGCACCATCCAGCAAGTTCATATGAAGTCATTATCCCAATATTTGACTGCACACTGATTTTCTTTTTATTCCACTGAATTTCTGAACTGTGTCTGTAGCTCCATTACATTTGATAAACACAATTATAATAAACAGATCGATATCTATTATTAACTTGCAGAAACTTCCTTGCCAATGTCTAATGTCTATCAAATCCTCAGCCACTAGGACACAATTTCACAGCTAAGATCTGCCCAACACCACAGCCACCTCTCCCTGTCTCTCCAAAACACCAGTGAGGCAGAAGCTGCCGTGCCAATGATCTGCTTAGGTCTTATGGCTTCTCATAGTGCTAATGGTATCGCTAGTAACTCTCAACAGCTGCTCTACTGAACATGAATCTGAGGCTGTAATATTTTTTTAAATGAATTACAAAGTCAATCTGATAGCCTCGGTGACAGGTTGGTATAGACCCTAGTTTTAGATCTCAAAAAAGTCAAGCAGCTCTCACAGTCTTTGTCATCCAAAAAAAAGAATACGAGAAAAAGAGTGAATTGTCAATGTCAGAAAAGGTAGGGTACGTCTTCTTTGAAAAGAAGAGTTAGGGAAGAGAGATGGGTTGTTCTCTCTGTAATGTCAAAAACATGCCAATATGCTTGTATAAGTTATTTACATGTAACTCTTGCTGTTGTCTTTTTATACTGATACTGTTTTAATACTGTGTTAAGAAACATGTAAACAGTTTGCTAATGGAAAACTCTGAGCTGCTCTATGATGGTAAGCTCCCCTGGTGCAGGTTTGCTTTGCATGTGGGGTCTGGGGGGAAGCCTGGCAAAACCAATAAGTACATCGAGAGAAGGGGGACACCAGGCAGAGGCTGAAGAGGTGACTTACTGGGGCGTCCACCACATTGAGGAACTTGAGGGCCAGCAGGTCGGGTCCATTAGTCTCCTCTGGCTCAGGTGTCTGTGACTCATCACAGGGCATTACAGGCGGGAACGAGTCAGAGATTGGGGACTGGGAGGACTGTGGTAAAGAGACCAGATGAATAAGTATAAGGCCACACTTTATACTGAGCATGTTTTAATCATGGCATCAAACTATACTGAGTAACAAAAATAACTGATACATTGTGATTGCATGATAATAGGTTACCGACAGATTATTACACTATGTGTTACACTGCGAAGAAAGCCATATAAAATGTATTACCAATAGTGTTGACATGTATTGGTAGTATTGGTGCATTTAGATGTGAAGATAAGTACTGAGGAGGGAAAACAGCTGTTTGAGGCTGCTGCTAGTGATACTCTACTTCAGCCAGATGTCGTTGCATTGATGACAGCTACCACAAAAATAAATGTTCTGACAAATATAAATAGCTTTCTAAGTGTTGCAGTCAGAAAGAAATGAACTAGGCGTCACTGTATGAAAACGTGATCATTTTGCCTGTGCATGCACTGAAGAAAGAGAGATAACTACTGTTGTGCCTAGTCTAGCAGCTAGCAATAACCACTGTTGACCAATTATGCGTGAACTATGTGAACTATGGGGCAGAAAAGTCTCCTTACAGTTCAAATCTTGCTTGCAAAATAACAATCAGCTTGACAATAAAAATAAGTATTGGCAACTTGCCCATTCATAAAATAATAATGTTGTTGTACACGTTTTGAAAATATGGACCCTAAAATGTTTTCAGATTAAAAGCACTGAGCAATGATGCACATTACAACATACCATAACACTTCATTTGGAGGGTATCAACAGAGAGAGAAACAGGGAGTTAAATATAACCCAAGGACAGGCTGAGTATGGAAATGGCACTGCCTAATCTTCACTCTGTCATCTGTAAACAACACTGGAATCATGTCATGACCCCAACCCCCAATTCCCCTTCGGCAGTGTGTGTGTCATCACCTGCTCTCTCTTTAAAGTCAGATCATTCGCACCTGCCATTTCCTCAACCAGACACTCCGTCACATGGTACGGCTGCTCTTATATGCCCTGCACCATGGCTGCCTGCCTGCCATCATAACAACATTATGACCAGGAAATGACATTTGAGTAAACTGGAAATACTACAGCACAGCTGGTGGGGTTAAAGTAGATATCCGAGAAAACTACAAAAGCCAGAAACACAACTATAGATCCTTTCAATCTGTTCCTGGAGCGTTTTCGGTTACAGTCAACACAGGTATTTTCCATTTTTGTTTATTCCCGAGTTGCCATTACCCCAGTGTTGTTTTCTGAGCCACCAGAAATGCCTTGAAAGGGTTTATATGCTTGGTTGATTGTCCTGTTTCCCAAATGTGCCCCTTGATGTCCTGTTGCCATCATAACTGCCTTATCTGTGTACTGTCATTAGCATAATCTAGAGATGCTTCAGTATAGTGACTGTCCATTAAACCCCATTAGTCTTGTTCACTTACTGATAGGAGGATCTCTGATTGGGACCTGCGAATGGTGCCCCGTCTCCTGGCGGATGGGCTTCCAGAGGATATGATGGCTTTAAAGTCTTCAATATCTAAATCACAAACGATATGATGTGCACTTACTCAGAGACGTAAGAAGCAACTACTTCCAGCACTCATGATAGTTGAAAGAGCACACTGATACCGACTGTTGACTGTTATTCACAGTTTTGTCCTACATAAATGCAGAGATTGATAAAGCACTTCCCAAGCAAAGCAAACAACTCGTATACAAACCCATGGCATTGGCTCAAATCCAGTTATAAAGTTATGTCTTTTATACAATCCAACTATCCAGAAGACTCCACACAACATAAAACCACCCCTCTAATGTGTCGTGTTTCCCCTGCAGTATGGTGCTCATTTACTGACTGGACGTTGAATGCGCTGGACCTAGAGTACACCAGTATGCAAAAGAAGAGCCAGATATTTGAATACCAAACATATGAATTCAGTCTGTGCAGGAGAAGCGACCAAGCTCCTTCTATTAAAAGCCCTTTATGTGACACCAAAGCACTGACTATACTAGGGCTGCAACCAAAGATTATTTTCATAGTCGATTAAGTCAATTAGTTGTTTGATCAATACAATGTCAGAAAATATGAAAGTATCAGTGTTTCCAAAAGCCCAACATTACTCAAATCCCTTGTTTTGTCCACACGTCACATATTTAGTTTACTATAATAAAGGAGTAAGTGAATTTGAAAATATTCAAATTTAAGAAGCTGCAATCGAAATTTCTTTACATGTTTTTCATAAAAAATTAAACACAAACTGTTTCCAAAATACGTGGTGATTTATTCAATAGTTGACAACTAATCGATTAATAGACCCTAAATCAAAAGCTGATACCCAGCACCTCTGAAATCCATACAACACATTAAGTCAAAAGACTGTGTTATCTCAAGTGATGTCATAATGTGTAGGAATACAGGTGTATGTGTAGGACTACAGGTGTTACTTTTTATTTCCACTTGGCTTGATAATAACTATATTGTTTCCCAGCATTTCAGATTTCAATAAGGTTGTTATTTATCCTTTGTGCTGTGCAGTTTTGAGTATTTTGATTCTGTAAAGTCTTCACCTCCCACAATTGAGCCAGACCCCCTAATTTTGGTCAATCGGTACCATTCAAGGTGAATAAGTCTCATAGTGATTTTGACAAGTTATACCACCCTAGAATTTCAAAATATGTGATATTGCATTTGGGGTAGCTTTTTGTGTTTTATCAGCCTGTTTATGTCCATTGTATGTCTATGGAGGGATATCTTACAGGTAAATAGGCTAAACGAGTGAAATGTTATTACAGGGGGTGTTTTGAATTTGGGTATTTTGTATAGATCAAAATACTGCCAACATCCATTAAAAAAACATCTATTATCGCCATTTTCATAACTCTTAAACAGAAATCTCCACTTCGCTTCACTTGTACTTACAAACACTAAAGTTTCCAGTTATACTCCTATATGCTAGAGGATTTTATAGAGGAGGTTGTTCATATATGATTTGTAACCTATAGTATGGAAAGTAAATAAATGTTCTGGAGACATACTGTATAACATGCGTTTTCAGCAAATGTATGAAGACATTCTCAAAAAGGAATAACGTTTATCTTATTCAGGAATAATATTTCACTCTAATGTCACCAAAACGAAAAAACAAAAAGAAGAATTTTGAACAAGACTTTATCCAATGTTAAGATTGTACTTGAAATATATGCAAATGATTGCATATTTCATTAGATCATGTCTCATTTACATATTTATACATCATATTTCAGAAAACTTCTAATACAAAATATTATTGACATAATGTAAATAATCAGCTATGGAAGTTTTGTGGGGATACCTATTAGTTAAGATTTTTAGCCTACCTGTAATATATCCCTGCATAAGCATGTAACAGACATAAATAGGGTGATAACACACAACAATCTACTACCAATGCAATGCTATCACTTATTGTCTAACTCTAGGGTGGTATACTTTGCCAAAAATCACTATGAGACTTATTCCCCAGATGGTACCGACCAACCCCTCTGGCTCAAAAACTAAGCAGTAAACAAACGTAGTAGCCAAGTATATCCAATCTTTCTAGAATCTAATGCTGTCATAAAAACTCACCATGTATTTTTGCATTTCCCCTAATTAGCATGCTTGTGAAAAAACAATAGATCTGATTGACTCTCCAGTGTACACCTCACATCCCAGGCATTTCCCTAAAGCCCAAAATAAGCCAATAGTGTCCAACCAAATAATTTGACTACTAGTCAAAGTAAAGGAGATACCAACTTACCAGCAGTAAGAGCCGAACTGTAGTTGCCCATTGCAAGAAGGAAGCAAAGGGGTGATACTGAATGGAAGAGAAATAAAGTGTCCTAGAAACAGTGTGAACTCTGCTGTCACAGGAGAGGAACAATAGAAATAGAGAGAATAGAAGATAAAGCCACATTAAACATTTCACATTTTCAGGAATATTTCTCATTCTCATTGTCTCGAGTTGTGGATCACAAAGTTAACCCTTTCAGACAAAATCAACCTGGGTTGAACCCTAGTCGAAGCATATGAAAGGGATATTAGTGGCACATGAATGACAAGAAACTCATACTGTATGTGAGGAACAAAAGATTGTATGTCCACTCTGGTAGTTAACCCAGTCGATACAGTATAAAGACATCAGCTTTGCCTTGCTGTGGAATAGCCTCGTTCACACAATTTCATTGTACAAACATTCCACACCATGTAGTAACATAACTATTGGCGGCAACCCTACACCAGCCAGCCTGACTCCTGTGCACTGCCAGTGCCAGGGCAAATGCATTGTCATGTCTAAGTTTAGCAGCAATGATTCATTGTGTGTCGCACTCACTAGTCCAAGAGTGCAGCCCATCCAGTGAATTCTGTGTCTTTTGACACCATGTGAAGAGACAACCTGGCTGAGAGAGAGGGTTGATGGTCTGCATGGAATTCACTTCATTGCACATTTTTTTTTTGAGAAAACAAAGGGATAGTTTTTGTGTGGTACCTTACCTGTTACTGATTCTCTGACATTGAGGCACTCATGATGAATATGTAAACTCCCATGTAGTTCTGTTTGATGTATCCTGTTGCCCACATTGACTAGGCCTAACACTTACAAAGTCAGCAAACCCCCCTGTCTGGGAAATTCATGTAACTTCCGTTTCTATAGACACATGACGACTGTCCCTCTCTGTGTCGTTGTCTGTCTGAAGCCAAGTGCCAGTGACATTTCTCTCAGTACCCCCCTCCCATACTGGCATTTCCTTTTAAGGGACCACTCCTGCAACCAATCAAACATGAGAAGGGCACCTGTCTTCAATAGCTTGAGCAGAATGCTGTATGTGATAATACGAGGTGATAATAGCACCCGCAATGAGACGACTCAAACAGCAAAGGTTGCTGTAGGGTTGGTTTCAGTCACCATCCTTATTCTAATAACATTCCACTGCCTCACATTACATTGAACAGCCTTTGGTTTGTAAGACTGTCAAAGGATACTTTTGCAACAGAAACAATTCAGTAGGCAAACAGAACAGCCTGGTCTACACAACAACTGATCTAGGCCAGTCTCCATAATCTTGGCTAAAGATGTGTATTTTTTCATTTGAAAACAGAAAGGGTAGCCATGTAATAGGCAACAAACATACCACATAGGCTAGCCCACACTGTATAAAAGTGCGTGTATGGTGAATTAATAGCATAATAAGGAAATGCAACAAGAAAAGGTTTAGCATCTGACACAAATCCAATGTAAATGTGTCTGCATGTCTCAAAAACAAGAGAGTTGTCGCGATGGCGAGGGTCCCGGAAACACCTTTTAACGGCATAGCGTGTGAGTTAATTTACAAAAAATGTCGACGCGTGATGTGTGTCTGGTTAGATGGCTCAAAACCAAAGATTCTAGAACAGAGCTCTGTTCTAGAATCTTTGCTCAAAAACACAGCAGTCGACCTTGGCTCCTGTCGGAAACTCGGAACCACATTCAAAACTTCCGTGCTTCGGCGCCACCTAGCCAATGAGCGCTCACCCCTTATGCCCTGCAGCGCTTGCATTGGCCAGGTTGAGTGATAACCGTGCACAGGGATTGGTCGCTGACATGCAGCGCGATGTTTGAATTGGTTCATTCAAACAGCGGTCGCCTCGGGTAGGAAGGTGCGCACAGTGGAGCTTTTTGTTTTTCAGATAGTTTAGGCTTTCATTAGATTCAGCAAGTGTAATTTAGTCTTGAAGTAAAAACGTAACTTAAATGAGAAAATAACTACATTGGATAATTATACGCTAGTAGTTGTTTTTAACTAGGCTAACTTTGGCTCCTGAAGTGAAGATTGGACGCACTAAGTTACCGATAACTCGTTTTGTGTTGTGTTGAGCTGTTACAAAAAGGTAAGGAACACATTTTCTGGCTAGCTAACCTAGCGTTAGTAATATTTCCGTAAATAACTCTGAAGCGACAATCGATGGTTGATTTATTTATCTATTTCATGAATGGAGATATTGTCGATATATTTTCCTAACGTTAGGTCTTGTGAGCACTTCGATATGGTTAAGGTTAACGTTAACTGCTAAGTTACGCAGTGATGGCTAGCACAATGTTCTCGATAGCCAGCATTACACAAGGAAACCAAACGTGACATGCAAAGTATCGTGGTAATACTAGAATTAGCAGTTACTACCGAGTGATTCAAGACCAAATTAAATTAGATTAGATTAACTTTATACCTTATATAATTAGTACTATTTCTCTTTACCGATTGTTTGCCTGTTGTCTTTGCCAGTCATTTATAACGTTAACGACAAAGTTAACATTATGTTAAGGCTGCACTCAATTTGCAGAGATGGATTTTGCACATAGTGGAGTTGAAGCTAGTGCTAAATAGTGATCTTCCTGATAGAGACGGGAGATAGCAGACGAAGGGAGGTAGCGATACGTCAGTCACAAGCAAACCCCATTTATAGAGTGGAATTTTGATAACCGAACGGCAACAATATTGACCCCATGCGCCTCGCATGGCCATTTTCTGTCATACCTCAGTGACAGGTTAACTTGGATGAGGAGCATTGACATGGTCTGCAAATCTGACCGTAGGTCATCCGATAAGCATTACTTTACGTTACACGTTTTTGCTTTTAGTTTCTTCTTGTCAAACTGCAAGAAACTCAAACTTTAGATAATTGGAAAATTACTTGGCTAACAGGTTTCACAGTTAGTCGTGTTGACATTTAATGTAATTGGGTGTGGTCCTTCTGTCTACTACTTAATAATGACACGTTTGTTGATTGACCCCTACACTTGTGATTTGGCTCTGCCCGAGCCTGTTCAACTCTGTTACTCCAAAGCAGCATCTTGTACTATACAAGGTGTGTCCCATACGCACCTTAATAGTTGATACTTGACTATTGATACTGTATACTATGCTTCCTCCAGGTAGCGAATATGACGTCAACGCTCTTGTCCCCATGCGGATTGCTGTCAGACGAGGACGAATGTGGAGCGGTGCTCGAGTCCACTGCAGCAGACCTCGGAAGTCTGCTACGTCCTCAGCCTCCGCTACCCGAAATTTCCCTCATTGCTCCCACCATAGAACCCTGCACGCCCGCAAGACAGGTAAGTTTAACTGGTACCACTGCCCTACATCTCATATCTACTCAGTGTGACCATACAAGATAAGGGAGAGGGAGGTATTTGTACCTGTTGTCTAAGCTGTGAGATGGTATAACAACTGAATATGTTTGTTTACTGGAACAAAATGACACACACCTGATGTGTGGTTACCATGCTCTGGCCTCTCCTCCCTCCCCTCCTCCTTCTCTTCCCTCCTCTACCTCCTTCTACCACCTTCTCCTACCACACTTTTTTTAGTACCTACAATGTAGGCACTCCTGTCCTGTTACTACTGTAGTATTGACAGATTCAGTGGCAATTCAAAGCTAAGGTCTCCTGCAGTGTAGTTTAAATGTTATTCTATTGGAGTCACTTTGGATAAAAGGGTCTGCCAAATTAATAAATGTAAATGAGATGAGGCCTTATGGCTGTAGGTGGGTGTTAAAGGGACACCAGGCAACGTTTTCATGTTAATTACTCATCTTTGTAAGTCGGTATATGGTTAAATGACTCGTTACAGGGCGAATGAAGACTCTCTCGCCTGCCCCTACTGCCTGTAGGAAGAATATCCCGCTTGCAAGTTCAGTGTATCCTACCCGCCGACCGAAGCAGGCAGGCTAACGAAACGCTAGAGATTGTTGCAAATGTGTGTATAATGGCAGAGCCGGCGAAGAAGCAGCGAAAACCCTTGACAGAAGACGCAAAGAAAAGGAAAAGAGCTTCAGACCGAGTGAGGGGGAGTTTCGTAGAGAAAAAGCATCAGGCTTGCCTGGTGTCCCTTTAAATATATATATATTTTTCTTTTAGTAGGTAAATGACTGCCTTTAATGAATTCTCTCTTGCTCAGTCACCCTAGGCTATCCTTTTATTTATTGGTCTGTTTATTTTGAGACATTACCAGTTTGTTACATAGCTTGCAGTCATGCCTTCACAATGAAGGCCACTGTCACACAATACATCACTCTGAACTTTCTCCTGGAGGCCATGCTGCTTTAGCCAAACTGTTTGCTTACTCTTTTTTTTCACACATCGTTGTTTATGTACTTTCATTCATGTGGTGTTGCATTCGCACAGACAAAACAAGGGCCCTATTATGTCCTAGTTCTGGCTTTTGGACTGTTAAAAAAGACTCTGTGTGTGTTTGAGTCTGTGTGTCTTTTCAGATTTCATCATTTCGTCATCAATTCCACGTGTATTAACATCACTTTAGAACATACATGTCTGCAGCATATACCAATTGACGGTTTTATAACTAGCATTTAAAGATAAAGCAAGAGGACCCATAATCAGCACATACAAATCGGAAGTACGTTCGACCAGAATTTTTAATGTTATGTGAGCAGATAGACCAGATTATAATGCCCTCTGCTCTGCCTGCTCTCAGGGACAAGGGGCAACGATTAAACACTCTTCATTGTTCTTTTGTCCCCCCCCCCTTATCACAATTCACCTTTTTACAAAAGTAGCACTACAGAAACGTGCAACACTGCTTGCTCCGCGGCACAGCCGGTTCATTGATAAACTGATGTATAGGTCGGTCAGACCTAATTTACCCATTTTCCTAATTTACCCATTTACTGTCCCCTCCTTTCTGTGTTGCGTTTTGTTGTGCTCGGCAGTGGCTCAGGAGGTAAAGGAGTCGTTCAAGCCCAGGTTCTCCCGACCCTGTTGAAGTGTCCTTGAGCAAGACACTTAACCCCAGTGCTCCCGATGAGCAGGTTGGGGCCTTGCATGGCTGCCTCCGCCATTGGTGTGTGAATGGGTGGATGTGAGGCATGATAATGTAAAGCGCTTTGGGTGCTTTCAGGAGCTGAAAAAAAGCACTATATAAATGCAGTCCATTTACCAATTACCATTTGTGCTGCGCAGGGTAAGGCTGCGGTGGAGCGGAAGGGGAGTGCAGACGAGGCCTCGGAGAAGCTGAAGGTGTTCCTGCGCATCAGACCCCTCACCCAGGCAGAAAAGGACCGAGGAGAGGAGCAGGTGAGACACCAGAGGGCAGCGCCTGTGTGCTGCTGCTGAATGGCAGGGCATGGAGTTTTATTTTATGTACAGAAGGGACTCGCTCGCACACTCTCTGTGCTCCAAAGTAAATGTATTTAAATGTGTGTAATTTTCGTTTCAGCACCAGAAACCTTATTTAGGTGCTCTCCTGAAGAAGGCGTTGGAAGCCAAAACATGAACTAGAATACATAAGAGCATGTGCGAGTTCCCTCTGTTCATATGCAGCACCACACTTTGGTGTGCATGCACAAGCAGCTTGGGTATTTTCTCAAAGGAATTGTTTGGATATACTGTATGCACTTAAGTCCATATTCATGCCAGGCACTGGGGACAATTTTTCTGAATCCTAGAATACCTCTTGTTTCCGTAAGACTGTCAATGACACCTGTGGACAGATGCTAACAATGTTTCTCACTGAAAAAACAGTTTCCCTACAGTGACAATAAAGTACCTAGCTAACTTTAAGACAGCTGCCACAACATTAACTGCTACCGATGCCGTGTATATGAATGGTGGTGGTATGTTCATGATATCTCCTAAGAGGGTCAGCAGGGCAATGCTGATTCTGTGTTCTGCGGGGTTTTTTTCCGGCTGGCCACTGGTTCAGGGGTGTGTGAGCATGCAGGGGGACGAGACTCTATTGCTGAAAGCGCCCAAAGACTCCCACAACATGAGAAATGCTGAGAGGGGAGTCACGCAGAGCATGCACAAGTTCAGCTTCACTCAGGTATCATGCTATTACACACACATAGACACAGATACAATCAATCTGGTTGGCTGGTGAGTGACCATGAATGTGCCTGTGCTGCTCTGCAGATCTGTGGATCAGAGACGGGTCAGCAAGAGTTCTACAACCGCACCATGAGAGAGATGGTCCGGGACGTGCTGCAGGGCGAGAACCGGCTTCTGTACACCTACGGAGTCACTAACTCGGGCAAAACATACACCATACAAGGTCAGTGGCTGTCCCTAAAACTACATATCCGATCAAAGAATATCCCATTAGGAGAGAGACGGACAAAGAAATGTCATAGGAAAGTAGAACAAACCATCAGTTACCTCAGTGAGATATTGTTCCAGCCAGTTAATAAAATATCTTTAATATAAACGACTATCAGCAAGCAGATATGTCTGACTTTTCCCAAGCTTTTGAGAGTACTGCCCCACCATGATACTTTTTTCACTGCATGCTGTATATTATTGCACTGTTGTGTGGTTTACATATGATTTACGTGTCACCTTCCATGTGCAGGTTTGGGCTCAGAGGCTGGCCTGTTGCCGCGGGCATTGGTGTCGGTGTTCCTGAAGCTGTCGGGTCGGCTCTATCCGGCCATGGACCTGAAACCTGTCTTGTGCCAGGAGGTGCGCAGACTGGACACCAATGAGGTCAAAGTGGAGAGCATCCGCAAAGCCGCGCTTCTGAATGAGGTGAGGGAAGAGGGGGAGTGTCGGAGGGCTGGGGTCACACGAGATTAAACCACACCAAACTATTTATGCTGTAACAGCCGGGCAACACCGGGAGCACATCTGAAGCGATCTGTTCACGGAGCGTAACAATTGTTTTAGAAGATTTTTTGAATGTGAGCCTGGTGTAGCCAGTCTGGTTCCATTGACTAGAGGGAGGTATGATGATTCAGTTGCACATGGTGTAGCCCCGCTTTAATGGTTCTTTAATGGTCATTCCTATCAGTTACCCCAATGTTTTAGCAGATAGCAGATTACAGTCCTGTCAGATGTAATTTATGGTGGCAAAGGATCCAAAGATGTAGTAGCCAGTAGTTTTTAAAAAGTTTGGATTTAAATTCAGGATGTGTGTGAGTTTGAAGTCAGTCTGAGTTCGCCTGCCCTCGTGTTTAACGTGTGTGTTTGTGTGACAGGATGACTGCTCGACATCTCGTCTGCGTAAAGACGCCAGCATGAGCTACGACAGTGGCATTGGAGGCCTCTCCACCACCAGCCATATCGCCACCCAGCTGGAGGGTAAGAAAGCATTTGGGGGGGAGGGCATTCAGACAAGAGCTGGTTGAGGCCCCGTCCACACGGAGACGCTTTTTGGGTTAAACGCACCGGTTTTGCTTCGTCTTGGCCGATCGTCCAAACGAATCCTGTAAACGCACTGCCCGAAACCGCACTTTTTTGAAACCTGGTCCCAGGGTGGAAAAATCTGAAACCGTAGCCCTTGTGAGTTCGTTTGGACAGCGAGAGAAATAGTCAGGAGTTATTAGGGAAGTGCGGTGTAAGTTTAAATTAATTTGTGCGTAGTGCCGGTGTCATTCATTTATTTTACATGTCTTACAACATAAATAAATGCATTCATAGTCTAGTGAAGTCAGATATGAGCATACAAAGATGCTTAGAACTCATGTTAAGTCTATGGTAGATGCGCACTAAATGCGAATGCGCAATTTGATGCAGGCAAACGTATCGACTGTTACTAACGAAGGTATTATAGCAATATTATAAATGTGGCGACGGAATAGCCTAGAACTTGGGTAGGCCTAGCGTTTAGTAGCCTATCCACTTGCGGTGATAGCCAAAACTAATGTGAATCGCGGACTGTCCTACAACCAAAGAAAGTAAAGGAGATTATTTGTACCTGCGTTAGCCAAATAAAGGACAGGACTGCACCCTTCACAAACCGTAAAAATGAAGTTTATTAGTTTTACAGTTGACAGTTCACTATAAGTCCACACAAACAATTTTGGTTTCCTTGCACTAGCCATTTTTGTCGTAGTAGCCTACTCTGTCTGTTTGTATAGCCTACAGCGCGCAAGCTTTGGTCAATTTCTGTAACAAACAGTGGCATCTATAGGCCTGGGATATGAAGTGTCGTGTTGAGATGGATCCGTTTGGACGCAAATATTCTTGTTACGGTTCCAGGGAAGATGGAGGAAAAAAAGATTGGTTTGGTATGTGTGGACTAGGCCTGAGTTTGTCTAAATGGGGGGGGGGGGTTTGAGCTGGTTGAGTTCGTCTAAATGTGGATTCCCTGATACAGGATTTGATTACATTGAAATATTTAAAGGAACCATATGTAAGAAATGTATTTCAATTAATCATAAAATGGCCCTGATATGTCACTAGACATTAAGGAATCATGTTCATTTCAAATACTTATATCACTGACAACAGTAGTCCGGCCAGGATATTGTCATTTAAAAAGTGAAGTCGCAGCCCTCAACTGATGTTGTGTTTTGTCATGTCATGTTGTGTTGGGTTTTGGCCTGATGCGCCACCCTCCACCTATCCACTAATCACAAAGTCAGTAGTGGTTTGGCATCCGGGTTGCAGGGCTCCAGAGTGCGACCAATTTGGTCGCATATGCGACCTAATTTTTCAAAAGTGCGACTAAAAAAAATCGGAGGTCGCACCGGTGCGATCAGCTATTAGAGAGGAAAACGTGTCCGCATTGAAACTCTACCTTTGGTTCAATAACAGACACATATTTGGCCAATATCGTGGTTTAAACAAATCACAGATAGTGAAGGGCGGGACCTCCCCTCTGATTGGCCGTGGCCCAGTGCCTGTGTGTAAATTTGAAAATACGTACGTGCTGCAGAGAGAGAGAGAGGTCAGTGACCCGTCAGATAAACAGTGTGGATGTAGTTGTAGATGTGCATTACAGTGTGGTCACATAGGCCGAGATAAATGTCCCCTCTCCCCACTGCCTTTCGGCGGCTGGCAGCAGCAAACCGATTAGACGAGCCCGAGATGATGATCAAGTTTATTGTTGCCTACAATAGACCTAGTGAAACTTACCTTCACCAAGTTCAGTCCGAAATAATTATTCATCAGAAAAATAGTTTGAACGTAAACCCGACGTACAGGAATGCCATTTGCACCAAATTTATAGGAGTCATTGCAGATTAAAAGACGTCTTAAAATTGCGAACAATGCATACAAGGCCTTCCCGAACGACAGAGATACAGATATCGCCGAAAAGGAGTGCGTCATTGACCGCAGTTACATGCAGGGAGTAACCCGGTTTTCAACAGCAATACTCGTTTTGCGCGAGAGTTGTGTAAACTCATTCTGATGGCATCAATCAATTCAATCCGGTATTTGGCGCAAACCGAATATCTCTGCTACATTTAAAGCCCGAATATTCCCTGCATGTATAACTGTGGTCATTGTGTACGGTGAATTGAATGGACACATTTAGATCGAGCATGGCAAGTCATTGCAATAGCCTATAATAATAGGCCTACCATTTCGTTACTGCATTAACCATAGTGATGTTCTTATTGAAAATTTAAAAATACTAAAATTAAAAAGTAAATTGCATTGTGGGGCTGTCAAATGATTATTGCAATCATCATTGAAAAATCACATAAAAATCCTCCAGGCTACTTGGAACATCTCTTTAAATTGTGCTCAAATACATTTCTATGGTAGTGTTAATTTTGTCACCTATTTTTAATTTAGTCTTAGTCTTAGTCTTGTGACAAAATGTCCATTTTAGTCTTTGTCATATTTAGTCATACAAATATCATTTTTGTTAGTCAAGTTTTAGTCGACTAAAAGTCTCATCATTTTAGTCTAGTTTTAGTCAAAAGAAAACTAAAGGTATCTTAGTCTTAGTCAGTTTTAGTCAAAACATTTTAGTCTTCTTTTTTTATAACAAATTATTTCTGATTACCATTTGAGTCAAATAGTGTTTTACACATCTCAATTTTCCAACAATATTGTGTGTCCACAGGGCTACTCGTCTGTTATAATTACTCATTCTGATTTTTTGTCAGTCAGTACGTTTACATGCACAGGTAAGTCAAGCTACAGTTATAGCTCGGCTGGGATTTGACCATGGACTTGACTGGACCACTGTCATGATATTCGTAGACCAGTGTTTCTCAATGTGTAGTCCGGGGACTACTGGTGGTCCGAAAGCTATCCCACGTGGTCTGCGAGCAGACGTGGTAAAATATAATATAGATGAGTTGTTTGCAATATTGAACCAACTTGTATGTAAATCCAAACAGTTCTGCAACACTGTCTATGTATGCCAGTTTAAATCATACAGTATGAATCCTCTGACACAATAAGCAAAGTGCAAAGACAATAAGCAAGGTGGTTCAGTGAGTAGGCCTATTGTGTAGACTAATATACTGTTGAAGTAGGTCTAATTTTGTATTCATTTTTTGTTAGCTAAGTAGTTAAGTAGTCCTTTGTCTGAAAAAGTTTGAGCTAAC
Organism: Alosa pseudoharengus; assembly: GCF_046254945.1. NCBI lineage: Eukaryota > Metazoa > Chordata > Actinopteri > Clupeiformes > Clupeidae > Alosa > Alosa pseudoharengus. The sequence goes on from NW_027468565.1 coordinate 20,460,250, forward strand.
ATTATAGCTAACATTACATGCTGAACATTTTCGTATGGACATTCTGGGGGATGTTAATTTGTATGAGAGAAGCTTCAACTTCTGGGTATGTAGCATTGTGGCATAAAGCTTAGGTAGTTAGCTTGCTAACTCTGGCAGAAATCTCCGGTGTTCTTGTTCCATGTACAGGAAATCTGTTGAGCATAAACGCATTCGGAATATTTTGAAAACGTAACAGCTAGATATTCTGCCTTCTCATTTTGTAGACGAAAATGAAGAGAGATTTTATCTTAGTTTTTATTTCATGCAAAACATGTTAGTCTCGTCTTTTTTAGTCAACAATAATGTATCTTAAGATAGTCTTAGTCAGTGTCTCAGGACATTAATGGCGTCTCGTCATCGTCTCGTCTTAGTCATGAAAAAAAAGGTTGTTGACGAACATATTTCCTCTCGTCTCGTCTGACGAAATTAACTCTATTCTATGGAAGATGCTAGCATGGCGAGCTGGTTTAGCCAAGGTCTAAAGATCATGAAGGATAGTATGTAAGACATTGAGCCATGAGATTTGAAGCCCTTAAAAGACGTGCACTGTTAATTACAGTGCATGAAAATGCACTGTACTGTTCTTCCTAGGCTTCTTCTTATTCTTATTCTTCTTCTTCTTCTAACGCGCTTAATACAGCTTCAACCGTTTAACGTAGAAACTTCATTCAAACTGCGTTGCGTAGGTCTTACTTATGACATGGGTGCTATGTATTTTTCATCTTTGTAACTTTTATACTTTTTAAACTATTAATTAAAAACTAATCAAAATTTCCCCATTGACTTAACATTATGATTATGACATCACAATACAGCCGTTAAGCAATTAGAATCCTATGGCAGGTGTTCGGGCCACCTGGATCAACTGCCAGTTTCAGGCTTTAAGCATACAAACTGGCCCTATTAAGACTACACATCCTGTTCAACTGCTTCCTCTGCCAAAAACTGTTTCAAAATAAAAGTCCTCACTACAATATTTCACTGTTAAACAATTTAACCCTTAAAACTACTGAACTTTTTAACTGTTCAGCCATTGTAACTGTTACTTGTCATCAACTATGACTCCTACCCACTGTAGCTAGTTAGCATGGTTAGCATAGTTAGCATGTTAGCATGCTAGCATGCTAGTTAGCATTTTTTACAAAACTGCTAAAAATGATTACCTAAGTTAGCTAAGTCACATGGTTAGCATAGTTAGCATGCTAACATGTTAGCATGCTAGTTAGCATTTTTTACAAAACTACTAAAAATGATTAGCTAAGTTAGCTAAGTCACATGGTTAGCATAGTTAGCATGCTAACATGTTAGCATGCTAGTTAGCATTTTTTACAAAACTGCTAAAAATGATTAGCTAAGTTAGCTAAGTCATATGGTTAGCATAGTTAGCATGCTAGCATGTTAGCATGCTAGTTAGCATTTTTTACAAAACTGCTAAAAATGATTAGCTAAGTTAGCTAAGTCATATGGTTAGCATAGTTAGCATGCTAGCATGCTAGTTAGCATTTTTTACAAAACTGCTAAAAATGATTAGCTAAGTTAGCTAAGTCACATGGTTAGCATAGTTAGCATGCTAGCATGTTAGCATGCTAGTTAGCATTTTTTACAAAACTGCTAAAAATGATTAGCTAAGTTAGCTAAGTCACATGGTTAGCATAGTTAGCATGCTAGCATGCTAGTTAGCAGTTTTTTACAAAACTGCTAAAAATGATTAGCTAAGTTAGCTAAGTCACATAGTTAGCATGCTAGCATGTTAGCATGCTAGTTAGCATTTTTTACAAAACTGCTAAAAATGATTAGCTAAGTTAGCTAAGTCACATGGTTAGCATAGTTAGCATGCTAACATGTTAGCATGCTAGTTAGCATTTTTTATAAAACTGCTAAAAATGATTAGCTAAGTTAGCTAAGTCACATGGTTAGCATAGTTAGCATGCTAACATGTTAGCATGCTAGTTAGCATAGTTAGCAAAACTGCTAAAAATGATTAGCTAGATTAGCTAAGTCACATGGTTAACATAGTTAGCATGTTAGCATTGCTAACTACTAAAAATGCATTAGCTAAGTTAACTAAGTTAAGTATTGTCCACCTATTTAACCGTTCAATCATTCCAACTTTATTAAACCTTATCTTCCAAGCAAATCATTTAACCATATAAACTATCCACCTATTTAACTGTTCAGTCACTCCAACTATATTAAACCTCATCTACCTAGCAACCAATATAGTTTGTTTTTACTCTGTATGATATTTTACATCATATTTTTTGCATTTTCATGCACTGTATTTCCTTCAGGAAATGCTTTTCTAGTTTACTCACTGTTATTTTTATTTAATTAATCTTGATATGTTTTAAGTTTACATTTCAGCTCAGTGAAGCACTTAAAGCACCAACACTTCATTAAGTTACTTTTCTTGTAGAATTGTAAATCATAAGTCATAGGACAACCTAGGACAGTAATTAAGGGAAAAAAGTAAACCTGCTGCGGTGTTAAATGCAATGTGGTTGAAAATTTGGGTGCACCTAACTTTTGTGCTGGTGCACCTAAGGAAAAAAAAGTTAGGCGCACCAGTGCAACCAGTGCAAAAAGTTAGTCTGGAGCCCTGGGGTTGGCAACCTCGATTCAGGGGGGAGGGGGACGGGATACACCTCTCTACAGTAATTTGAAAGTGATTGCAGTACCAATTTTGGCCACAATCTTACATATGGTTCCTTTAACCTTGTGGAAATCTGGGGCTAGTTTGCCATAAACATGGATTAAGCCCAGCCCTACACAAAATGAAAGCTTAAATGGAAATCTTCAGTGAAAAAAAAAAAAAACTTTTAGTCTAGGATTAGGCTGATTTGGGTTAGGGTCTTTTGCCGGAACCATGACTGATTTGCATGCCAAGACAGCAGAAGCACCATTTTTAAAAATCTCTGTGAAAATAATTCAGCTTCTGTTTAAATTTGCTTAACATAAAAACGGCATGAGAAGGCTGCAGACTGATAACTGTCATGCAACAAATGCCTTCTGGACAGATGAGAAGAAATGTTATTAACAATACTGATTCTTTTTTTAAATGCTTTCTGATACCATGAACTAGTTTGTCAATACACCTCAGTAGTTAGTAACTAAATTGCAATGCTGTCTGTTTCATTACTCTATGGTATTGTAATCATTGGGCTACTAATGTGTATTAAGTCATCTCAGAGTTCCTACTGTGTGTGAACGCAAAAACAAAAGAAAAACCCTAGGAACTGTGTAGTTCTAGGGGTAGCCTCTCCAGTTAGTAGTGGTCAGTGGAGGGGTCTTGCTTCGACCTGAAGGGACTTGATAATGACCAGCGTTCTATACATTATCCCTCTTATTATACAGCTACTTGCCGAAAAGAAAAAATAAACTCCACATGATGTGTCTATTTTACATTTATTTGTTACCGTTTGGTCGTGGCTTTTGCTGAGAAACAAATAAGGCCTATTCACACCAAGAACGATAACTATAACCATAACGAAAGCGTTAGCGAAACGACATAAAAGCGTTCACACTGAACAACGATAAGCAAAGTCTCTCCTTGTGTTAATGAATGTGAAGGTTAAAATTTAATGGGTTCTGATTGGCTATTAGCTTTTTATCATTCTGAAAATCGCTCTGAAAGTGATCCCCAACGATATAGTTCTTCATTCTTCTATCGTTCTTGTCGTTATCGTTATAGTTTATGTGTGAACGTCGTCATTCATATTAACGAGAACAATATTTATTTATAGTTATCGTTATCGTTCTTGGTGTGACTGGGCCTTTAGTTTGCAACACAGAACTTGAACTTGAATAAAACATTCTTTAGAACATTGCTGATCAACCATCTGCTTTCACTTTTGAATGAAGATCCATTGCAAGAAGTGACCGGACTACTTGCGGAGTGATATGAAAGACGTGAATCAGAAGCACAAAACCCGTTGCCATTGACAGCGGTCATTATATGTTTCAGCAGTCATTACATGGTGCATATTTGACCGCAGAACATTGGGAAATCCCTTTCAAGTCAATGGAGCGTTCTAGTATCCTTATAATAAATATATATAATGAATTGATCTGTTTGCCTGTGGACAGACCAATTATCTTTGAGGGAAAAAAGGGGAATACTTAAATAGTACTGTTCTGTGTAATAATATTGCAGTGTTTCCCATACATTGACTTATTTGTGGTGGCCCACCACAATATCAACATTGACCACCACACAATGATTTTCCAGGTTGTACTAAATTGTGTTTAAATTTGGTTAGCATCATAACCACACTGCGCTAATTTGTAAAAAACTGCTGCATTCAAGTTAATTCTGCAAACCTACCACCACAAATAGAATTCAATTATGTGGGAAACACTGTATTGTTCTCTGTGTAATGTCTTTATCCTGTGCATGGTTGTTAATGTAATGTTTTGGTGTGTGTGTGCGTGTTGCTGGCAGATTCGGACAGCGTGTGTCTGGACGCTGATGGACTGGGCTTGAGCCGCGGGGAGGAGCTGGAGGAAGGGGTGCAGATCTCTGTGTGGGTTTCCTTTTACGAGATCTACAACGAGTTCATCTACGACCTCCTCGACACCCCACCGTCAATGTACCACCGCAAGAGAGCCACGCTCCGCCTCAGTGACGACAAGCATGGCAACCCCTACGTGAAGGGTAAACACACACACCATAAACAAATATTCAAGACATATCACAGTGTACAGATTCTTCCCACATGAAGCACAAAAACTGAAACCAACCAAACTGGCACCACATAGAAAGCAGAGTAACAACACAGCACATACCACTTCATAAGTGCTTCTCACCGTTAAGTAATTTCTCTCTCTCTCTCTCTCTCTCTCTCTCTCTCTCTGTCTGTCTGTCTGTCTGTCTGTCTGTCTGCGTATAGATCTCACTTGGATTCAGGTGCAAAGTGCAGATGAGGCCTGGAAGGTTCTGAAGGCTGGACAACGGAACCAGAGTTTTGCCAGCACACACCTGAACCACAACTCTAGCCGCAGGTACACACACATCCCTCAATAAGAACTCCATTTGTTGTGTGTACACACACACTTTTCAACCACAACTCACTGCTGCTGCAACTACACATCAACTTACCTAAATGAATGATTTCAGCTGGAAACTCACAAACACATGCAGACAGCCAAGTAATCCTCTGAATTTTGCCCTCAGCCACAGCATCTTCACCATCCGCCTGCTGCACATCCAACCCGACTCTGACTTCAAACAGGGAACACGTATCAGCGAGTAAGTACACACACACACACCTTTTGTTCTCTTGTAATAACACCTAGCAGTGTTTCCCACAGGATTGGATTCAATTTGTGGCGGTAGCTGACTTGGACAACGGGGGGTGGGGGTGGGTAGTGTATAGGTCTAATTAAGTGCCTGTCACTGCTGATGTGTGGATGCAATTCATAACGTTTTCTACATAGTTAAAATACATTTTCGTACTTCTCCTTGGGACAAGCACTTTTGAATTTTGGAAAACACTTTTCCATTTACATCGGGATTTTGCAAACATTCAGTGTCAGAGTCAATAAAATGAGCCCTTCAACGAAATTGACAAGCAGCTGTAAGTAGGCTAAGCTAGCATGCTAAATTCGACATCCAAACAGTATTCTAACGTTAGCTTTGAGATACTGCTTGATTGCATAACTTAACTTAGTTTAGTTAACTTAGTTTATGTAGCCTACTATGTTGTGATAAGATCTTAGCAGAGTTAACTTCAACGCAGCAGTTTTGAACAAATTTGCATAGTCACGATGCTAAGCGGATTTAATAGCAATTTAGCCAGACGTCTTCTATGCAATGCTTCTATGTGGCAACAACAATCCTTCAACAATCGTGAATATTTTGTTAAATGCACATGCAGAGGAGGGGCAGAGAGCGGGGGCGGGACAAGGAAAGGCTGCGTGCGTAAAAAGTGCAGCTCAATGGCAATGCAAGGATTTGATCTTATATTTAATTTAAATTAAATTAAACATAGAATATTTATGTGTGGCGGCCGATTTTTATTTCGTGGCGCACCGCCACAGATTAGTCAATGTATGGGAAACACTGCATACATTCACACATATACACATTTCATGTATGTATGTATCTATTCCTTGTGTAAATTGCTGTTAGTCAGTATTCTAATCTTGCGTATGCTTCCACCTCTCTTTTGTGTGTGTGGTCAGTCTGTCTATGTGTGACTTGGCCGGTTCAGAGCGCTGTAAGGACCAGAAGAATGGAGACAGAATGAAGGAGGCCAATAACATCAACACCTCCCTACACACACTGGGACGCTGTATGACGGCACTCAGATACAATCAGAACAACAGGTACACACACAAAATTATATATACACACACAGACCATTACACACACATAAACCTGCACAAACACAGCTGTACTGTCAAACAAGACCCAGACTCTCTTCTCTCCTACTTAGGTCTCGAGCCCCTCAGGTGGTTCCGTTCCGTGACAGCAAGCTGACGCGGGTGCTGCAGAACTTCTTCACGGGTCTGGGCCGCTCCATCATGGTGGTCAACATCAACCCTTGTGCTTCCACCTACGACGAGACGCTGCAGGCTCTCAAGTTCTCCGCCATTGCAACACAGGTACTGCCCCGGTCTGTTTCTCTCAGTCCATACGCACTGCTGTCAGATACAACCAATAGACACTCGTATACACACACACACAGTCACACATAGTGCAGTAGTTTCCTACACACATCCTGCAGACTGCATTACAGCTCTATGAAAGAAGTGGAATTATGGAAGCATGAATACACACTCATTAACATACTCTAATATGGAGTTCCTCTACCTGGAAGAGCAGCTTGGATTGTGTACATTTGTGTCAGCGTAACTGTGTGTGTGTGTGTGTGTGTGTAGCTGGTCCATGGCCCCTCCACTAAGACACGTGTGGCGTACATCCTGTCACTGCTGCGCGAGCAGCAAGATGGAGGAGCTGCCAATGAGAGCAGCCTGCTGGAGGATGACAGTGACAACGAAGGAGACATCACCATGTTGGACTCCGACGTAAGTCTGTGTGTGTGTGTGTGTGTTCACCATGATTGTTTCAGGTGTAAGCTTGTGGATCTAAGTATTTTAGTTAGAATAAGACAATTGAAGCAGAGGTCTGTTAATGCAAATGTGTATGTGTTATCATGTGTCTAGGCAGTGCTGCAGGCGAGAGACATGCTCAAATGTTTTCATGTCTTCAGTGCTTCGTTTTATATCCTCTACTACTAGTACTATTCACAGATGCAGCGGTAAATCCTAGCTAAGGTCTCCTCTAGCTCAGATGCAGCGGTAAATCCTAGCTAAGGTCTCCTGTAGCTCAGATGCAGCGGTAAATCCTAGCTAAGGTCTCCTCTGCACTCTAGCTCAGATGCAGCGGTAAATCCTAGCTAAGGTCTCCTCTAGCTCAGATGCAGTGGTAAATCCTAGCTAAGGTGCATTGTTGCTTAAATGTTTATATATTCTATTGTTGTAGCTTAAATGTTATTCTATTGCTAAGTCGCTTTGGCTAAACGCGTCTGCGAAATTAACACATAAATGATGAGCCTACTGATGCACGTTTGTGTGTGGGTATAGACATTACCTCCGGTTCTAAAGGTGAAGATGACCGACGCTTTGGATAAAAATGTCTATTAAATATCACTCACAACGGCAGATTCGGGATGCTTCTGCTGCTTCACCACACCCCTATTTACACAAGGTTAACTTTGTGTCTGTGTAGGCCTTGCTGCAGGCTATAGAGGTGCTGAAGCGTGAAGTCCTGCGTCAGCGTCAGGAGAAGGCAGAGCTGGAGGCGAGCGTGAGGGAGGAGGTGTGTGCGGAGATGATGGAGGTCATCTCACGCATGCAGAGTGATTTCAGGTATACATACACACACACACACACATATTGTATACAATTCTTAAGATACTCACACATGTAAAAGAGACTGCAGTTTTTTTTTTTCCAGGCACGTGAGAGGAATCCATTCTGTTCCTATCCAGTAAATTGGTGCATTGTGAAGTATGTGCTGAAGATGTGTTTTTGTGTGTATGTGTGCATTTGTGTCTTCAGTGAAACATTAGAAACTGAGCAGACCATGATTGAGGAGCGCTATGAGAAGAAGATCGGCAACCTCCAGACCAGCCTCAAGAAATACTACAGCCAGGAGATCGAGGTACAGCTCTGTCTGTGTGTGTGTGTGTGGTGTTTGTTTGTGTGATTCCTGTCCTGTTGCAGTGAAATCAGTGCAGTGGCCCAAACCCTCTTGAACTTGTGAGGACCCACCCCCCACACTACTGACTTTGTGATAGAAGATAGGTGGAGGGTGGTGCATCAGGCCAAAACACAACATCAACATCAGTTGAGGGCTGCAACTTCACTTTTTAAATGACAATATCCTGGCCGGACTACTGATGTCAGTGATTTGAAATGAACATGATTTCTTAATGTAAAATACATTTCTTACATATGGTTCCTTTAAAGGAACGCGCCACCTAAAGTCAGTAGTAATATATGTTCTTACCTTAACTTTCACGAGTTGAGTCATACCTCTCCCGTGTCGGTACGTGCACTCAAACGCTCTGGCACGCACACAAATGTGTTAGCATGTTGCTATGCTAGCGGGCTCAGACGTAGCCATAGAGGGAGGAACATAGCAGTAATCAAACACATCCACGTTTTCCCTACTTAAATACAGTTGCACGAGTAGTTGCTAAAAATGTGTAAGGTCACACAACATGAAATGTGGCGATTTTCCAAGCGAATAAACAGGAGAACTACAATGTGTGGCGCAATAGCACTTGGGAGTACTTCAACGTTAGCGTAGTAATATTAATTGTAGATCCTATCCACCACAGAGTTTAGAATCCATGCTTGATTGACCCCTCAGCCTCCCCCTCCCCTCTGAGCGAAAGAGGCACACACACTAGAGATGCGCGGATGGGCTATTATTTCAACCGTAACTGCATAGCAAAACTTCATCCATCCGCACCAAAGTTTTTTGACCAATTTTCAAAACCGCACCCACCCGCCATCCGCTGGTTGTTTTAATGTATATGGGTGATGTGGCGCTGCTGACGTGAGGCTAGAAAGCTCTTGCCTGTTCTAGAAAGATCCAATACAGCAAATATAAAAGGCTAAAGTCCTACATTGGCTATGTTGTAGCCTATCCCCAGAATAACAGCAGCAAACTCAGTCTCTGTCTCGCAAAACAGTCTCCAAATAAATCGGCCTGTAGCCTACAATTTTATCATTGTAATAAAAAACGCAATTTGGCACATAATTTCAACATGCTGCTATCTAGCCTACTAATTAATGCCTATTGTACTTTATTTTTTGCAAAAAGAAAGAAATCCTTGATAAAATAATAAGTCATTCACATTATAGGCTACTTTACGCACTGTTGTGTCAGGGTGACACTATGACAAGCCTGTTCTGAAGACTCTCATTCATTTTGAGTGCATGGGAAGAGAGCGCAATTCATTTTATACCAGCAGGCCAATCGGACAAACTATGGCGCCTCGATATTAAAGAAACAACTCTATTCATTCCGAAAGTCCACCGCACAACAGTGCAACGTGCATGTTCACATTTTTAGTAACACCGCCAAACTTGCTTGCTTGACTTACACATCTAAGTTTTCCGACTATTTTTCTTACCTTCTTTTTTCCGCTGTGGATGTTATTGAGCTTGTAGAAGTTTTAGCTCTTACGTTCTGAACATCTCGCACTGCCATTGCCCGATGTCATTTCTGAGTCATATCACTCCATAATCCAGTGGTTCTCAAACTTTTTCTTTCATTCCCCACTTTGATCAAGGGGGCATTTTCGAGCCCCACCTGTCCATCATCGCTCTAAGAAAGTGCATCAAGCTTAAAATCGTCAAATTTATTGAAATAACAACAAGTTCTAAATATGTCCTTCAGCAGATTTAAAATCAGCTGGTGCTGCAGATATAATATAAATAAATACATAATGTGTCACTGTAAATTAAACACACATATTTCTGTTTTCCAGCAACATGTTAGCAAGCACAGGCCAATATTTTACAGCATTGCAGGCTACAATATATTCAATGAAATAGCCTACCAACATTATTACTGCATTAAATGAATTCATAATCCAGTCATACTGAGCACTGCTGGTTGGGAAATATTTTTGAAATAAACTTTGCAGGGATGTGATGTAGGCCTACTGTTTAATACATGGGATACATGGGATTTCACTCAGATTCTCAAAGGCATTAATACTGTTGCGATTGAGGCACCTATACCTCAAGTTTTTTGGTGAATGCAGTAATCTTATCTGCTAGGTGAGGTAGGTGCTTGTCTTTGCCTTGTAACTGGAGATTTAACTCATTGAGCTTTCCAAATATATCGCTGATAGGCCAGCTTCATCAAGAAATTTTCATTAGTGAACGTGCTTGCAGATTCGTATTCGCTCTTCCTCCAAGAAGAGGCGACACGGAGCTCAAACACACGCGACAGCACTTTACCTCGGGAAAGCCACCTTGCCTCGCTGTGAAACAGTAGGCGACAGCTGTGTGGTCAGCTCTTATCTCCTCGCAAAGTGCGGGGAACAGACGCGCTTTTAAGGGCTGGGTCTTGATGAAATTCATCACTCGCACAACCTTGTTCAAAATCTCATTCAGGTCGGGACTAAGCTGCCTTGACACGAGCGCTTCCCTATGAATAACACAGTGCGTCCATTGCGCACCGGGTGCTGCCTAGGCTACAGATATTTTTTTTTTTTTTTTTTTTTTTTTTTATATCCTGTTTTCATGTCAGTTCGCGCCCCACCTGGCATGTCTCCGCGACCCAGTAGTGGGTTTGAGAAATGCTGCCATAATCTGTCTCTCTTTTAAATGCCTATTCCCTGAATGGTAGGCTACAATTACTATGTGTTTATATCAGGGCTTTGAACCGATTTATTTTCCCAATCGGTTCGTTCCGAACAGAAACGGAATTATAACGTTTCCGGTTATGAGTTCCACCAATAAATTGACGTTCCCGAACCGGTTAGAACAAAAAAATACTGTTCCCGGAACGGTTAATTTCGTTCCTGTCAGCTGTTTAATGCTATAGAATTATGTCAGCTTAAACCAAATGTAATAATATTACAACCATTATTAAATAATAATAATTATATTATTAATAATAATTAAATAGGCCTACAATTATTTCAAATGTGTAGTTTATTGTTAAAAGAGAAAATTTCCACACAAACGTAACAACATTATTAAGACACGTGGTTATGCCACTCGGGCAACAACAAATTCCAACTGTCGGGGGAAAGGACATCCAGTAGGCCTACTCATACCGTAACAAGTCTTTTGTTTTGTCTTGCTTAGGCCTACTTGCAATTAGGCCTGTTTCATCAGGTAGGGCCTATTGTTTATCAACAAACATAGCCTACTAATTATAGCCTACTAAATGTTCGCTAGTCCATCATAAACGTGGAGTCGACAAATATAGCTATTGATATTGTGTTTGGAATGAGCGTTTTAATTAACGATGGATCGTAATTTACCTCTTATTTAAGATGTGGAGTGGAGACTTTGTAATCCACCGCTCTCTCTCCATTCAGTCAGCGAATGTCTGATGTGATGTCACACAGGAAGTGAACCTCAGCCGTCATGATAACGTGCGCAGGAAAATAATTACTTTTTTTTTTTAGTTAATTAGGCAACGAAAACGTTGAGGAACGAAATAAAACCGGTATTAACCGGTTACCATTATTTTTAAATAAGTGTTCCTGTTCCAGAACATAAAAAATAATAACGTTTCCGGTTTCGTTTCTGTTCCCTGTAAAATACAAAAAGTTCCCGGTTTTCGTTCCTTGAACCGGATCAAAGCCCTGGTTTATATATAATATCGAAACAAAATAACCCAGGCAGTCTCATCTACGAGATGTTTACACACACACACATATTCACCTCCGAAAAATAGAACCAACTTGACTTTAACTTCAACCTGTGCTAGGAAGCGAAATTATTTGCAATGGCTGACTTAATAGACAATGACGATAACGACTGGCTTGTAGCTGACCCAGAACCATATTTGTTTGAACCCGAATACACAGAGGAGGAACTAGCTCTTATGGATCGTGAAAGGCAGGAAAGATGAGTGAGATGGTGAGAGAACACGGGCGAACAGCAACTGACGGAGAGCCTGTGCTGTCGAGAATGGGATAGTGTTGCCATCGGTAGCGGGGTCATAGATCTAGAACAGTGTTTCCCTTTTTTTCTGGGGACCCACTTTTTAAAAATGACAGACCATCGCGACCCATTCACTTCAGAGCAAACAATTAACAATCATCCAGCAATATTGTTTTATTGTTTTAGGCCACAGGTTCTCAAACTTTTCTATGCCCCCCCCCCCAAAAAAAAAAAAAAAATTCTACAGTGCCATATCTGGATACGTAATAGCGCCTACTAGGTCTGGCCTACTACCACTACTATTACAGGGATTGGTGATGCACTGACTCTTTAGTTTCCCACAATTCTGCAATCTCAATTACACATGAAACAATGTTAAATACTTTCAAAGCTGTAACAAATTTTGTACAAACACACAACCTCAGCCTTTTCTCATCCTGCTGGAAAAGTTGGAAATGACTACCAAAAAGATACGCCTGTCACCACGGTATGTTGTGACAGGCTATGTTGTAAGAATGGAACAAGAGGCTTTTGCGCAATAGCCAAAAGATAATGTGCCTTTATTGTAGGCTAGCCTAGTAGAGTTCACAAGGTGGATAGCAAATTCAATAGCCATGTCCGGTATACGGATGTCTGCTTTTGTTGACTAGATTTTAATCGGTCAAGCTGAAGAGATAGTGTTTGTTAATGTTTGTCCCTTGCATTTTGCAACTGCGAGGTCCATGGCAGGCGCCCCACAGAAATGTTTCATTTTGTGAGTGAGATGTCCACGCTGTCCCCTCTGACGCGTTCCCCCCCCAGTTTCAGAGCTATTCTAAATGCAAAATTGCACATAGGGCCGTGACTGTAGTTAACAAACTAGATCCTAATAGAAAACTGTTAGCTTTCCTGGCTAAATGGTATAAGTTTGGCCTATTACACAACATAAATTGTGCTGGCGACCCAAATAAAATCTCCTGCGACCCACCCGTGGGTCGCTACCCAGTCTTTGGGAACCAATGATCTATAAGACCCTGGCTGTGCCATAGATAGATAGATATACTTTATTGATCCCTGAAAGCGATGCGTTTGCAGCAATGATGTGGTGTAATCCTCCTAAAATGCTGAGAGCAAACCCTTCACAATGCATGTTGTAACCATGATTTTTCACAATCTGTTTTACCACAACCTGCTACTTTGAGTCAGCTCAAACTAACGCCAGCAGGGCAGGTTGTCTCTATTTACGAAAATGCGTGTGTGCGATCAATCATGAATTCTAAACTCTGTGGTGGATAGGATCTACAATTAGGTGTTAATTAATATTACTATGCTAACGTTGAAGCACTCCCAAGTGCTATTGCGCCACACATTGTAGTTCTCCTGTTTATTCGCTTGGAAAATCGCCACGTTTCATGTTGTGTGACCTTACACATTTTTATCAACTACTCGTGCAACTGTATTTAAGTACGGAAAATGTGGATGTGTTTGATTACTGCTATGTTCCTCCCTCTATGGCTACGTCTGAGCCCGCTAGCATAGCAACATGCTAACACATTCGTGCCACGCGCCAGAGCGTTTGAGTGCACGTACCGACACGGGAGAGGTATGACTCAACTCGTGAAAGTTAAGGTAAGAACATATATTACTACTTATATATTACTAGGGTTTTTTTTTTTTTTTTTTTTGCAATTTGATTATAAAATCAAAATAACAATATTCCTTTACGGCCTGTGTGTGTATATTGGGCTTAGTTGCCATGCGTGGTACTGACTATATATTCATGCCCCCGTCTCTGTCCGTTCACTCAGGAGCGGGACGAGCAGATCCGTGAACTCACCGCCGCCCTGGACAAGAGGTCCTCCAGGCCCGGGAGCACGGCGGTGGTGGCGGCGCCCATCTTCCCGCCGCTGGTGGCGGAAGAGGAGGCGAGCGTGCGGCGGTCCCAGCGCCTGGCGGCAAACAGAGACACGTACACACACGTGGAGCTGGAGCAGTGCAGGCTGGAGCTGGAGCAGTGCAGGGCGGAGCTGGACCTCTGCAGGACGGAGCTCAGGCTCAAGACCCTCGGTAAGGGGATGGGGGCAGTTAATTAATTAAGTAACTATTTAACTAATTCATTAACTCATTTTCTAAAACTGATAGTTCCGGTCCTTGATTGTGATTGGCTGAATCGTGTTCAATGCCGTTGTATAATGAGCACAAGCTCACACCTGGACCGCATTTCGTTCTATATTACTACTCAAGACTCTCGGTAAGGGGATGGGGGCAATTAAAGCGGCAGTTAGCAAAATTGTTTTGATCATATTCACTGAAACCAACACTATGCTCCGATATAATATGATAGTATATCCTGACATAAATCAGCCGGTTTTAGAAAAAAAACCTGCACCTCTACCTCCACCTAGAGCCTGTTATTTGTTTTGCGAAAATCCACAGCTCCTGGTTCTTCTGGTCCAATCAGAGCAGAGCTGTGTGAGATCTGACTGTCAGTCACAGTCTGGAGCAGTCTGGTAGAGGTCTGCACTCCCGCGGTAGAACCGCGGGTCCCGACGCAAAAGAGTGTGACGCGGGACAACTTTTGAAAGCTCTTTGCGGAAGCGGGCGGGATAAGAGAGAGGTGCGTTCGCGGGTACGGGACAAACCGATGATTCACTGCACTCCTGCAAATTAAATATGTGCGTAAAATTAAATATAGAAATAATTAAAGTACCGTTCATGACTATAGTTCAGCTGGATGTTCTGTTAGGCAGCATTAAAAAACGGGGTTTAAGCATAACTGACGGATAGCAGGCCTATAGCCTATATTGTCGTTTACGTGGGTTTAGGGCTGGGACAACGCACGCAAAATATGAGCGTCGATTCGTGAAGCATAACGTGTGCTGCTAAATATTTTTAATTTTACACCTTCAGTGTTTTCCATACGTTGACTAATCTGTGGCTGGGCACCACGAAATCAAAACCGGCCACCACACATTGATGTTCTATGTTGTAGGCCTGCTATTTAAATTAAAGATAAGATAACATAATTTCATTGAGCTGCACTTTTTACTCACACAGCCTTTCCTCGCCCCGCCCGCTCTCTCTCGTAACGAGCCCGCTGCTCCTCCTCTGCATGTGCATTTAACAAAATATTCACGATTGTTGAAGGGTTGTTGCCACATAGAAGCACTGCATAGAACACAGTGGGCTAAATTGCTATTAAATCCGCTTAGCATCGTGACCATGCTGCGCAAATTTGTTCAAAACCGCTGCATTAAAGTTAAAGCTCTGCTAAGGTCACAACATAGTACATTGAGGAGACTAAACGAAGTTAAGTTACAGTATGCAATCAAGCAGTAGCCCTATCTCAAAGCTAACGTTAGAATACTGTTTGGATGTCAAGTTTAGCATGCTTACTTGCAGCTGCTTGTATTACTCGTGCAGGGCTCATTTTATTGACTATGTTTGCAAAATCCCGATGGAAATGGAAAAGTGTTTTCCAAGACTCAAAAGTGCTTGTCCAAAGGAGAAGTACGAACTGTTATTTGAAATAACTACGTTATGAATTGCATACACACATCAGCAGCCTTAACTGTGTTAATGTTAATTGCAAGGATTCCCACACGAACGTCTTAAAATGACAGGCACTCAATTAGACATACACTAGCCTACTGAACTTTATTGAATGCTACCTCTGACTAAGAATGCATTACTTTGCACTTGTAGTTACTTGCACTTCAGTCTTTTATTTTGGAATCTTAAGAGCAATAAACATATATTGCAATGTTAAAGAATTCATGTTTTTTCATTCAGATATGTAAATAAACATGTATAAGTTGCTATTAGTGAATTAATGGGGAGATAATCGAATCGGACTGAAAAAATGAATCGTTAGATTAATCGATGCATCGAAAAAATAATCGCTAGATTAATCGTTTAAAAAATAATCGTTTATCCCAGCCCTACGTGGGTTCAATTTGTTCCTGCTGCTCATTGTCAAAAATCGAAAGCATGACCGAGGAAGAGGGCACCAGACTAGGCCTACTTCAGTTGTTAGCCTACATTCAGAACCAAGAAACTGACATCTGGAGTTTTTCTCAGGTGTGTGTGCTCCTTTCGTGAGACAGAAAGAAAAACTGAATAGGCTGTCCCTCCTGCATGCGGGCTTTAGTGGGCGGGAGCGGGACATCATGTTACAGATGCAGGCGGGAGCGGGACTAAAAACGACACATTAATGCGGGCAGGAGCGGGACAGAATATTGCTGTCCCGCTCCTGAAAAATCAGTCCCGCGCAGACCTCTACAGTCTGGTGCGCAAACTCGATGAGAGGGTGCTCGTGGTAGTGGGAGAAGGGCATGAGAGTTTTGCCAAAATTTTGGCTAAGTCCCCTAAATCTGTCAGACTTGCCAACTGCAGTTTTAATTAATGAATTAACTATTTAACTAATTGATTAACTAATTTTCTAAAACTATTAGTTCCGGTCCTTGATTGTGATTGGCTGAATCACGTTTGATGTCGTTGTATAATGAGCACAAGCTCACACCTGGACCGCATTTCGCTCTATATTACTGTGCTACCACAACTTGATACAAAAGTTACATTTGCCGCATCTCGAAGTTGCTTGGTAACCTTGAAAAACCAAATTTTGATAGAGAAAATATATTTCTTGGTGGAAGAAGATGGTTAAATTTGTCGTTGCTGTGCCTTTACTTTATGAAACTTTGCCGGGTATTTATAATACTAGTTTTAGAAAAACAATAAGCCACTCGAGTCCGTAGGTTACACTGATTATTCAACAGCTAAGGGGGGTTTTAGGCACTCCGCTAGCGTGCCGTGCCTAACAATGCTCCTTAGCTGTTGTGTAACCAGTGTAACCTACAGCCCCTCGTGGCCTATTGCTTAAACAATATGGGAGGATGCACGTCAAAAGGTTGTTTATATTTCGGCTTGATAAGTCAGCCATTCCTCTCTTCTATCCTGAAGCAATATTTTTATTGGCTAGAATTGGTTAAAGTTTACAACTGGTTGAAACCCCTGTGGGGCAATTCGCTAAATTTTTCAAAAATTGTCCTGGATTACCAAAGGGATGTTACCTCTTAGCTAGATAAGATTAAAGAGTGTAGACAAGCTAATTGAGGGAGTTGATAAAGAGGACTGCAGATTGCACCGAAAGGAATCGCTTTAAAATGTTTAATGTTTTTTGTTAACAGGCAAGATTGTTGTAAGAGCCATGATCTGACCTCTCTGGCTGTTTCTTTCTGCCTCTAGAACTCCAGCGTGCCCATGTGCAGAACCCAACACCTGGCAACAGTACCACCGCCTCCACAGCAGACCGGAAACTGGAGGAGGGGCAGAAGGTGCGTGTGTGTGTGTGTGTGTGTGTAATGCATAGCCGAATTTGGAGTTTGGATGCTTTTTTGCATGCTCAAGATGAGGGATGGGATTGTTGTATGTGTTTGAATGAGCTGGTGGACAGCTTGAATGCTTTTGTGCCTGTTTATGTATGCAAAAGTTGGATGTTTGCATACACAGCAAACTTGAGTTTTGATGAAAGAAAAATTAACATCTGTCTGTGTGTGTGTGTGTGTGTGTGTCTAGAACCTGCGTCAGCTGCGTGACGACCTGCAGAAGTTGGTGGCAGAGCTTCAGTCTGGAGAGCGGGCATGCTGCAGAAACACAGACGGAGAGAGACTCCGACAGGCACTAAGCAGCGCAGATGAGAAACTCAATAAACAGGTACACACAATTACGCATAGCTGGATATTTTGCAAAACAGTGCTGATGACAAATGGTTCTGCAAAATGAAAAGCCTTAATTTTGCCAAGTTTGTGACATACATACACCCATGAATCTAGTGCCCAGCTGCACAGGCAGGCACAGTAGTAGTGTGTTTCCTATGTGCGTGCGTGCGTGCGTGTGTGTGTGTGTGTGTGTGTGTGTGTGTGTGTGTGTGTGTTGCTGGCCCTATGAAAAGCATTCCCTCACCACTGCTCCTTTTTTTCCTGCTGGGGTTCTCTCTCTCTCCCCCCCTCCATCTTTCTACTGTAACTTACAGTTGCTAATGGGGATTATTAAGCACTGATAGAGCTGGGGAACACACACACACACACACAAAGCAACTTGACCCTCACATTCCTGCGGTGTGGTGTGTGTATATAATTTATCCTCCTCTCCCCTTCACTATCCTTTGGGCTCAACTTTAACTCTCTCCCTCCCCCTCTCAATCCTTTTTTCCCTCCCTCGCTTCTCGTTCACTCAACCCTTTTCACCACTCTGTCAATCACTGTTCCTTCTAACACTGTGTGCTTCCCTACTATGCACTCTTTCTTTCTTTCTCTCTCTTTCCCTCCATTTTTACCTCAGGATCAGATGTTGGTGGAGCTCCACACAAGTCTGCAGCTGGTGAAGGCAGAGCTGAGGAGGAAGGCGGAGTGTATGCCGCCACCTGCCCCTCCCACTCCCGGCTCGTCCTGTAAAAAGCGTGGCTGTGCCGCCGCCGCCGCCATGGCGATGGAGAATGTGGCCCCACCCGAGAAGCGTCCGTTCTTCCGCTCCCTTTTCCCATCGCGCACGCCCGTCACGCGCCACAGAGCGGACGCCGTGGACAACAACGCCACGCCCTACGCCCGCGTGCTGCGCTCTCGCCAGCCGTCCCCACCGCCCAGCCCCTCCCCCATGCGCCGGGGAATGAAGTACTGAGAAGACGACAATAAAGTTTTTATTTTTGTACAAAAAAATGCAAAACCTAAGTTGCAGCAGTGGTCCAGGGCAACAGGGCCTACTCTGTGTGTACAAGTCTGGTCATTTAGTGCCATATCAAGCTTGTGTGTGTTATTATTTAAACATTTAGGGACAATTTCCCCTGCATGGATTAAGCCTGCTCCTAGACTAAAAGCTGTTTCGCAGTAGAAATCTCCATTGAAGCTCTGTGTTAGTCTAGGGCCAGGCTTAATCCATGTACGGGAGACCAACCCTCACTTCTCATTAACCTTGAGCTTTAAATCACAGTGAAGCAGTGCTCGGTGTTGGCTTTCTTGGGAGATTAATGTTGATGTAGTGTTAATAGGACACTGTTAAGGACGGCACAGGTTGTGGAGATGCTTTTACATGTTTGATCAAGCTGATTAGTGCCGAGTGCCCTTCATGTCTGTCATTAAGGGCCTATTATGTACTATGCACTAGCCTTGGATCTGTAGTATACACACAGAAATGTTATGTAATCTTTGAAATACCGGGTGACTATTTTAAAGTGTGTTTATTTCTTTTATGTCAAGGTAATCGGTTTTAGCGCTGTCTTTAGTCTTGTGTAGAATTTGACGGCCTAGCTCTGCTAAAAAAGGTAATCGGGTTTAGCGCAATCTTGTGTAGAATTTGACGGCCTAGATCTGCCAAAAAAAGTGATGCTGTGTTTGTTTGGTTTCCCAAGATTGATACTGCTACATACTGTGTGTGTGTGTGTGAGAGAGAGAGAGAGCTGGATGTGTGTGTGTGTGTCTTAAGTGGTAAATGCTGTCACTTTGTCAACCACAAGCACTGAGGACAGTCAGCAGTATTATCATCACAGAATTGAACTAAGATTTCAGGGCAAATGTTCTGCATGTTAGTGGAAAGGCACTGGTTATGCATCTACTTGGTATGGACATACCTGTATGATTGAGTGGGTGGATGGATGCATATTCATGAAGTCTCCTTTGCACATAAACTATTATACTACTACCGAGGGTCATTGTTCATGTAAATAATTGTATTTCTACACTGTTATATAAACAAAACATATTTTTTAAAGGTGGCTATATGTCCCATACTCTAACAGTTAAGTTTGAAGCAGCACCTAACAACCATGACCGTTTTCTGTCTATTCTATTCTTGTTTATGCATGTGCTTTCCTGTTTATATGTCAACTCTTTCCTGTCCGTAAAATCTGTTTCACGTTAAGAATTAAAGCCATTCTGTGGTCATTCAGAGACTGTTTTTCACTTCACTTCACTGTAAAAAGATGCAACAGTGGTAGAAAAAAAAAAGTTTAATTTTGACAGTGGATCAAGCAAGCCATTCCCTCAGAAATCTGTAAATATTTACAAAGTGATGTCTGTTATAGAAATGGAGAGTAATATAAAACATTAATAATTAATAAACAACGGAGTCTGCAGAAGGGGATTGTGGGTATGAGGAGGAAAGGACCACAGCGTGTGGTGTGTTTTCACACCTGTTTGATGGACACAAGCCATGCCATGATGGGAGACAAGTCCAGTGTTGAAAGGTTGACTTCTTGGGATTGGTGGACATGTGTGTGTGTAGGTCTAACAGGGAGAGTCCATATAAACCTGTGTGTGCAGGTCTGGTAAGGACAATCCCAATACGTCTGTGTGTCTGTCCACACTTGAGTGACAAGACCGGTCCAGCGGGGACACATTCCTTATGGGTGTAGCGTTGTTGGACAGCATGGTTGTGTGTGTGTTAGGGTGTAACCGAAGACAGGTCCAGTGGGGACACTCTCCTGATGGGTGTGGCGTTGTTGGACAGCGGGGTGAAGACACCAGGCAAGGACATCTCGGGAGGAGACGTCTCTCCCTGCTCCCGCACCGCCGCTATCTGCCGCAGCAGAGCCTTCCCCTCCTCACGAGCCTGTGGACACACAGGGTTAATGCCTCGGTCACACCACTGACCAGGTTAATGCCTCGGTCACACCACTGACAGTAGAGCAACAAAGCAACCAGCTACTGTTAATTTTCAATCACAGTTGGTAATTCAGTGAAGTGGCTGTTGAATCGCTGACTTTCTCTTTCTACTTGCTAGAACATGGCTAGATGGCTTTAAGCTCTATCAAATACACTGTACGGCATTTTTAATGTTAAAATTAACATGTTAGAAATGTGTTTTGAGTGCTGGGTGTGTGTGAGATTCTCACATCATTGTAGTCACAGCAGCGCTGTGCACAGAAGGAGGCCTCATCATACATCCGGTTCTTGAAGTAGTACTGGCCGAGATACCGGAGAGCTGTGCTCACCTCAGCATGCTCCAGTTGTTCCTGCAAACAAAACATACAGACTGTTGATCCACTTGCACGTTTTCTCTGACCAACACTTCTAAATACACCCAAGCATCTAACTGTTAGATTCTAACAAATGACTCCAGCAGACGAACTGTGGTATACACTGGAATTGGCCAGATAAGTAGTTTGGGTGTGAGTGTGATTAGCACTATTGAGTTTGCCAAACCATGTGATCAAAACAACGCATTATGGGCTAAAGGGCAGTTGGGCAACTAAAACATTCAATGCGTAGCTTCGCTCTTCTGCCCTATTTACCCACAATACTTGCCTTAAATCCTATGTTAAATCACAACAATTACATCACATCAGCATACTCAATACTGAGGACAAATTATGGTTCATAAAACATGTCTGGAGCCTACAAAGGGACACACATCTTACCCCACAGGAGAAAATGTCTTGTATATAGATGATATAGTATTGTGCTGCGTCGTCCGATTCATGAAGCTGTTCGTGCAGTCTACAAACATACACATAGATGCACATATGAGCACAGACAAAAGAAAATTACTCCGACAGACATACAAACAAACAAGCACATTTACTTACTTGGCCAGTTTGAGTAGAGCCATCCGTTCCACATCTCCCACTGAGTACGCCCTCCAGTAACACTATCAAACAAACACACACACCAGATTAGGGACGAAAAGTAGCAATTGAAGTCTTTAAGTCTAATGATGGATACCCATCTAACAGAACCTTAGTTGCCACACACAAACTCACCTTCTTGGCTTCAACATGTTGGTTGAGTTTCTCGTAACATTCACCAAGGGCAACCAGCATACGGGAATCATTCGGTCTGTAAAAGAGAACGGACATGACTGCCTCAACTGTGAGAGAGTTGAAAATGGACTTGCAAGAGCACAAATATCACACTGACGAAACAACACTAAACACCAAATCAATAAAGCATCAGTAAATCCACTTCCTCCTCATCAGTCATCCCGTCACCACCCTCAACACACACACACACAGACACACCTGAGGTGGTGGGCTTTGCGGTAGTAGTAAAGGGAGTAGAAAGGCATCTTGAGGATCTCGTAGGTCTGACCAAGTCCGTACCAGGCTCGATAGTCTCGCTTATTAACCTCTATTGCATGTCTAAATCAGAAATACAAAATGGGAAACAAAACACAATCAATATGACTATTACAAACGTGTGTGTGTGTGTGTGTGTGTACGTGTAGGCCTGTATGGCCGCTGAGTTATGTGTGTGCGTACAAACCTGTAGGCTTGTATAGTGGCTGAAGTGAGTGTGTGTGTGTGTATGTGTGGGTATGTGTGTGCTACGCACCTGTAGGCCTGAATGGCGGCGGAGGTGTTCTTCATCTCCATGTACTCGTGGCCCATAAGGGTCCAGGCGCCAAGGCAGCGTGGGTTCAGTTTGAGCGCGCGCTGGAAGTACAGGGCGGCCTTCTCATGCTGGGAGCGCAAGCTGTAGTAGTTACCTGAGTGAAACATGACAGGGCAATGCAGAAATATAAATACAGTTCACATTCCATACAGTTTTATTTATATTTTCATTTGGCTGAAACTTTTATTTAAAATTACTTACAGGTACATGTTCTGTTCTGTAATATTTACATGTATTCTGTGTAAGTTTAAGTCTATGCATGTCTTTTGCTTTTACAATGAAATGGCGTGTAGTGTAGCCATTTGAGAGATTCACAAATTATTTATCTTTTAATACTGCATGTGTGTGCACTTCTCCCCCATCGTCATCTGGTTATCTTGTACTGTATGTAAAGGTAGTGAATTTACTGCTACACTGAGGTCTGCTTTTGCGCTGTAGCTTGAATATCAGTCCTTAGTTGTGACTCACTTTGGCCTATTAGCTGGTTTGATGCTCATTGAGCTCAATGCAAATCAAACCAGCTAATAGGCTAACTGAAATAACACCCATGCCAATCTCTAGGTGAAGGGTATGTGATGATGTGGGGCTATTTTAATTCCAAAGGCCAAGGTAACTTTATCAGGATGCACAGTATTCTGGATCCATGAAATAACTGGCCTTTAAAAATAAAAATCTGCCTGTCTCTATGGGAATTTAACACAGGGGTGTCAATACTTATGACCCCTGTATTTTAAGGAAGAACATTTATTTATTTATTTATGATACATTATTCATTCACTAAGAAAATTGGTGTCCTTAAAGGTTAGATATTTCCTCATTTTTCATTTAAGGCATTAAGATTAATTTCCAAAAGATGATTTTATATTCCTCTTTTCAGTCAACTTTAGCATGGGTGCCAACACTTTTGGCCATCACTGTATGTGTGTATTTGTGTCATCAAAATGAGTTTAATATGTACATATGTGTGTATTTCTGCTCACCGATCACACAGCAAGTCTCCACCCTGTACTTGTCAATCTCCACCAGATTGTGGGCCAAATAGCTGAGCTCTGGCTTCATACTCTGAAGAGGAGAAACGTCAGAAAAATAGGGCAAGGATGACATAAAGGAAGAAAAGAAACAGCATGTTAATTTTCAGAGAGAACTACTGTCTCGCAGATATGCTTCAATAGTATACAGCTACTAGGCCTCAAATCACCAGAGAGAAATCTGTTGGTAATATCTGCTGTCAGATACGGTAAAGCAGATTTCAGCACTGAAAAATAGTGGAAAAATATACATGAGGAAAAAATAAAAACTGTCAGAGAAAAGACACCAGGCTATAAAATAAAATGTACATCCTGTTGTTGATGTCTAGACTTTTTGAAAGGCTCACCCTGACATAGAGCAGGTTGGAGAAGGTGTCCATGTTCTCGATACGGAACGGGTCCTGCTCCCGAAGCTCATTGAACAGAGCTAGAGCCTGATCGATATCTGCCAGAGTGAAAAACACACAACAAGACACATGAACCAAAACATGGCTTCAAGTTCACCTAGGTGCACCACAAGGCACAGAGAAAACATTTGGAATGTGTACAGAGCTCATTTTACTTGAGGACTTTGAATTGAAAGATTACATAGAATGGATGAGCAATGTATTTTATCTTGTACTCTGATGTTGACATAGAAGGTATGGTCTGTGAAAAACATGCTCAGATGCTATTTTACAAGCCTATTAGCAACGCTATAATTTGGCTGGGGAATAAAATGGCCCATTTCAGCAGATATCCATCTCCCCTCGTGCTTATCTTAGTTTAGATTCACCAGTTTTTAGTGGTCTGAGATTTGCATATGAAGGAGGAAACAACAGTGTTTCCAGTTCACTGTCTCTCCAGTTCACTCTCCTTATTGAACAAAGCCAAATGTAAAGGAATTATTATTATCATTGTATAAAACATCCGTGTAAACAGATATATAAATCACCTCTGTAAGCAAAAATATTATGCTGAGTTTCAAGGACACAGAGTTCGAGTTGGGACACACAGGAAAAGGCCCCCGCTTCTATGTGTGTCTGTGCGTGGGTTTTGAGGGAATCAAGCTGAAGGAGATAGATGTCTGGCATCCTGTTTTTTTGTGTGCATCTGTACAATAAAAGACACTGCTTTTTGGGCTGCAGGTTCAGAGACTGATGGTGAGGAGTTTCAAACCTCTCACTAGCACTCTCTCCTCATGGCGCCAAGAGTCTGTGAGCAAACCAATACTACGTGTTGTGGTTCTTGTGTCTAATATGTTGAGGTAAATTCCATGACACCAAGGAGTCAACAGTTTCCCATTATGTCATCTTTAAATGCAAATGTAAACACACTAGTCATATTGTCAAATTAATGATATATAATAATAATAATAATATTATATATAATATAATAATACAAAACTCCAGGCAGATATACATTTCAGTGTATGTGAGTGGGTGTGTGGGTGTCTGTGTAAAAAGCTTTACAATGTTACTGTGACAATGGGCCACTGTGACAAAAGCACCCTTGCTTTGTGTGTGTGTGTGTGTGTGTGTGTGTGTGTGTGTGTGTGTGTGTGTGTGTGTGTGTGTGTCTGGTGGGTGGGACACATACCTCTGATGTTGTGGTAGGCGACTGCAATCTGTGAGATGATGTAGGTGCTCTTGGAGAAGCCAGCCTCGATGAGACTCTGGTATTTCTGCAGGGCCTCGGTGATCATCTGCAGCTCCGTGTACATGTGAGCCAGGAAGAAGTCACGCACCCAGCAGTCAGGTAAAGACAAGGACTTCAGCTGGAATACACACAAGAAAAGGTGGGGTGAAGGCACGGGTGAGACTGGCACCGAGGGCACAGAGGATATAATGTGTGCGCGCGCTTTATGTACAGCATGTCTACAAAAGGATATGTAAGTAGAAACACTTGCTGAATGACTGACAGATTATTTGGATCTTGTTTTCCTTGCAATGCCTTTCAGATCCAAATAAAAACATTCAAATGTGTGTGTGTGTGCACATGTGTTTTGGTCACATACCATCTCAATGTTGGTGACCAGATTGCAGAGCTCCAGCCAGGCGCCCCAGTGTAAAGGCAGGGCGTGTGTAGCCGCCACAAAGATATCCACCGCTTCCTTCAGCAGATCCAGCTTGCGTAGCACCACCCCATAACTGCACACCCACACACACACACACACACACACACACACACACACACACACAGTGATTAATCACGATTAATTTAATCTAGTATAAGTATATAAGCATATATACTTTTTTGATTCCGTGAGGGAAATTTGGTCTCTGCATTTAACCCAATCGGTGAATTAGTGAAACACAAACAGCACACAGTGAACACACAGTGAGGTGAAGCACACACTAATCCCGGCGCAGTGAGCTGCCTGCTTCAACGGCGGCGCTCGGGGAGCAGTGAGTGGTTAGGTGCCTTGCTCAAGGGCACTTCAGCCGCGGCCCACTGGTCGGGGCTCGAACCGGCAACCCGACGGTTACAAGTCCAGAGTGCTAACCAGTGGGCCACGGCTGCCCACTAAAGCCGCATTCCCTGACCGGGAATCAAGCCCGGGCCGCGGCGGTGAGAGCACCGAAAACCTAACCACTAGACAACCAGGGAAATAATCTTTTCAAAGCTTATAATAACAGATATGAGATTTTAATAATTATATATAAAAGAGAGGGATAGAGAGTGAGAGAGAGAGAGAGAGAGACCTGGTGTACAAACACAGAGTGTTAACAGGACAAGATGAAAAACAGAGGCATAGGATGGTAGTCACATCATCATTGAACAAACCTGTGTACCGACTAAACCTCCCTTTAACTTCTATGTGTGCATTAATAAGACACTTTATGCTGACAGCAATAGGGCAATCTGTGTAACAGGTAGAAGCTGGTATGCCAGTATACCGATAGCTGGTGAATGCTGATCACATGTTTGCATGCTTACAGATTAATTGAGAAGCTTTTAATGCTGCGTCCTGGTGTGTTTATTTGCTCAGGTGAGGGTGTCTGTACATCCATGTGCATACTTACAGGTATAAGGCAAATCCATCCAGCTCACCAGCACTGTGCTTCTTGCTCAGTTCCACTCTCAGCTCCCTGAGAGCCTCATTCCGCACCTGACCCTTCTCCAGGG
This sequence comes from Alosa pseudoharengus, assembly GCF_046254945.1. Lineage (NCBI taxonomy): Eukaryota > Metazoa > Chordata > Actinopteri > Clupeiformes > Clupeidae > Alosa > Alosa pseudoharengus. The sequence continues at coordinate 20,486,918 of NW_027468565.1, forward strand.
GCCCTACAACCAATCACAATAGCCGTACAAGAGCCAACCAATCACCTGCCTGCATTCTCAAAATAAAAGATAACACTGGGAGACTTCTGTCTCTTCATACCTAGTACTATATGTTCCCATATTGTGGACTGCATTGTCATTATTGCACCATACAAACAATGCTAGAGATGTGAACCCCTTAAAAGATTTCTGTAAATCTGCATAAATATAATCTTACCAAGGCTGTCCACAGTCTCGTCATCCTTCTTCTTCTCTCCAGACTGGAAAGATGAATTAAGAACATACATTTCAGACTGGAAACATACTAAATTTATCAAACATCCATTGCCTTAAGAGTAAAATAATATTCTTACCAGGTAGCGGGAATACATGTACAGGAAGTATGCTTTTTTACTGCGGCAGCCCCGAAGGAAATACGCAGCGCGGTCATACTCTTTCAGATCAAAATATGATTTTGCCAGACAGAGAGCGTCGAAATCCTGCGCGTCGTCCTTTAACAACAATGTGTCATGGTGAGAGACAGATTCTTGATACAAATTCACCCAGTACCGACAGACATAGTAACATATAATGTAATACACAAATATGTACACAGCTATAGACATGTGGACTTGCACTTGCCTCGGTAAGTTCAGGGGGTGGTGGGTGTTCGTTTACTGGGAGAGGGTCCAAAGCAAAGACCAGCTCTGAAGCCCTACAAGTACATTAGTGAATACATCTCTCGGTAATAACAAACATCGTAGATCTTCTGTAGGCTTCATAAATGTAATTTCTTCAGATTCCTTTGTTCGGTTATGTGAAGACATTTACAAAACCTGTTTGGATAACGTAAACTAGCCGGGTCTATAATAAGCTAGCTAGGAAAATACAGTTGGCCCCCTTAAAATTGCAACGTGATTTCGTGACTATCTTAAAAACAATCAAATATGATATCTCTTTACTTACCATTTCATACTATGCACGAGCCCCCTCTCTCTACATTGTGATATTATAGAAATTAGCTGCTTTTTAATTTGCACCAAATCGCCAAACTCAGTACTGAGCGCCGCCATTTTTCATAACCCTCCATAGACGTCAACAGAAAGTTGGACAGGATTGGCCAGATGGAAATGGTGGTTAACCAATAGTAAAACCAGAGAGGGTTAAAGCGGACCAATAGTAAAACGCCCGAGTTTGCCATTCTTTTTTTCTAGATTGACCATTACTGCCACCTGCTGTATGGATTTATGTCCTTCACCATAGACTGTATAGTCTATGTCCTTTACACTAAGTAGCCTACACTCCCGGCTTGAAATGATCTTGCTTCTTGTCTTCTATCTTACATGGATATTAGGCTACCCCAGTATTTCAGAGTGATTAAAAATTATATCATTCAGGTTGGACAACTGGGATTCAAGACATTATATGTATATCAGGTTTATAGGCCAAGTATACTTGTGTACATGGAATTTGGTCTCATGGCATTTATCCCATCCGTGAATTAGTGTTACACACAGAACACACAGTGAAATGAAGCACACACTAACCAGGGGCAGTGAGCCGCCTTGCTGCAGTGGCGCTCGGGGAGCACCTAGGTGCCTTGCTCAAGGGCACTGGATGTGGGCATGGGAGAGCAGTGCTCAACCACTTCCTCCTGCCCACATTATTCCTACTGGCCGGGGATCAAACCGGCAATCCTTCGGTTTCAAGCCCAAAGCCCTAACCAGTAGGCCACGGCGCTGTAATTATGTAATGTTAACTGTTCTTGCAGTGCCTTCAGAGTGTTATCTTAGTTGTGGTCCTGACATAAACCGGCCCCATATCTGCTTTGAATGGAGTTCAGTATGGACTGAAACTTTATTCTTTTTTTATTATTCTTTTATTTATTTATGTATTTATCTTTTATTAATTATTATTATTTATTTTATATTTATATTTTCTCTCTCTCTATCTCTCTTGCCACTTCATTGACAACAGTATCCCTCACAGGCAGCATCTAAACTCAAAGGCTCAAACCACACATATCTCACGGATGGAGGACTGCAACTAATGACATTAAACAAATGTCAGTTATCATAAAACTATGACATCAAACATTTCATCCCTCCTTAAAAGCACATAACACTCATAAGGGCATACACAAAGATAAACCAGGAGAGTCAATAAACAGGCTTCCAGAAATGTCAGAGAAGTTGATTTACGGTCAGGGATTCTGTCACCTCCTTAGACTAACACAATGGAGCCAGGAGATGGAGGCTGCATGTAGTCCCAATGTAGAGTGCATCTGTCTCACACAGCCATTAAAGACGTACAGACGCGGATGGCCTGTGGCCAGGGTGTAGGGCTTGTGTTTGTCTATGGAGTGGCTGCACTTCAGCGGAGCAAGGACACATAGTTTGAGTTCAAAGGACGCAAAAGTGCATTCTCACCTGTTTGCTTCCTAGTTCCTTGTCACTCTGCATGTGACACGAACAAGACATGAATAGGATATAGTTGTTGAGGGCAACAAAAACACATATTTAGAAAAAGGATAGAAATAAGGTGTTAGAGTCTGTTAGAGTTAACAATCTGCTAGGTGTGTATTCTTGATATATAATAATATATTATCACCTAATGGCGGAAAAAGAGCATGCAATGCAGATTACATGGCAGCCATTTGCCATCGGCATGTGTGAATGCTTACACAGATGCATAAAGGACTTTGGAGAAAAGCACTAAACAGATGTAGTCTACTAAACTACACTGCAGTCAACTACACACTGCAGTCAATTAAACAGCTAGGGATGTAACGATATGAAAATTTAACCTCGCGGTTATAGTGACCAAAATTATCACGGTTTTCGGTATTATTGCAATATTTTTAAAAGTATGTTCAATATGTTCAGAAAGGACTAATAGGCCTACACAACTGAAATAGTTTCAAAAAGTGTGACAGCATTTACTATTACAAAATATAGGCAAAACCTTATCAAAAGTGCAACATTTAACCAGGGACGCTGGAACTCATCTGGGGGGTTTCACCTGGGGGTGCTCATAGAGGGGGTGCTGAGGGAGGGTAAAAAATTGATACTGAGTAGATGTGATTCTTTTATTCTGGTGCATTTTAAGGTGGCCTATTGCTACTGGAGAAGGGCATATTTTCATTCACATTCATAGGCCTGAATCCTGACTGCACAAACAAACCTGGGTGAGCTGGGCATTCTTAATAACGTTACTGTGGCATTGTGTGTTGTCCCGTTCACTTTTTCCTTGTTCATGTTTAATTGGCTTTGTGCCACAATTAAATCCATCAAGTAGATAACAGAATCAGTAGGGTACCAGTTTTGTTTCATTGTACCAGGCCTACTGTATGTCAAAAGCAGGCTCGGATGAAGCTGGGAAGGATTAAACACACGGTTTCCACACCGTGGTAATCAACCGTGATAATCATGATATTTGAAATGAAAACGGTAATTGTTATCGTCAACATTTTTATCACGGTTTACCATTATACCGGTAATCGTTACATCCCTATAAACAGCCAATCACACACTACTGTCAATTACTTAAAGCAGGGCCTGACTTTGGTACCACAGCCCAAGCAGCTTATTGCAAAAAAATGTGTGGAAGAATATCCACCTGCTTCCCTCTTGGATCATTCTGTGTCAAATCAGACAGAATCTAGGAAAATGGTTGCTGCACCGTCTCAGAGTCTGTCTACTTATGTAGATATGTTTTCATATCTTCTTTGCCTTTTTCATACTAAAAATGCCTATCTTGGGAGCCATATTTTTGACATAAATGTCTTAGAAAGTATGATTCCTTGCCTGCCCAACTGTGTAGGATGAAAGGCAAATATATGAATGACTGGACCATTAAAAGTGCAAAAAAGAATGATATTGAGGTATATTATAAGCTAGTTTTGGTACCTACATTACATAAATCAGTATTATATCTGCAAATACAATAGTTTAATAATGTTCTGGCAAAATTTCAGGTATCTGCATCATATCAACATACAGTAGTGTCACAAACACCTTGGCTCAAAGGGTAAGGACATAGGGAGACTGACACCGTCGGGCAACATTTAAATGATAATCTTAATTTATTTACAAATATTTACAAAAGTCAGTAAGTGAGAAGCAACAAAAGATAAAATAAAGCGTCATGCACGTCAGCAGTGTACAGTATGTGTAGTGCATAAAGAAAAGGCAATCGGGAATCGCTGCAGCCAGCCCTCCACAGCATCAGTCCAGAGCAGAACCGAGAGCGCCAGTGAGGCCACAGGATACCGACTTTATTCCAATGGCCATTAACACTGAGCCACACCCCTCATTAGCCACCGGAACTCTCCAGCTCCCCCTGCAGGTCAAAATGCAATATAATATACAAAGAGCAGCAACAAAATTAGGTGTGAATGCATTTTTGGTCAGTTTCATCTAGGACAAACATGGCATATGGGGTAAATCTATATGGGAATAAATCAAAGTGTAATCATTTAGTGTACCAGGTTTGGTAACGGTAAGGGTACATGAATTATCATGAATTCATACATGAATGAATTCATGATTTATGCATTACTTCATGCCTTTATATTTTATGAATCATCAGGAATTTACATGAGTTAGTCTCTCATTCCTGACCTTATGGATGAACAACACATCAACTAAGCGGTGGATTATGATTTATGATTTCTTAAGCATGATAATCATGATTATATGAATTTAAGGTTAATTGCTCATGAGTTCATTATGTCTGTGGCCCCTCAGCTAAAGTGGTGAATAAATGACATGTGTTCAGAGAACTGAAAAGTTGTGTTCAAATCAGAATTTGAGTAGTGGTGACCACTTTTTTGTCAGAAAATATATATCTATATATCTATACCTCCTAATATTATCCTGCTTAATAAATCATGATTCATAATGATGTGCCCACCATACCTAATGCTTTAGGTGATGTATTGTTCATGTATGAGGTCACGAATAACAGACTATGAACTCATGTCAATTCCTGATGATTCTTGCGATATTAAGGAATGAAGTAATACATAAAACATGAATTAATTCATGCATGAATTCATGATAAGTAATATAGCCTTACTGTAAAGTGTTACCCAAAGGTTCAATGGTGTACCATGTTCACTTCATAGATACACAGTTAATTGCATGTTTTACACCCTTGCTTGTTCACCCTTTCTTGCTCCTGAAGAACGTTATTTATCTTGGTCCTGAGAAACTCTGTATATGGTATACTAATTTATACTTTATACACTAAATGGCCATACATTGAGCTACTTTCACAGTTCCTACTAGCTACCACATATACTACACAAGATATTAATGGCGAAACATTGCTTCCCAGATAATATGTTTTTCAAGACATAGGATTTGAACAGAAATATTTTACAGGCTTTGGTTTTGGGACCTATTCATGATATAGACAAGGTTTGAATAAAATCTGAGACAGTGCAGCAACAGCCTTATCACAGAATAGTAAGACACAGAATGACCCTCTTGCCTTTTCAGAGACATCTCTCCAGGATGTTGATAAACCTCAGACCAATGATGAATGTGTCCTGCAATGATGGCAGAACCAGGATCAACAGCCTCATAGCGAGTTAATGATCTATCTGCCGTGATGGGAGAAGACAGATGGCAACTAGAGGAGAGGAATACAACTCTTCAAACATTGGGCTGTTGGGACCGGTCAGAACATGGCGCAACCATTCCTCATTGATGCATGTTGACATTCGCACCTTTACCACCAGAGACTCCAGCATAGGATTACCAGGCTTTGTACCACACATACACCACACACACACACACACACACACACACACACACACACACACACACACACACACACACACACACACACACACACATACACCACACACACACACACACACACACACACACACACACACACCACACACACACACACACACACACACACACACACCACACACACACACACACACACACACACACTATATGAAGTAACAGGACATGACCATGCCAAATTCTAAGAGGGGCCGAGAGTGGCAGCAAGTGTTTTGAAGTAAGACAATGGATTCCCCCTTTTCATACATTTTCAACATACTGGGTACCCATTTGGTGCTAAGGGGGTACCCAAATCATCTAAAACTGTCAAAAAAGGTCAATGTCCTACCCACAACAACAGTGTTACATTACAGGCATTCTTGGCACCAATCCACAAAGTCAGATATTCCATTCTAATCATTTTAAGTCAATGTGACATCCAAATTAGTCCTTATTTTAATGTAATAGAACTACATTGTGTTGTTTTAAAGTTGCAGCCCATGTTTATAATCCCATAATAATCAAATAATAGCTACATTCAGCTAATTGCTTCTCAGTCCTCTTGCTATCTGCCCTATGTGTGTGTGTGCTCGAAAACACCCCTGGTGGTCATAGAAACCCATAGCTGTGGAAACAAAGTAACTCAGCCAATCAACTAGGTTGCTTCAGGACCACTGGCGATGTGTTTGTTTGGCTTAGGGTCAGATATCAAGGGAATGTATGGACTGCAGTCAAAGGAAAGTCCAGCCAACATGGGCACAATAAAAGGAATGACGTGAAGGACACATCTATCTCTAATTTACAAAAATCTTGTTAGTAGCTTGTTGACATAAACACTTTTCTTGACAAAGTAGTTGGGGCATAACTTTTGATTTTGCCATATTTTTAATATGGCTTTGAACAGCTGGAGTAACATGTTGGTATGACTCGTTTCTGATCCGTCTTAAACCCAACCTTGTTCTTACAGCTCTTAAAATCCTTCCACTCAAAACATGTCAAAACATCAAATAACTTCTTACTAAAGTATACAGTTGCATAGGTGCTACTGCTTATTAATGCTTTCGCACGAGTGTGTTGACATTTTGTTTAAATATTTACATCATGGTATATATAGTGCACATAAGCTGCTAATCATGATAAAAGTCATAGAACTGACAGATAGATCAACAGTGAAGACTTCAAAAGATCCATGGGTTCTTTTGAAACCTTCAGGAAAAAAATGTATGCCTTAAACCAAATCCTGGAGAGAAAGAACAGAAACTGTTTAAGTAAACAGTCTCTGAAACAGAACATCCATCATACTTTTATGTTCAACGTGACAACATTAATCTCGTGAGATGTTTATGGAAGACATTTGATCTCGCCGTGGACTGATCACGATAAATATCATGTTTATGTGCATCCAAATATGTGCATCAGTTTTGTCTGTGTTTGAGTATTGTGACATTCAGTGCATTGTGAAGAGAACTGTGACATTTAGTGCATTGTGAAATGGGAGTCCTAGCATAGCTCTGGGTCGTGCTGTTTTCATCAACCATTGCTTTTGGTGTTTTAAGCCATCATCTTATTTATTTTTTCTTTGCATACAACACTGTATTGATACTACAATATATTGATAATATTTTAAGAACCTGACAACAATATGTGGTTATAATGCAGAAGATTCTAAAATGTTTGTGTGTGTGTGTGTGTGTGTGTGTGTGTGTGTGTGTGTGTGTGTGTGTGTGTGTGTGCGTGTGCGTGTTGGGCTAATTTCCACCCATCATATGTTTTACTAGTGAATTTGTCCGTCTTAGGACTGGTCTCTACGCTCATAGGAAGAAGCTGGGCTGGGCCTTCTGTTTGCTGTGTCACCGGCAAGCATCTGGTGTGGGAGGGCATGGGAGTTGAGCAATAGCTTTAAAAGGTGGGCACTGACACGGGTCACTTCTCATCTTTGACCCTCGTCTCAGCAGAGGACACTGAGCCTTGTAACCACCATGCAGTGGACGGCGCCCAGAACCTGGGCACTCCTTTGGACACTCACCTACGCTCTTCAAGTGGACTCCAAGCTTGGTGAGTCATGGGTGCAGAGATGAGGGGCACCAAAAGGGCCTCTCTCACACAGAGGCATTTTCTTCCTTTTTATTCGTTTTTTGCCAGGGTGAAAAAAATAACATGTTTATTTTTTTTTTGTTATTCTTTGGGTAGTTGATTTTGTGTATTTAGGTCATGATTTCAGAAGCTCAGTCACGGCTACCCAGTATATTTCAGTGATTGAGATTTTGAGATGTACATTTGATTTATTGTTTCTCTGGTGTGATCTTATTAATGATTTTAATATGTCATTCAGTATACTCACCAGCCACGTTTGAAGCAGGAAAGCTGATATTTGTATTGCATTTTATTCCTTTAATGACAGTAATTGTAAGTCATTGATTACATGATAAGGAGTCTAACAGGAGTTTTGCAAGAGGTAAAAAATTGACTATGCCTTCTTGAAAAACATGATGTTGTGTTTTACAGTCCGGAGTTACAATCATGTCAAGAGCATCTGTAGCATGTGGGGCGGACATCACTACAAGACCTTTGACGGGGATGTCTACCAGTTTCCAGGGATGTGCGAGTATAACCTGGCTTCTGAGTGCCATTCGTCCTTCCACGACTTCTCTGTCCATGTGAAGAAAAAGATGGACGACAAAGGCAAGATCACAGTCAGCCAAGTCACAGTGACCATCAAGGACCTGCCTATTCACCTGACCAAACAGCTGATTATGGTCGGGGGAGAGATGTAAGTTTTTATGTTAAACACAACACGTTTGTGGATAGATTAGATGATGATTTGAACTTTTATTGGTCCCACTGCACAATGAAGCCCAGTGATTGAAACTAATGTGGCTTTACTGTTTTGAGTTTTGTTTTGTCTTTTGACTGTGCTTCTGTGACTTTCTTAAATGATAACTGGTTGGCATTGAGCTGAAGTACAGAATAACTAATCTGGATGAATGGGATGATTTATTTAACATGCTCCTACTAAATTTGTCCCCTAATTATGCTGTATTTGACATACAATAACAGTGTGTAAACACACAAATTGTTACTTTTATATACAGTAACATAAAACATTTTTATGACCTACCTTGAATGCTGAAGGGCTTCATCAAATGTGCAATATGCAAGCTCTTTACCATATGTGTTATGTAAGTGTTGTGCATGGAAAGTGTGGGGTTTTAGCAATGAAATCTGCTCTTGTGCTGCGCATGTATGGTAGTTATGGTTGTGGGTTTCACTTCGTAGTGTCTCCACTCCCTACCATGTGTCCGGAGTCTTGATCGAGGAAAACTCTGCGTACACTAACCTCCACTACAAGCTGGGCCTCAGTGTCATGTGGAACAGGGATGATGCTGTCATGGTAAGACAACCCCAGAGAGGGAGAAAGACTTTCCCCTGAAGAAGCAGCAGTCTTTATACACATAAACAATGTCCAACACCCTCTCACACATATACACACTGCCGTCTTTTGCACTTTTGTCTGATTTTTCAGTTCTCTTTACAGGTCTCTAACTTCTTAACTAAAGTGGGCATCACATTGGAATTAATAATGAAGCAGCAGTGGTAAAGCGTAATGCAATGCTCAGACCATAATAATTCAAAAGAAGTTCTGTCTCGTTCCTAAGTTTTATGAAAGTTCAAACACTCAAATTGTTTGACGGTAGCAGAATAGGAAATCTGCCACTTGCCATTGGTCAATGTGATCCCTGCCTAACTGTCCTGACAAGGCCCATTCGATGTCAGCATTTACCAAATGACTAAATGCATTATAAAAGCTGGTGGTACAATTACTGTATGCTCTGCTGGCACTCTCTGGGGTTATGCTTGGGCTGTGGTGAGTGCTAGGGTTCCTACAGTACCAAAGGTAAATTGGCAGGTAGCTAAGAGTCAGGTCTTGTTGAAAATTGTGTTGAAAGCGTATTTCTTAGACAGTCACTACAGTTAAAGTGAAGAGTTACTAGTGAACAAATGATCATATATTCAAACACACTGAAAAGCCCGGGTTCTACAGTATGACAATTACATGTTTTCCCAGTCATAGAATTGCTGTTAATGTTTTATATTTTATTTTCATAACATGTTATCTCAACAACCCAGTATACAGAGTCGTATTTCTGAATTTTGCCATTTCCTGTACATTGACTTTCCAACATGCATTTTAAAACTAACCTTGAGACTTAAACATATCAGTTTTTAATTAAAAACACAATTTTATTCTTATTAGGAAAAGAAAGTATTACTGATTGTGTTCCTTAAGGCAACAAAATGTAGGACTTTTACCTTTGACCTTGTAGTTTATAACGGAAATGAAAAATGGATAGTAGCTTCGTCAGAGGAAGAAAGATCTGCTTTGTCAGAGGAAGTGTTTAACGTCTCATATGACGAAGGGAGTATTTCTGCTATTCATGGAGGAATTGTTGCAAAGGTCAAATGAGCCAATGAGGGTCATTTGTGCCTTTTCTTGATTATTTGAAAATATTAGGCATAAAAATAATCGTTTTGCCTTTTACCTTTGCCTATTGGCAAAAAATGGTATAATACAGTAATTGGCACTAACATGGCCTTAATAGGGTTTCCCTGCACTCTAAGCCAAAGGCGTCCAAACATCCTGCCCTGCACTCCGTATGCCTGGGTTGATTTTTAAAACCTTTAAACACAATTAATGCCGCAATCATTCCAGTCTTACAGTCTATAGTCCACAATTCACAGTTGGTTATGAGACCATATGCTTTGCCTTTAGTCCAGTCATTAAAGGCTTCGATGTAGTGGGTGTTTTATTAGTCTTATTAGCATTTTAATGGATATATAAGAGCTCAGCATCTATGTTTAAAATCTTTATCAGGTGGAGCTGGACTCCAAGTACTCCAATCGCACATGTGGCCTTTGTGGAGATTACAATGGTGTCCCAATCTACGATGAGTTCATTCACCAAGGTAAGCAAGTGACTTTATTCAACATGTTTTGCTCCTCCTTTTCAATGTACTTTCTTCACTTACTTTCTTCATTTTTTTATTATCCATTGTTTTCTTCATAGTTTTGTGTTTGTGTGTGTGTGTGTGTGTTTGTTTGTGTGAATGTGTGTGTGTGTGTGTGTGTGTGTTGTCATTCTAGGGCGTCACATTGGTGCTATCGAGTTTGGCAACAAGCAGAGAGTCCACAACCCAAACGTGGAATGTGAGGATCCTTATGAGGAGGATATAGAAGAAGATGAACAGCAACAGCAGCATCAGCAGCAGCAGGACTTATGTGCGGAAGCTGTAAGTGTCACTCTCCGTTCCCTCCGATGTCTCAGTAGTAAAGACCTCAGTGGAAGCTAAATGTTCAGCACTCCCAGCCCTGAATGAGTCATGCATGTGACAATGACATGGTTCTGACGACCTGGACATACTTAGACAATAAGCCTGATTACTCCAGCAGTGATGTGTAGCTGTCACAATGAAGATAGGTGCTGTAAGTGCATGTTGTGTGTGATGTCTGTATGCTACTGAGACCCTGAATTTCCCCTTGGGGATCAATAAAGTATCTATCTATCTATCTATCTAGTCTTTGACCATCAGTGACTACATTTATAGAGTGATTTTCTTCATACATTTCCAGAATGAAACATGTTACCTTGTTGCAGTGCTGGTGTAGATCACTCCAAAAATGATTAGTTATAAGTTACTAATAACTTCTTTAAATTGTAATGAGATTGTGACTCCTTTTGTTACTCCTTTATTATTGGCAATAGTATTATTTTACTTTTCAGTTGGTCTCTCCCCAAATTTACCACATAAAATTACAAGAAAAAACCCATTACACATTTCTGACCAGAGCGTTTTTTCCACCTGACGTGTAGCAAACCAGCTGTGCCCGGCGTCTCCTCTCTTCCGCCTGGGCCTCCTGTGCCAGCGTGCTGGACCCTGGCCCCTACATCAACGCCTGCACCATGGACCTGTGCCACGAGGCGCAGCCAGCGGACGGGTCCTCCATGTGTGTCACTCTGGCCGAGTATTCCCGCCAGTGCTCCCACGCCAGGGGCACCCCGCCGAACTGGAGGAAAAACAGATTCTGTGGTGAGGGCCAATCACACACTGTTCAGCCTCAGGACGCTGTTCATCCTCCTGGGCCAATCACACCCTACACAGCCTCAGGACGCTGTTTGTCCTCCTGCTGATCTGTACTGTGGACCAGCACCTGTCTTCTAATGGAGATGTCTTGAGTTGCTTTTCTTGTCTTTCTCCCTGTTTTTTTGTCTTTCTGTTTTTTATCTTTCTTCTGTTTTTCTTGCCTCTCTTGTTTTTCTTACTCATCACCTACAACACCTACATGAATGTTTGTAAACTGTATCTTTATTTATATTATGTAACATGTTATATGACATGATTGGATCTGTATACTTAAGTTGAAGCCCTTCGTCATAAGGACATACACAGGGTGTCTTGTATATATAACTATGTCAAGGACATAAACTACAATAGTGTCCAGCTCATGTGTATGTCCTGTCTGTCTAGCCATAACGTGTCCCTACAACATGGTGTACTTGGAAAGTGGATCCCCTTGCATGACCACCTGCACACACTTGGAGTCCAACTCTCTGTGTGAGGAGCACAACATAGATGGCTGCTTCTGCCCTGAAGGTGAGACTGACTGATGTGGTTCTTATCCTGAGTGAGTGATTGAGTCAGTGAGTGCGAATGTGTGTCAACAACAGTGTTTGAGTTATCAACATGTCATGAAACTACACATTTTCAGAAAGAAACATCCTATAATGAGATTGGGGACTAATCTAATCTGTAATGCATGCTTGGCTCAAGGTATGAAAAACAGGATGGGGAGTTCACACATAGTTATAATTAAGAAGAAAAAAGTATTAAAGAAAAAAAAAAGTATACCGAAAAGTCGGTATTGTGAATATCTGAGGCAAGGTTGACTAAATGTTTGGTTACTCTCTCTCTCTCGCTTTCTTTTTCTCTCTCTCTCTCACTCTCTCTCTTCCTCTCTCTCATTCTTTTCTCCACTCTTCAGGGACTGTGTTTGACGACCTGTCTAAAAGAGGATGCATCCCAAAAGAGCAGTGTCAGTGCAAACATGACAGAATCTACGATAACGGGGAGGTGCTGCGGACAGACACTGAGGAATGGTACGGCTACACCAACACACTCCCATGTGCTACAATACACACACACACACACACACACACACTCCCATGTGCTACACTACACACATGAGCACACACACACACACACTCCCATGTGCTACACTACACACATGAGCACACACACACACACACACTCCCATGTGCTACACTACACACATGAGCACACACACACACTCCCATGTGCTACACTACACACATGAGCACCATTACTGAGGAGAGGATGGAGACACATATATACATAGGACACACTGTTCAGGACGCACACACACACACAGACATACATACCACAAGGAGCAGATACATACTTTGTTATCCAGTCAAACACAAAAGAAACTACCAACTGAAATCTGACATATTATCTTCAATCATTTCTTTGAGCCGTCACTGTGTATATTGTTGACAGGCTGCTGTTGAGCTGATGTTGATAGCTGACTGTGCTGTGTGCCGTGTGCTGTGTTTTAGTGCTTGCCACGAGGGCCGCTGGTCATGCAAAAGCCATGCCCGTGCAGGGACATGTGCGGTGGAAGAGGGGTCCCACGTCACCACCTACGATGGCAAAACATACAACTACCATGGAGACTGTTTCTATGTGCTCTCCAAGGTATTGTTACTCAAGCAACTTTTACTCAAGGATTTTGTTTTGAACCCTTTAGTTTAGGAAACATACTGAACATACAAAAATGAATCAAAGTTTTACATTAAAGTGGTATTATTTCACATTTGATTTATGTAAACAAATAAGCTACTTATACAGTATAACATATATATGGCCATTTAGACACCTTCATATGTGCTATAAGTGTGTTCAGTATATTTGACTGTAAGTCTGTTTACATTCAACCACATCCAATTTCAGGGGTATCTACTGTAAGCAGTGGTATCAACTATCTTATTAACCGACAATAACTCATAAACTCTAAATACTAACCATAGTCGCTGGACCATATTTTGTACTTTCTTATAATCTACATATTTTTACTGTTTTCTTTGTCTCTTGCTCTCACTGTCTCTGTCCTTCTCTCTCTCCTCTCACAGGATTGTGTGGATTCAAAGTTCTCCATTTTGGGAGAGTTGGCACCATGTAGTTCCCAGGACTGGGACACCTGTCTTAAGAGGGTAGTTTTGAGATTGCTGGGGGACAAGAAAAATGTAAGTTCAAGTTGTATCTGACTATCACAGAGAACGATTGCTCCTCTAAGAACATGGCTTTCTATGTTAACTACATGCATTCTCTGTTGTGCTTCAGGACATTGTCATCCAGGCTAATGGTAAAGTGCAGCACAATGCAGAGGTCAATTTGCCCTACAGCAATGGTGAGAGGAAATCAGCTACCATCTTCAATTCAGTACAGAAACCTGAGCTGTGTGTGTGTGTGAGAGAGAGAATGAGAAAATATGGTAACACTTTACTTGACAGGTGAGTTCATAACACATTCATAGCAGCTGTCATAAACTGCACATAAAGCATTCATGACTGTTTCATGAGACATGACTCAACATTCATACCAAACCTTTCATGAATGTGGAAGACAGAACGACGAAACCTTGTCAAAATAAAAGTCCATCAATTGCAAAGCAGCATTGCCGTTTTTGTAAATATTTCATGAATATCTTATGAAGTCTACATTGAATGTCACTTTACTATACAAGTTGTGAAGTATTTGTAATCACTGAGTTTAACACTGGGAGGCAAACTAGCCTACATTCGACTTGTATTTGTGTAACCTGGAATGGTTGGACATTCCCAGTAGCAAAAGATGAGAAATAATCTGCAAAGGTTACATCATAAAACAAATACATTTTTATGAAACAAAAATTATTTGCTTGACCATGTTCTGTGTTTTTGGCACTGGACTAGCCCATTGACTCAGATGTGACATGGTCAGGTAAGAGGTTTGGAACAAAAACGGCAATGCTGCTTTGCGATTGATGGACTTTTATTTTGACGAGTTGTCGTCGTTCTGTCTTCCACATTCATGAAAGGTTTGGTATGAATGTTGAGTCATGTCTCATGAAACCATATGCATGAAACAGTCATGAATGCTTTATGTGAAGTTAATGACAGCTGCTATGAATGTGTTAAGAACTCACCCGTCAAGTAAAGTGTTACCGAAAATATAAACAGTCATGTAGCCATATCAAAATTATACAAGCAAGTGATGGTGCATGTATTAGCATGTATCAGCTCATTATGTAGTGGCTCTGTTTGCTTTTACATGAGATTAATCCATGAGTATTGTCCCTCTCTTTCCTGAGCAGGCGATGTGACCATCTTCCAGCCGTCTTCCTTCCACATCATCTTGCAAACCCACTTTGGGCTTCAGCTACAGATCCAGCTGGTTCCCATCATGCAACTGTACATCTCTCTGGATGAGAGCTTTAAGACCAAGACCTGTGGTGAGTGAGGGGATCTGCGTTAAGCAGCACTCAGTGCCGGTCAGCGTCAGTGGGAGTTAGCGCTGGCAGGGCCACCAAGAAGCACTGACAAGCATCCCTCATGAACCATTATAATCATCATTGTTATTATTGGGAACCTGTTATTATATTCTTTCTATTTATTTCTCTTCTTTCTATTTTCTATTTATATATAACATACATTAATTACCACACATAAGTATGGCCCCTTTATTATACAGTAGCAAAGATTTTTATATGTATGTGACTTTCCTTAGTATGAAATGAATATGCAAGTTTTTAACCACCAAGTTATCATCCCAGTATTGTACATGACAAGCGTGACTCCTGTACTTTCTTTTACAGACTTTTTCCATATGGGAAGTTTTATTAATGACAGAGCATGCTCTCTCCTCTCTTCAGGTCTGTGTGGAAACTACAACATGGTGCTGTCTGATGACCTGAGGAGTCCACAGGGTATGGTGGAGGGCACTGCAGCTTCTTTTGCTAACTCCTGGAAGGCCCAGACCAGCTGTGCGGACACCCCAGACAGACTGGAGGACCCCTGCTCACTCAGTGTTGACAACGGTGAGTTTTTTTTTACCCATTCTCTGGGATGATTGTCTACTGAAATGTGTTGATCATTTCCTCAATGAAGTGTTTTTTTTATAACACTGGGTAATTTAGAATGTGAGAGATTGTGAAATTGAACTCCAATTGCAGTCATTTTTAAATGCTGTCTACATTTTGGAATTTTAAGTATTAGTGGGATTGATCTCTAGCCTGACATAGCCATACTCAATTCTATTCAGAATTTGAGTCTAATACTGCACCATGGGCACGCGATTATGGACCGTGTTTCAACTGATACAGGAAAAAATGCCTCTGCACACAATTGGATAGACCTAACCAATCAGAGCAACAAAATAGCCTACCGTGCCAAACAGCCAAAACATCCTTCTTCTCGATAAATGCCTTAATCGCTGTTTTCTATTCGTTTTGTAAAGTTATTACGCTGTCAGTATCTTGTTCGACCGAAGCGTGCTCACATGACATGAATGACAAGGCATGTCATTCATGTCATGTGAGCGCGCAGAATGATCTGCACAGTTTTCATAGAGGCTTCTCAATGGAACAATTTACCAACCTCAAATTTTGTGGGCGGGATTAAATTCAGGCTGGCTTCCAGGTTAATTGATCTCAGGAATTTGAAGGATTAGTGGGACTGATCTCAGCTGAACTTCTCAGATTTTAATTGTAGATTTAAATCTCAACTAAATGAACAACTAATATGTCATGCTTCTTTTTCCTTTCAGAAAACTTTGCTGAGCACTGGTGTTCTTTGCTCAAAATGAAAGAGTCCAATTTTTCAAAATGCCACTCAGCTGTGAACCCAGAAATCTACTACAAGGTTCAATACTGTTCTTATTTCTATCATACACCCCATCTAGTACAGTTCATTTTAAAGCTACCCAACAGTTATTTTACCTTAAAAAAAAAAACATTTTCACACCCATTTTGATGCCACACTAGCAATAATGACAGTGGAGTTTCTGACATTACCCATGCGCACCAGAAACATTGGTACTGCACTCGTTGTTGTCATGGGTACTGTTGGAGTATCAGCCTAACCCTTATG
This sequence comes from Alosa pseudoharengus, assembly GCF_046254945.1. Classification (NCBI taxonomy): domain Eukaryota; kingdom Metazoa; phylum Chordata; class Actinopteri; order Clupeiformes; family Clupeidae; genus Alosa; species Alosa pseudoharengus. The sequence goes on from NW_027468565.1 coordinate 20,503,901, forward strand.
AAAAAGAACTGCTATAGAAATCTCATAGTATTATGAGGAATACACGGTATGTTGGAAAATTTACGAAATTGGGATTCCTTCATAGTGTTACTTTTTTTTTTTTATTGACAAATCTAAAGAATCAGGCATGACATTGTTTTACATTACATTGTTACATACATTGTCACCAAACTATGTTCTTGTTCCTATACAAAACATGATCTGAATTTACAAGTAATGAGTTGTCTATTACACATGGTGGTGAGGTGACTCATGTCTGCTGTGTGGTAATTGATGTGTTTGTAGAGGTGTAAATATGCCAGCTGCACCTGTGATAAGAGTGAGGAGTGCTTGTGCGCTGTAGTCTCCTCATACGTGCGTGCCTGCGCCACCAAAGGAATCTTCCTGCTTGGCTGGAGGGATACTGTGTGCAGTAAGAACTTTGTTTACATCCAAAGCGTGACAAAATTAAAGTATACAGTATTTCACTGGAATGTCACAATTCAGTGCATTATGATGTTCTTATTTTTTACAGTGTTGCATGTTTATTTTAGCATTGATCAGTTATGAAAACGTTTTGGTGTGAGGAAATGTTTACAGACTGTTTGCAACTGCCACCAACCAATTGCGCATTGTCACTGTACTATGTGTCATGATGTTTAATAGGCTTGGTTGTTGAGTGGCCACTGAGGGAAATACCCTTACTACAGCACGAGGACTATGTCCTGTGTACATTTGAATTAAATTTCACTGTGTAAATGAATACCGTACAATTGACTGAAACTGACCTCAGTTCAACCATCTCGTCCACAGACAAGTACACAGATCACTGTCCGGCCACTCAGACCTTCTCCTACCAGCTGCAAGGCTGCCAGCGGACGTGCCGCTCCCTGAGCTCTGACCGCCCGGCCTGCTCACCCGACTTTTTGCCAGTGGACGGCTGTGCCTGCCCCGAGGGCCTCTACTTAGATGACTCTGGCATGTGCGTTCAAATGAACAAATGTCCCTGCCTGCACAACGGAGACTACATCAAGCCTGGCAAGTCCATCACCATAAAGGAAGAGCACTGGTAAGAGCAGATCCTTGCACCTTTGCTTTTTACTTCACACTTGTGGCATTTATCAAATTTTTTGCTTAAAATCATGTGCGTATGTTGTATTTCTATATGCTGATTGTACATTACATCCTATAAACATATATAACCTGTGGATGTACGTATGTTATTTGTTTTGTATGCAATGCACTGAATATGGGTGCAAAATTATGAATGGTAAGAGACTAAATTTGCATTTTTAGCGTGTGTACCAATGGGAAGCTTCACTGTAGATCTTGGAGAATACTGCCGAGGGGTGAGTAGAATTGGATTACACTTCTAAATATGACAACAAAAGTTACTGCGTCAGTTACTACAAAAGGATAAAACTCTGGTTGTTGTTAATAAGCTTGCTTTACTCTTTCAAACGATGACAGAGACTACTGTTGAACTGATACAGAAAACTCTGTTAATATGTAATTTCCTGTGTTTGTGTGTGATGCTAATGCCCCACCGTTACTAGTGCTAATTTGTATGTGATTCCTTTATTCCCAGCCCGTTATCTGCTAGCCTGTCATCTGTTAAAACTGTGATTGTTACTAATGTGCTAATGTGTGCAATGAATTCCCACCTCCAGGCTGTCATCTGTTAAAACTGTGATTGTTACTAATGTGTTAATGTATGTAATGAATTCCCACCTCCAGGCTGTCATCTGTTAAAACTGTGATTGTTAATGTGCTAATGTGTGTAATGAATTCCCACCTCCAGGCTGTCATCTGTTAAAACTGTGATTGTTACTAATGTGTTAATGTATGTAATGAATTCCCACCTCCAGGCTGTCATCTGTTAAAACTGTGATTGTTAATGTGCTAATGTGTGTAATGAATTCCCACCTCCAGGCTGTCATCTGTTAAAACTGTGATTGTTACTAATGTGCTAATGTGTGTAATGAATTCCCACCTCTAGGCTGTCCCACTCCCATGGTCTTCTTCAACTGCTCGGCCACAGACAGCAGTGACACAGGGATGGAGTGTGTCAGGACCTGCAAGCATCGAGATGTTGATTGTGTGAGTCTTCCTTTCTCCCCTGCAGCTGAGAGCATCACTCTCTGCACTGGTAGTATGAGTGCCATGAACAGAATAGGTGCACAAATTACCTTGCGTGTTTCTCACGTGTGGACAGATCTCTGCGGAGTGTGAATCTGGATGTCGGTGCCCCGATGGTCTACTGGAAGACGGCAGGGGCCACTGCGTGCAGGAGCACGACTGCCCATGCCACCACGACGGGCACTACTATGCCTCAGGCTCTCAGATCCCAGTGAAATGCAACAACTGGTGGGTGGCACTGCCTACCTGTGAAATATCACCCACGCTCTATTGTAAATGTTTTTAGGAAGGTTAGAAGGATACAAATGCATGCCATAGACCACGAAGCTAACAGTGAGTCATGTTTGTCTAATGTCATCTAGCACTTGCTATAGCGGAAAATGGATCTGCTCAAACAATGTTTGCCCAAGCACCTGCACTATCTATGGAAGTGGGCATTACCAGACCTTTGATGATCAGAGGTTTGGATTCAATGGAGAATGTGGCTATGTAGCTGTACAGGTAATGAAATAAAAACCTCAGCCTTCTGATTGGGGGGGGGCTATGTCTGTCTATGACCCACCACAGGAACTGGGTATAAGCGCCTGCCCTATAAGAAACAGCCTCGATGGCTACAGAAGAATAAACTTACATAATATAGTTTAAAATTAATTTAAAATGACAGGGGTTACCTTCTACTTCATCTAACTGGAAATTAAATTACAAATCTAATGGATATTCAGCCGACACAGGTGTTAATACTGAGATAATGATGGTTTGACAGGTGTTATCTTTCACAACAATTTTTATAGTGTTGTATTTACATAAAAAGGAATAAATTGACAGAAACTGTTTTGTGATGTATTTCCTGGAAGCTCTGGAGCTCTGAATACTGAGGGTTGTGTCTGAATCCCAGAAAACTGACTTTTCTGTCTCCTAACAGGACAGGTGTGGGAGCCCATCTGGCAAATTCCATGTGATCACTGAAAATGTACCATGTGGAACCACTGGAACCACTTGCTCGAAATCTGTCAGGATTGTTTTAGGGGTAACACAATGCATTTCATATTTCTCAAAAGCTACATTTTGCATAGTCCATGTAAGGTCCATTCTGACCATTCATGACCATTCATGACCATTGTGCCATCAAACACATAATAACACACTCCATTTCTAAAACGCTTTATTTCTTGCTGCGTACTATATTTCATACTGCCTCTGAGATGTTGGGTTACCTCATGTTTATGTACTCCTATGTTTGATGTTAACAGAGAACAGAACTGAAACTGTCTGATGGGGCATATGAGGTGTTGGACCTGGGAACCGGTCCTACGGTGAAGTACACCGTGAGGAACGTGGGTCTGTATCTTGTCATAGAGTCAGTCATCGGATTCACGGCATTCTGGGACAGAAGAACAACAGTCCGTGTTATTCTGCAGCCGGAGCACATGGTGAGTAAAAGCTTGGGCCTTTGGGTCTTCTTGTCCCCTGGAAACCTTAAGCTCTGGTGTAACATTTGAACAGGACTATTTGTTTCTCAGCAAAAGCCACGATGAACATAACAAATAGGCTATAGCTAGGCTATGTAGGCTAGAGTCATATTGTGGGGAGTTTATTGTTTCATTTTGGCAAGTAGAAGTGTAATAAGCGGGGTAATGTATAGAACGCCGGTCATTATTGGGAAAATAAGTCCCTTCAGGGCGGAACAAGACCTTTCCGCTGTCCATCGGGGTCCAGTTCGCCTTGTCGGGACTTATTTTCCCAATAATGAACGGCGTTCTATACATTATCCCTTACTTAATGAGTTTTGGTTTAATAGCAGCAAGATAACTACCTAAAAGGCATGTAGAATACCCAACACAACATCCAGCCTTACTGACAGTAATGAAAGCTTGAAAGCTTGAAACATTCTAGATGGGGTCTTTTGACAATATAATTGCCAAACAATTTTATATTTATATATTTGATATAGTATTGTTTTAAGCTTGTTGCCAATGAATCATCATGCAGTCAGCTAAAGGGCTCTGATCCATGATGACTCCACAGGGAAAGGTGTGTGGCCTGTGCGGCAACTTCAATGGAGATGGCAAGGACGACTTCACCACTCAGAACCAGCTGCTTGTCAGCAACGTCCTGGAGTTTGCCAACAGCTGGAAAGTGTCCAGTTCCTGTCCAGATGCAGAAGACAACTTTGACCCCTGCTTCAAAAATCCCAACCGGCACACTTGGGCTAAGATACAGTGCGGTATTATCAAAGGAGAGACCTTCAAAAACTGCCATGCGAAGGTATGTGAACACTTTTGGAGAGGATCGTAAAATGTTCCTCTATACTTTAGGCCTTAACTTAAATATTGGGGAAAGTGTGACTAAAGCTAATTTATGCAAATAAAAAGGTGAAATCTATTTGCTAATTTAACCACTTGCTGTCACAAACTGAAAATTAGGGTTCTATAGCCTACTGTACAATAGTGTAACATGATCTTTTACTTTACATTTCTTCATACTGTATCTCTCTCTGTCTCTGTCTCTCTATCGCTCTCTATGTATGTGTGTGTGTGTGTGTGTGTGTGTGTGTGTGTGTGTGTGTGTGTGTGTGTGTGTGTGTGTGTGTGTGTGTGTCTGCAGGTGGACCCTAATCCCTACTTTGAGAACTGTGTGAAAGACTCCTGTGCCTGTGATAATGGTGGAGACTGTGAATGCTTCTGCACTGCTGTGGCTGCATACGCACAGGCCTGTAATGAAGCGGGGGTCTGTGTGGCTTGGAGAACCCCAGATATATGCCGTGAGTACATGAGGAAAGAGTAATGTCAAATTAATGGAATTTAGCAGATGCTTTTATCTAAAATGACAGGGAGTTCCAAAAGAAACCTATAAAATGAGCCAGCAACTATAAACATGATGTAAAACGGTAGTACTGTTTAAAGTGTGTGTTTATTGCACAAAATGGGTGTTAGAAAGATACACTGCCAAAACACTACCAATTACAGATAATTGTTTGTGCTCACTTGTAAGTCTAATTTATCATATTTTCACAATTCAAACTGAGTTCATGAATTACAAATGCTCCGGCACATCTTAAATCCTTCAATAATGGATATTTTCTTCCTGGGTGTGTGTTGCCTATTCTTGCCATTGGCATGCAATACTTGTGATAACCAATAGTCAATATGTATTTCATGTACCTTACTTAAAGCTTGGTTTTGTTATGAATTTACGTGAAGTCTAACCTCTATATGTTTGTTTGAATTTCAGCTGTTTATTGTGACTATTACAATGGCCCAGCTGAATGCACGTGGCACTACAGTCCTTGCCACACACCCTGCTACAAGACCTGCCTCCATCCTGACGGAATCTGTAGTAACCCCCTACCCAATCTGGAAGGTGAGATGGGATTTAAGATTAGATCATTAGATTCAGCTTATTGTCCTTTGTACAGAACAGAGGTACAACTCCAATGAAACACAGTTAGCATCTTAACAGTTCAGTGGCGGGCCACTTGATCCCAGTGACAATGCTGAAGGAAGCACACATTATAACTTCCTGAGCTTCTTTATAAGGTTTAAATGAAAAATGTTAGCAATTAACATCTTACCATGAGTGTATAACATGTATTATTTACTATGTAGTGCACTATCTACTATGATGTCTGTCTTGGGGAATGCAGAACATACTTAAGACCTTGAGTAATTAACAAAGTAATTTCCTGTGAAGTATAAATAAAGTATCTATCATCATCATTTCATCATTAAAACATTAAAAAGGTTTTGTTGATTTGCAGGCTGTTACCCCGTCTGTCCTCCGGACAAGCCTATATTTGATGAGGGACAGCAGATTTGCGTTGAGGAATGTGAAGGATGTTTCATTAATGGACATGAATACAAACCAGGGGAGGAGGTCCCTACCGATATACCCTGTACTTCATGGTAAATGCATGCAAACCTCAAACACACTAAATATTCATAATTTCTGTTGGAATATTTCTATGGAATAGATAGATGTGTTTAGAACGATGTGTGTGTGTGTGTGTGTGTGTGTGTGTGTGTGTGTGTGTGTGTGTGTGTGTGTGTGTGTGTGCATGCGTGTGTTTAATGCATAACTGTGTTTTGTTTTACAGTATCTGTAACCAATATGGAAATCTTACCTGTAACCAAATTCCTGGTAAGCCACAAAATGAATTTGAATTTTAAATATTTCATCTGGAAAATAAGCTTTATCTGTTCTACAGCATTATTAAACATGTCTGTTCCTCTTTGAAAGGTTGTTGTATGTACAATGGAACTGAGTATGAAGATCATGAAGTTATTTACAACGTGACAGACAACATGGGGATGTGCTACTATGCCATCTGCATCAATGAGACAGTTATTCATATAAATGAGACGTGTACCACATCACCCACACCAAGCACAACCCCCACAATAGGACCACCTGTAGATACAAGTATAACGACTGTGGTGAGCTCAACCACAACCCTCACAACAGGACCACCAGTAGATACACATATAACGACTGTGGTGAGCTCAACCACAACCCTCACCACAGGACCACCTGTAGATACACATATAACGACTGTGGTGAGCTCAACAACATCACCAGCCAGTCCTACATCAACCGCAACATCAGGACCCTCGACAACCCAAAAAACTACACCCTCAACTCCTCCATTGGCTGTAACAACAGGACCATCCACTGGTCCTCCAACATACGCAACAGGTCCTCAAGTGTCAATTACAGCAGCCCCTGGGACAACCCCTCCATCTACTTCAACCACAGCAACAGGACCTCCAATATCAATCACATCAATGTCTACCCCAAGAACAGTAACAGTGGAAACAACATTATCAACAGGAGCACCTAGTACAATAATTACCACACCATCAACCACAGCCATCACCCATGAACCAGAGCCACCTACAACCACTACAACTCCTTGGACAACCCCTCCACCTACTTCAACCACAACAACAGGACCCCCACAGTCATCTACAACCCCTGAGACACTATTTCCACCTACGTCAACCACAACAACAGGACTCCCACCGTCAACTACAACTCCAGGACTAACTCCAGGATCCTCACCTACAACAGGGCAAACCACTACACCTACTTTAACCACAACAACAGGACCTCCACCATCAACATCAACTACACCCCCAGCAACACCAACCACAACAATATGCGTTGACTTCTGTGAATGGACTGAATGGTTTGATGTGGACACACCCTCTGTGACAGAGGATGATGATGAAACATATGACAATATTAGAGAAAATGGTAACGACATCTGTCAGAAACCAGAGGATATCAGATGTAGGGCTATAGGCTATGAGGAATACAGCTTTGAGGACTTTGTGGAGAACACAGGTCAAGTTGTTCAATGTAATGTTTCATTTGGGTTGCTCTGTGAGAAAAACAAACAAACTCGTCCACCAAAAAAATGCTTTGATTATGAGATTCAAGTATACTGCTGCAAACCTTGCATAACAACAACTGTAACAACCTCTTCATCACCAACATCTATTTCAACAATGGGATCTACACTATCAACTACAACCCCAGTAGTAACTCCAGGATCCTCAACTACAACAGGGAAAACCACTACAACCCCTGGGACAACCCCTCCACCTACTTCAACCACAACAACAGGACCCCCACTGTCAACTACAACCCCTCCACCTACTTCAACCACAACAACAAGACCCTCACCATCAACTGCAACTCCAGTACTTACTCCAGGATCTTCACCTACAACAGGGCAAATCACTACAACCCCTGGAACAACGCCTTCACCTACTTCAACCACAACAACAGGACCCCCACCGTCACCTACAACCCCTGAGACACCCCTTCCACCTACTTCAACCACAACAACAGGACCCCCACCATCAACTACAACCCCAGTAGTAACTCCAGGATCCTCACCTACAACAGGGAAAACCACAGCAACCCCTGAGACACCCCCATCACCTACTTCAACCACAACAACAGGACCCCCACCGTCACCTACAACCCCTGGGACAACCCCTCCACCTACTTCAACCATAACAACAGGACCCCCACCATCACCTACAACCCCAGTAGTAACTCCAGGATCCTCACCTACAACAGGGCAAATCACGGTAGTAAGTTCGACCCCAGAGACACTCCCTCCATCCACTTCAACCACAACAACAGGACCTCCAATATCAATCACATCAATGTCTACCCCAAGAACGGTAACAGTGGAAACAACACTACCAACAGGAGCACCTAGTACAATAGTTACCACACCATCAACCACAGCAACACCCATCGTGACAACAACATTGTCTATAACAACAGGACCATCCACTGGTCCTCCAACATACGCAACAGGTCCTCAAGTGTCAATTACAGCAACCCCTGGGACAACTCCTCCATCCACTTCAACCACAGCAACAGGACCTCCAATATCAATCACATCAATGTCTACCCCAAGAACAGTAACAGTGGAAACAACTTTATCAACAGGAGCACCTAGTACAATAGTTACCACACCATCAACCACAGCCATCACCCATGAACCAGAGCCACCTACAACCACTACAACTCCTGGGACAACCCCTCCACCTACTTCAACCACAACAACAGGACTCCCACTGTCAACTACAACCCCAGTAGTAACTCCAGGACTTTCACCTACAACAGGGAAAACCACAGCTACCCCTGGGACAACCCCTCCACCTTCAACAGGGCAAACCACAACAACCCCTGGGACAACCCCTCCACCTACTTCGACCACAGCAACAGGACCCCCACCGTCACCTACAACCCCTGGAACAACCCCTCCACCTACTTCAACCACAACAACAGGACCCCCACCATCAACTACAACCCCAGTAGTAACTTCAGGATCCTCACCTACAACAGGGCAAACCACAACAACCCCTGGGACAACCCCTGCACCTACTTCAACCACAACAACAGGACCCCCACCATCACCTACAACCCCTGAGACACCCCGTCCACCTATTTCAACCACAACAACAGGACCCCCACCATCATCTACAACCCCAGTAGTAACTCCAGGATCCTCACCTACAACAGGGCAAACCACAACAACCCCTGGGACAACCCCTGCACCTACTTCAACCACAACAACAGGACCCCCACCATCACCTACAACCCCTGAGACACCCCGTCCACCTATTTCAACCACAACAACAGGACCCCCACCATCAACTACAACCCCAGTAGTAACTCCAGGATCTTCACCTACAACAGGGAAAACCACAGCTACCCCTGGGACAACCCCTGCACCTACTTTAACCACAACAACAGGACCCCCACCGTCACCTACAACCCCTGAGACACCCCGTCCACCTATTTCAACCACAACAACAGGACCCCCACCATCATCTACAACCCCAGTAGTAACTCCAGGATCCTCACCTACAACAGGGCAAACCACAACAACCCCTGGGACAACCCCTGCACCTACTTCAACCACAACAACAGGACCCCCACCATCACCTACAACCCCTGAGACACCCCGTCCACCTATTTCAACCACAACAACAGGACCCCCACCATCAACTACAACCCCAGTAGTAACTCCAGGATCTTCACCTACAACAGGGAAAACCACAGCTACCCCTGGGACAACCCCTGCACCTACTTTAACCACAACAACAGGACCCCCACCGTCACCTACAACCCCTGAGACACCCCGTCCACCTATTTCAACCACAACAACAGGACCCCCACCATCATCTACAACCCCAGTAGTAACTCCAGGATCCTCACCTACAACAGGGCAAACCACAACAACCCCTGGGACAACCCCTGCACCTACTTCAACCACAACAACAGGACCCCCACCATCACCTACAACCCCTGAGACACCCCGTCCACCTATTTCAACCACAACAACAGGACCCCCACCATCAACTACAACCCCAGTAGTAACTCCAGGATCTTCACCTACAACAGGGAAAACCACAGCTACCCCTGGGACAACCCCTGCACCTACTTTAACCACAACAACAGGACCCCCACCGTCACCTACAACCCCTGAGACACCCCGTCCACCTATTTCAACCACAACAACAGGACCCCCACCATCATCTACAACCCCAGTAGTAACTCCAGGATCCTCACCTACAACAGGGCAAACCACAGCTACCCCTGGGACAACCCCTGCACCTACTTTAACCACAACAACAGGACCCCCACCGTCACCTACAACCCCTGAGACACCCCGTCCACCTATTTCAACCACAACAACAGGACCCCCACCATCAACTACAACCCCAGTAGTAACTCCAGGACCTTCACCTACAACAGGGAAAACCACAGCTACCCCTGGGACAACCCCTCCACCTTCAACAGGGCAAACCACAACAACCCCTGGGACAACCCCTCCACCTACTTCGACCACAGCAACAGGACCCCCACCGTCACCTACAACCCCTGGAACAACCCCTCCACCTACTTCAACCACAACAACAGGACCCCCACCATCAACTACAACCCCAGTAGTAACTTCAGGATCCTCACCTACAACAGGGCAAACCACAACAACCCCTGGGACAACCCCTGCACCTACTTCAACCACAACAACAGGACCCCCACCATCACCTACAACCCCTGAGACACCCCGTCCACCTATTTCAACCACAACAACAGGACCCCCACCATCAACTACAACCCCAGTAGTAACTCCAGGATCTTCACCTACAACAGGGAAAACCACAGCTACCCCTGGGACAACCCCTGCACCTACTTTAACCACAACAACAGGACCCCCACCGTCACCTACAACCCCTGAGACACCCCGTCCACCTATTTCAACCACAACAACAGGACCCCCACCATCATCTACAACCCCAGTAGTACCTCCAGGATCCTCACCTACAACAGGGCAAACCACAACAACCCCTGGGACAACCCCTGCACCTACTTCAACCACAACAACAGGACCCCCACCATCACCTACAACCCCTGAGACACCCCGTCCACCTATTTCAACCACAACAACAGGACCCTCACCATCAACTACAACCCCAGTAGTAACTCCAGGATCTTCACCTACAACAGGGAAAACCACAGCTACCCCTGGGACAACCCCTGCACCTACTTTAACCACAACAACAGGACCCCCACCGTCACCTACAACCCCTGAGACACCCCGTCCACCTATTTCAACCACAACAACAGGACCCCCACCATCATCTACAACCCCAGTAGTAACTCCAGGATCCTCACCTACAACAGGGCAAACCACAGCTACCCCTGGGACAACCCCTGCACCTACTTTAACCACAACAACAGGACCCCCACCGTCACCTACAACCCCTGAGACACCCCGTCCACCTATTTCAACCACAACAACAGGACCCCCACCATCAACTACAACCCCAGTAGTAACTCCAGGACCTTCACCTACAACAGGGAAAACCACAGCTACCCCTGGGACAACCCCTCCACCTTCAACAGGGCAAACCACAACAACCCCTGGGACAACCCCTCCACCTACTTCGACCACAGCAACAGGACCCCCACCGTCACCTACAACCCCTGGAACAACCCCTCCACCTACTTCAACCACAACAACAGGACCCCCACCATCAACTACAACCCCAGTAGTAACTTCAGGATCCTCACCTACAACAGGGCAAACCACAACAACCCCTGGGACAACCCCTGCACCTACTTCAACCACAACAACAGGACCCCCACCATCACCTACAACCCCTGAGACACCCCGTCCACCTATTTCAACCACAACAACAGGACCCCCACCATCAACTACAACCCCAGTAGTAACTTCAGGATCCTCACCTACAACAGGGCAAACCACAACAACCCCTGGGACAACCCCTGCACCTACTTCAACCACAACAACAGGACCCCCACCATCACCTACAACCCCTGAGACACCCCGTCCACCTATTTCAACCACAACAACAGGACCCCCACCATCAACTACAATCCCAGTAGTAACTCCAGGATCTTCACCTACAACAGGGAAAACCACAGCTACCCCTGGGACAACCCCTCCACCTTCAACAGGGCAAACCACAACAACCCCTGGGACAACCCCTCCACCTACTTCGACCACAGCAACAGGACCCCCACCGTCACCTACAACCCCTGAGACACCCCTTCCACCTACTTCAACCACAACAACAGGACCCCCACCATCAACTACAGTAGTAACTCCAGGATCCTCACCTCCAACATGGCAAACCACTATAACTACAACTCCACCCATTCCAACGACAACAACGGGACGTCCACCATCAACTCCAATAACAATCCCAGAAGCAACAACTCCATGTGTCTGTATAATAAATGGGATCCAGTACAAACCTGGTAAGATGTTAACTACTCTTTTTGTATTACTACTGTCCACAGAAATATTTTATCACTAAACCCTTTGGGTATCGAGGTAATTATCAAAACTGTTGAGTTACTGAAGAGTTTTTACAATCTAATCAAATTGTACAATACAAAGATTTATATCTATTTAGAAGTAATTTTGATCTTCTTAACATAGAGTATATTGTCGATGATGACCTATGGAGTATATGTAGACTTAAATGAAGGTAAATTAAACACTGTATTGTAACCCTTACGGTTAGCTCACTTGTGTGTGGTATTTTGTGGATTAGGTCAAGACATTTTTTTTGATGTGTTTCAAGTGATAACATATATTCTGTTTGGAGAGAACATTACTGAAACTGAAGATTCAAGATTAAATATCATTATACAGGTTTAAAGAGAGTAAATATTATGGGTTTTGGCCCTTCTTACAGCAATAAATAATAAACAAGAGTGATATATGTAAGTGCTAAGTGCTCTGTTATGAGTGTTGTGCTGATGTTGTGGCAGCTTTATGTGAGTAATTGATAGTTTGTGTCTGTGTGTGTGTGGGAGATAAGGGTTGTGTATGTTGCCTGCTGGGGAAAATTGTAGCATGCAGAAAGTGAACAATAATACAATTATTACAGTTTACAATAATACTACACCTTTGCTTCATACTGTTTCTAGGTGATACCATCTATGATAGGCATCACATTGGTTCAGGGATCTGCCTCACAATGATTTGCTCCGATATCTGTGAGGTTCAGAACAGCACTGGACCTTGTCAAACCCCTCCCACACCCACACCCACATCCACTGTACCAGATTGCCCTGAGTGGGACAAAGTGGTGAGTAACTTTCTCTACTATTTTTAAAGCGGCATAGATACACACAGCCAGTGATTAGCGTCACTAGACCCCTTTTACTGGGGCACATGCCCCAGCATTGAACTGCTGTCCCCAGAAAATAAGTTAAGGTTTTTAACTAGCTCCTGTTGCCTCTGTGCCACAGTAGAGTTTTGGGTGTAGTGACACCCCGGCTGGTCTCCTCAAGAGTGGATTCTTTAAGGAAACAGGGAAAACCACCAAACCACCACGGTTAACTTTACTATCGTCTTATATTTGTGTGTTTGCTAAATCACGTCAAACTGAGTTTCTGTGTATTTAGCCAGCAGCAGCTGTCAATCATGTAAAAAAGATGTTAGAGAGTGAGGCGTCACTCTATAGAAAGGTGTTTTGGGATCACTGGACAGAGCTAAACAGTGTCCGCCCAGTGTCTGCCCAAATCCCATTCCTTTTCCCCATTGAGAATTTTATTACAAGCCATGATATTGTAACCATAGATTACAATATAGACTTAAAACTAGCTACAGTATGTGATGATTAAGTTATTGTAAGGCACTGCATTACCCCAAATCCTAAAAGCAGCATCTTTGATTGTTAGAGAGTTTTAATTCCAATGTCTGATCCGGTTGGTGAACTCCAGTTGAGCAAGCACACTTCGCATTTCTCTGAGGAGATGCAGTCTAGTTAACTTTCTTGTGTGATGTCTCATATGGTTAACAGTTATTTTGCCTGTAATTGCTGAATTTAATTAATATTCCATACTCTCTTGTCATTAGTCTATTCCTGCCTAAATGCATCTTAGAAGTTACTGTGGTGAAAATATGTTAATCATTAAAAAAAAAAAATTGTTATCCATTCATAATCAGTAGTTTATAAGTGAGAAAAGAAATGAACTCAGTTTTTCCAGTAATCACCTCAGTAATTATTAAATTTAAGAGGGGAAAGGAAGGGGCAATGATTAACTTCATTCACTTTCCATGTATGTGACCAAGCGTTAGATTGTAGTAGACGGTAATATTTCCCTCTTTGTTTTTGTTAGCAAAATGAGACATTTTGGATCTGCGACTGCATACTGGCACGCTGCATTGAGGATAATATCATTGAGATTATCCCCTATGAGTGCCCACCTCTTCAGAACATCACCTGTGCTAATGGGAAAAATCCAGTGCTGGTTTGGGACGAGAAATTATGCTGCCAGCAATACGCCTGTGACTGTATGTCCCTTGACTTCATTTCTCATTTAACTAAAACATCCTGACTGAAAGGTTTTAAAACAACCTCAGTTAGTGTGAGTTTAGTTATCCTGCCAAAAATATGTATTGTGACTTCCCATCCCATGTGAATATCTTATCACAATTACTGAAAAATCTGAACTGAAAAGTTTCACTTAGACGTATATGGGTAAACAGTAGATCTCTGTTAATGTTCAGCCACAAAGATATGCTAACCTCAACAGCTATTTTTGTTTTAGATTAACATGTACATTTATTAATTTCAGATTATTTATTAACACCAGAAATGTTTTTACGCTGCCTATTGTGACTGCTGTTTTAATCGAAACTTCACTTGATTAACTTGTTGAACCATATATTTGAATATTGAACATACAGTATATTTGATACTAAATACAAATACGTTTCCCCAGGTTACTGTGAAGGATGGGGAGATCCTCACTATGTTACATTTGATGGGCTTTCCTACAGTCACCAAGGAAACTGCACATATGTTTTGATGGAGGAAATCCACCCAGTGTTCGACTTCAAAATATACGTTGACAATGTCAAATGTGACCCTATTGAGGACGTTTCCTGTCCACGCTCAATCATAATCTCGCACAAGTCAGATGTTATCACACTTAAAAACAACAACCTAATGGGCCCTGCCAGATTGGAGGTAGGTTGGGATACCTTATTTAGGCAGCATTCATCTGATGGACGGATTGCTGGCAAAGCTGCTGACTCATAGACAGCAAAGGGTTGCATGAAGCAGGCAGCCGCCTTACATTTGTTTTAACGAAATTGTATATGTTTACAGCTAAGATCGTTAATACATATATAGTCCTACATGAGGGTCATTACCACCATGACAAAAATGTCACTACTGTACCAAGTATAAGTGAACCCTTTTGAAATCTTCATGAGGAATAATCAAGGTTTTTGTGTCTCTGCTCATCCCATTTTTACTGGTCAGGCACAGAAAGATGGCACTTCATTGAAGCTCCCTTATGCAAAGAACGGTGTCAGGGTGTCAAACTCTGGTCTCAAATTGATCTATGAGATCCCCAAGTTGCAAGTAGTAGTGACCTTTGGAATAGTGGGCTTCTCAGTTAACCTTCCTTACCAGCGCTTCGGCAATAACACGCAAGGACACTGTGGTGAGACATACTAATTCTCCTCTCTACAAATTAAGGGCTGGTAGCATTCAAATTATTCAAAGTTAGTTATTGGGCCCTAATTGGTTAACAGGTAGCAAGCAAAGTAATGAGCAATGCACAAAGTCCATCACATATTAACTTAAACTACCATGTGGTGTCTGGGAGTATTGCGCTAAGTAACCCACCTAGTGTGCTGCTCATGATCTTGCTCATGGTCAAAACAACATTTGCTTGTTGTTTGTTGCTTTGCTTATTGCCAGTTTTCTGTCAATGAAATTAAGGCGCATTTAGTGTCTATAGAAAGTGACAGGACAATTTCGCCAACATATACTAAAATGTAACATGTTGCCAGACATGACATTCGCTTTAATATGCTGAAATGCTCATATGTAAAAAAGTGTAGACAAATATTGCTAAATGCCTATAATCTGGTGTGTGTGTGTGTGTGTGTGTACAAATGTGTGCTTCGCTCTTTCAGGAACTTGCAACAACAACCCACATGATGACTGCAGGCTGCCTGACGGTCGGCTCGTTGAGAACTGTGCTATAATGGCTGACTTCTGGCCTGCCAAAGACGTGTACAGACCAGACTGCCCCGTGCCCGATGTGGTGCCCACCGGAACACCAATCCCATTGCCAACACTCAGACCTTGTCACGAACACTACGCATGTGATCTCATCAAGAGCAAGTAAGTCAGAGACAACAGGAGCTTTTTGCCCAACATCCCCTTATGTTAAGTAGTGGTCCAGGGTAGACCAGAGAAGATCAACTCAATACAGTTACTGTACGATTTCAATGGTTGTGTTAATATAATTCCAGGACCGTCTGTCTGTAATATATATATGTCTATTCTGTTTTTCGCATATCTCTCAAACTATTTGCCTGACCAACTCTATACTTGATAAGTGTTTTTCTAAGGGCACAAATGAGTGGTGTCAAGTTTAATGTTGTTTGGATGACAGACGCAAGAGATCTAGTTAATCTAGTAATCGGCTCTTGAGGCTCTTACCATTCTCCTCTCCCTCTCCCTTCCCCTACAGTTGGCGTCAGATAAGTAGAGTAAGATGTTGGGATGTAAAATACACAAGATAACGTTAAAAGACATCATGTCTGATCTCAACAACATGCAGATCAAGAGTGTCAAATAGAGTCAATTCCAACAGCACACTGAATTTAAGAACGTCTCAGTGTGTCACACTCTTGAAGAGCATTCAGAAATCTACTTTGGGCACTTAAGCTAAAGAAACAGAGTGTCAGAGCATGACGTCATGTATGGTAGAGCAGGGGTCTCCAACCTTTTTGGGAATGAGGGCTACCTGAAGACCAAAATCATATGGAGGGCTACTCAACAGAAACAAACAGACCCTCACCCCTTTTTTGCGAAGGTAGTCCTAAATAATAGGCCTATGTGATTTTTACTTTTAAATTATCAATATTGTGTAGGCCTATAAGTATATATTAAGCAACTGTATTTTCATCTGATTCTTCAATACTTTAATATCAATATGCAACACTACCAACATTTTTGTTCAGTTTGTTCATTTCAAAGTTTGCATCGGGAATCTAATCTAAATGTTTTTAACACAAAAAAAAAACAATCTTTTTGTGCAATTAATAATTTGGGTTACAATTTGTACCCATTATACCCACCCACCATTATGAATTCAGGGGTTGTTTATGTTCTGATTTCAGTGGACAATTTGGTTTTAACATTTCAATAGTAATGGCCCACACCACCCTAACATATGAAAACTCCTTTTAAAGTTATTGCACACCTGAAATCTCTCCATGATTTGACAAAAAAGGTAATGCACGGTCCTGCTCAGTCATGCATGCCACAAAATTGTAAGGCTATTACGGCAGTAGCCTACGGAGGAGAAAAGGCCTGTGAGCTAAAGCAATTGTTTTTCAGTCCTTGAACAATCATGCAAGAACCGTATTTGACGAACATGGAATGGCCACAGAACTTTTGCAAAGATATGCTTCCATTGGCTACACCAGACAAGCAAGTTTTTCCCCCCTGTTTATGCGTGCATGCAGCGTGTATGCGCTCTGCTTCCGTTGTTGTTTAAAGATTGAATGGGAAATGGATTTGGAGGCAAAGGCTAAAATTTAACACAGCTACAATTTGTAAGGTATCGCCAATATCAATTTAATGTTACAGATGTATGGCTACATACATCTTAAAACGGTTCTGGTCTAGACTTAAATATCTATTGAAAACTTCACAATGGAGCGTGTTTTAGAGCTTGATCTGCAGGCGACCTGTTGGCTATTTTTAGAAGGTGCCTCATAGCCGTCCCGCGGGCTACCTGGTGCCCGCGGGCACTGTGTTGGAGACTGCAAATTACTAACAATGTAAATCAGGTTTCTAGGCCAAGTATACTTGCGTATACAAGGAATTTGGTCTCTGCATTTATCCCATCCGTGAATTAGTGAACACACAGAGCACACAGTGAGGTGACACACACACACTAACCCGGAGCAGTGAGCTGCCTTGCTACAGCGGTGCCTGGGGAGCAGTGAGGGGTTAGGTGCCTTGCTCAAGGGCACTTCAGCCTTTCCTACTGGTCGGGGATCGAACCGGCAACCCTTCGGTTACAAGCCTGAAGCCCTAACCAGTAGGCCAAGACTGCCAATAATCAATCAGAAACTTTATAAAAAAGCAATAATTATTAAGTTAAGTTCTGCTTATCATCAACATTATTGAATGTGTGGTTGGAATGATGGCTTTTCCAACTACAGACCATCATGCCATTTTTATAGTACCCGTGGGAATGTAATTGTCTACAGGTGTTCTACAGAAAAGTGCATGATTTGTACAGACACTGCACTAGTTCATTAAAAATGTGTTAATTAGGAGACACTTATCAAAAGCTACACACCATACCAGTATACCGTTTCTTTCTTCCATTTGCCAGACACTTGCCTGGTATAGATATTCAATTGTATTCATGGAAAAGGTTCTTTCTCCAAAGAACCTCAGAGCACAATTTTTATTCTGGAGTTACTTCTTGGTTATGTAATCAGGTAGCCTACCAGCATTGCATGTCCTGAGGTCATGTCTGAGGCTTTTTGTATTGTTGTTGTTTCCTGCAGTTTGTTTGCCGAGTGTCACCCTCACATCTCTCCCGACCGCTTCTTCGACGGCTGTGTGTTTGACAGCTGTCACATGTCTAATCTGGTTGTGGAGTGCACCAGCCTGCAGATCTATGCTGATGCCTGTGCCCAGATTGGCGTGTGCGTTAACTGGCGGAACCACACCACCTTGTGTGGTAGGCTGCAGTCTCTACTCCCAACAACACTGCTAATATATCTCACACATTATACAGACTACTACTCTTGTTGAGATGCTTCTTTTTATATTAAATGGTTTGGGTAAATAGTTCCAAAATATTACATGGACTGCATTTGTGTACACATACACGCTTTACATATTTATCTATCACTGTTTCATTTATATATCACCCATTCACACACACATGGCAAAAATAACACTAATTCCATTTAACACTACACATAATAATGACCGTCTTTGCTGGATTCATTGTCATCACTGAAAAATATCTAACTGGATCATATTACACTGGACCATTCAAGTAAATCTTCTTACTGTTACCTGTGTAGCCAGCGACTGCCCAGCTGACAAGGTCTACAACCCTTGTGGTCCTGTAGAACAGCCAACATGTTATAGCGAGTAAGTGCTATCCCCTGTGCTAACATTCTCTCTCGTAAAACGTTCCATAAAGCTTCTTTCCACTTTTCTCTCTACTGTTCATAACACAAATTGGTTTTCCATCCAACTCACTTCAAGACATTTGAAAGTTTTCGTCTTTCCACTTTTACATACCCTACTATAATATGTTTAAGCATCAATACATGTGGATGTGTTTGAATTACACAGCCCAAGTGAACCACGCATGAACACAGTAACAGAAGGTTGCTTCTGTCCTGAGGGCACCAAACTCTTCAGCAAAGATTCCACTGTCTGTGTGGACAAATGTGGTGGGTATATTATATTATTATTGTATTATTATTATTTTATTATCATATCATATCAAAATTATATTATAATTCTTTAAGTTGATTATTTGCTGACCCACGTGTTTGGTTTATATAGGATGTTTGGATGCTGATGGCGTTGCGCGAGAGGTGAGTGTGACTCATTCAATTTCATTTAATTTATTATACAGGAAAGGATTACAAGTAACAATGTGGTTATAGTTTAAACAGGCCTGACTCAGTTTAAAAAAAAAATGGTTTACAGTAGGTTCCTGTTCCGCAGCACATAAAGGACAGTATGACATCACACTACATACACAGGGCATATCAACAAAGCAAACAGGACAAGATATAGTTTGAGGACATCAAACAGGAAAATAGACAACAATAAACACAATAGCTGTATAAACAATACAGAGACTATCTATACAGAGACTATGCTGTCTGTTAGTTGTGGTAAAATGGCCAGTATATAATTTTACCTCATGCTTTTGACTTCACCATTAAGTAACAATTAACATTAATATTAACAGAGAGTATGTGTGTTTGTGTGTGTGTGTGTGTGTGTGTGTGTGTGTGTGTGTGTGTGTGTGTGTGTGTGTGTGTGTACATGTGCGTGTGTGTGCGTGTGTGTGTGTGTGTGTGTGTGTGACAGTTCAACGAGAGGTTTGAGTACAAGTGTCAGGACTGTGTGTGTGAGGAGGACACCCGGGCTATCACCTGTAAGGCCAAGCAGTGCCCGCCACCCAGCGTCATCTCCTGCACACAGCCAGGCTTCGCCCTGGTCAACTCAACTGATCCCGCCAACCCCTGCTGCCAACAGCTGTCCTGCCGTAAGTGTCTCCCCTCTTCATGCGACAAGCGGAGTTCCCCAATGAGATCCTTGAAAAAGTTTGTAAATTTGAGAAAAGGCCTTGAAAGTCCTCGGAAATCAAAATTTATAGATACCGATTATTGATAGTGCTTGAATTGATATATTTTGTGTCAGAAAAGGCAAAAGAGCAACAACAACCACACTGTGATGTTTCTATACATTGCCGTTTATTGGAGTACCTGGTTCCATTTCCTGAAAGGACACTTTTTGCTATCTGCGTTTTCTGTTTGTCCAGGATGCAACAGCTCTCTGTGTCCCACCCCTAATAAAAAGTGTGCAGTGGGCTACGAGCCAGTGCTAACGTTAACAGAGGGAGGATGCTGCCAGGACATTACCTGTGGTATACACATAAAACCCCTATTCTCCATCTCACTCTTATCCATAGACGTATAGCTCTTTACACTTACTGTGCATGTAATTGTGCTTGTTTGTACTGTTCCCAGATCCCAAGAATGTCTGCGTACATAAAGGGGCGGAATATAAGGTAATTTCACTAAGCCCATCACACTCTTTGTGTATGTAAGTTATTTAATTACTGTCCATTTAGGATTTCAAAAAGGTAAAAAAAAAAGTAACTAGATGTACCGCGGAGCGGTACAAAATATGACCGCCGCCCAGTCCAGCACATTTTTTCCACAAAAATAAATCACGCTGAAAGGCCTATATGATTCTAACTGTCATGCATTATCCACACTCAATTCTCACTGGTATCTGCTAGACAACAAGTACCAAAACATGATTAGTTCATAGATTTCACATGTAAAATTCATTTTATACAACCCCACCCACATCTTGCCTGTTCATAATTCTGAGAAATTCTTGAATTGTGTGCATGTGTGCGTGTACACGTTTATGTTTATGTGTGTGTGTGTGTTTGCCTGCGTATGTGTGTTTGTGCATGTGCATGCATGCGTACATATGTCTACTGTGTGAGTATGTGTCATACGTATGATTACTGTGAATGTATGTGTGTGCGTGTGTATCTGTTTATGCACATGTGGGCACATGGAATGGGTTAACATGACCCCTGGAGGCAAACATACAAAAAAAAAATGGTCCTCCTAAACCTTACGGTTCTCGAGATATTCACAGAAAACTGTGCAGTCCAGCGGGGGGGCTACAGATCAAAACGAAAAACGATGGTTCCATGCTATCCATATGGGGTTACATGCCCACCAAGTTTCGTCTACCCCGGTCTTTCAGTGTCCCGGGAATCCTTGACGGAAATTTGGACATGGGAAAAAAAATAAAAAAATAAATAAAAATCTGACTAAACCTATATGACCGCCGCTTCGCTGCGCGGCGGTCATAATAATTTAATTTGCAGCCTATGTAGAGCAATTTAAGCTGACTGTCAACAGTGTCTTACAAAAACCTACAACTGCCACACATACAAGCTTGCTTACATGCTAACTGGTGTCTTTTGGTGATATAGTTGACAATGCTGTTCAAAGCTTTTTTGTGGGGTGTTCCAGTCTATAATACAGACCTATAGTGCATATCCTGTATGGCTAGTGGGAATAGAATGTGTTTATCTTTCCTTCATATAACCGTATACCATCAAAATAACAAAAGTGGCACATTATTGCGTTACAGTGACTTTAAGAGGTAAGGTGCAAAGCATTAACTTCATCTTGAAATGAGTTAATTTCTGGTTAAGGCTGCTGGTTAATGAATTAGCGGAGTAAAGTGCTGCATTTGTTAATGTAAACAATTCCTTGATGTAACATTTGTCTGGTGTTTTTCTTGATCTCCAGCCTGGAGACAGCGTGCCTGTGATAGCCTGTCAAGAATGCAAATGTACTACACGAAAAGATCCCCGTACATCTCTTTTAGAAGTCGACTGCAAGATGGTTGAGTGTAAAACAGACTGCGAACCTGTGAGAACCCTTATTACATATGTCATTAATACTATTGTTTCATTTAACTTGTGTATGTTTATCATTACAAGTGAGTTATAGTCATATATTTTTGCATACACAAAATTAAAGTCATACATACACAATATTGTATGGTATTTACTCTTTATGTCTGTCTCTAACTGTCTCTCATGCTCTTGTTTTCTCTCTCTCATTCTTCTGTTTTCTCACCATTTTACTCTCCCTCTGATAGGGCTATAACTATCTGTTTGACTATTACGACTATGAGGCATGTTGTGGGGAGTGCATCCAGACTCACTGCTCTTTTAACGTCAGTGGAACTGCACATCTGCTGGAGGTAGGGTAATGCAGGTTTCTTTTTTTTTCAGATATACACAGAAAAAATGTGTTACATTTGTTGTGTTATTGGTAGGGGATGTTCCACAGCGGTTGATCAACAACCAAGCCTATGTAACATTACACAACATGACACAGGACACAAAAACAATTAGCTCAAAGCAGTCACAAATGTGCCACATGTTTTACTCAGGATCTGTAAAGGTCCTCCTTCATGGTACAACATGCCTCAATGCTCAACCAAAGAACCAAAACAGCAAAAAATAACATCATCAACAAAGTAACCTTTGTGAGAATGCTTATGCTCCATTGATGTGGGTTCTAAGCAAAGCCAGTGTGAGAGAGACCTGAGAACACACACAAGTAGGCTCCAGCTACAAACTGAAATATGCATGTGGCCCTATCACCAAGCTCAGCTCTAGCTGTTTGTCTCCTGAACGCCATCCACACTGTACACCAAGACCTACTATATCATTAGACTAGAGTAAAATGGATACTTTAGTTCCTTGTAATGGTTTACTTCTCTATCAAACACAGTAGAAGAAGTCCATTATCATTATTACAGTACAGTAACAGGTCTTGTTTAATATTCAATCATTCCATAACTGTTGAATAAGTTAAAAGCACTAGATGTGTGTGTGTTTGCTAATAAGAGCACTGAATGGTATCTGTAGCAAGTCAGTAGTTTAAATGAAATGTTTAGATGCGGGAACATTCTCTCACACACACACACACTGTGGCCAGTATGTGTAAAACAGTCCCCTTTTCTACATCTGAACTGTGAGCGCTGGACTAACAATATCCTACCTGTACCTTTACTGTAGCGCGGTTGTTGTAAGTTGCTTTGGATAAAAGCATCAGCTAAATGACTAATTGTAAATGTGTGTGTTTGTAGCCTGGCAGCACCTGGTCATCTCCTGACAACAAATGTGTGACCTACAGCTGCACTGATGCGGGAGGCAAATTTATAGTCACCAAGTCAGACATCCAGTGTCCCCCATTCAAAGAGAGCAACTGCCAGCCAGTAAGTATTTAACACTGTATGACAGGCCGGACTTACTGGGGCCAAACAGTGAAGACACACACACACACATGCACACACAATTTAGTTTCCACTGTATAAAACCTAAAATATTTATGCTGATTTTAAAGGTAGAGCATATATTTTGTACGCTTGTAGATTGCTATGTATCTTACTACATCATACAATGTTTTTCTTCCTTTCCTTCTTAGGGAACCATTCAGACTCTCTCTAATGGTTGCTGCCAAGTTTGTAAGTATGCCAGACCAAAAAAAAAATATTACATTAAAAAATGACAACTACTGGGAGTGGGTTCCCTCTGTAAGTGCATAGTCTGTGTAAATGACAAACTGTGCCGGATGAGTGCTGTGTGCCCAATGCAAATAGCTTGTCTGTAAACACACACTGTGTACCCACAGGCGAGCCTAAAAACACCGGCTGCCAGGTGGAGACAGTGTTGAAGACAATCACCTACCAAGGCTGCCAGTCTCAGGATGAAGTGGAGATGGCCTACTGTGAGGGGTCCTGCAACGCTTTCAGCAAGTGAGTTTTACATATGTGGGTGTGGGTGGAAAGACAACTTGAATGTGCATGTGTAAAGTCAGTCTTCCACTTCCTCCTCTCAAAGATGTCAGATGCAAACACCTTTTATGACTGTCCAAACAGTCTTCAACCTCTTCCTCTAAAAGAGGTCACATACAGTTAGAGGTAGTGCTGGCGGTATACGGGTCTTTCTGATGCACAGTCTGAATTTCCGCACTGGTGTGGAATTTCCACATACCGGCATACCTTTAAGATATAGCTTAACGTTAGGTTGGTAACGTGTGCCTACAAGGCCGTGCAGTAAATCTGCTGCTCGAACATTAGCCTACTGACATCAATAAAATAAAACACTACACAAATGCAAAAACGGATAATCGTGTGAGTCGGGAGAATATCCAGTTGGTCAGTAACATTTTACGGTCAGGTTTGCGAGAGTTTAAAAGCAGGCATGATGTTGCTGTTTGTAAATGTATTGCTGTGCGATCACAGCCCCTCACTCTCTCTCCCAGCAGCCCTTCCTCACAGCTCTAGTAACAGCTAATGAACGGTCATGCAGCAGGTCCGCATAAGAGTGGACACAACACAGACCCTTAATCAGGGTGACCAGACGTCCCGAAATCCTAACACTTGTCCTGAAGCTCGAATCCTGCCCTAATTGTCCCGAAAATTATACTAGAGCAGAGTCTCGAGTAGTTATTGTCTGATTGAACATTTAAAAACTGTTTGTGGTAGTTGAGTCGCTGCTCATTGGCTGCAGCAGTCCCTATATGTATTAAAGTTACATAATTATATTATTAAAGAATAATAATAATTGTGTAGCCCAGGGTAGGCCTACAACCAGGACGATTGAAACGGGTGACGAATGAAACGTTCCAGTTTTCTCCGAGTGCAATGATGATAAACAGATATCCTTTGGACAAAACAGCATGTTAACCTCCATGATATATCAGCAAAGTATCTTCCTGTTATGTCCCTTTATCACAGAGTTACAGGCAATTAAGATTTTTGATGGTGAAAATTCTTCATTAGCGGTTACATTTTTTTGACTTAAAAAGTGTTTTTAATTTAAAGGTTCGACTTCATGCTTATTCAGTAGACCATTTAGTGATGTCCACAATCCCAGACTTTCATATTGCATGCTTGTTTGCAAGGGATGCAAAACAGGCTATATATGTCTATGGCGGGACGAATGGAACAGCTGTTTCAATCGTCCCGACCTGGCAGTAAACCCATGTATTCTAAGTAAATGCACAAATATCTATGTTTATACTGCATTGCATGCAGGTGAGAAATGGAAAAGCAGTTTTAGAAAGATAATATATTTGAAATTATTAGTTAGGGGGTTGAGTTTTGCCATGTTAAGCTTTCAAAAGAACAAATGTCTTCATCAGGACATCAGTAAGCACAGAGGCAGGCACACAAAATACTGTGATACTCATTTTTGGTCATACCGCCAAGCACAAGTTAGAGGCGAGCTAATGGGAGATCCTATTGAAGATGTAGTACATCTCTAAACACATACATACATTACTAAACACATGCATGCAGATGTCCCACTGCCCCTTCATCAAAAAAATTCCCCCCAACCCCCCTTCCCAACAACCACCACCACCACTCATCAGCGTGTAAAGGTACTGTAAAGGTGACTGATATTTAGGAGATGCATTTATACAAAATGTCACTTGCAACTGTGGGTTCAGGAATCGAACCCGGGCTGACTGCTTATCAGACTGTGATGCTAACAGTGCGTCCTCATGCCCACCACTGTCACAAGTGTGTGTGTGTGCGGCGGGAGTGTTGGTCCGGATCAGGAGTTCACTGCCCTCCGTTCTCTCCCTCCTCTTTCCTGCTCCACAGGTACTCTGAGCTGGAGGCCTCGATGAAGCACACCTGCACGTGTTGCCGCGAGTCTAAGATAAGCAACCGTACTGTGACCCTCACCTGCTTGAATGACAGCAAGGTGCCCTACACCTATACGCACGTGGAGCAGTGTGAGTGCAGCAATAAGCTGTGTGACAAGGGCAACACTTGGGCAGCCCGCACCCGCGGCACTAGGAGAACCACAGCGCGACGGAGGATCAGCACCGGAGTAGAGAGCCCCATAGTCAAGAGAAGCGTTTTGGACTGAGGGGGCTAGAGAGAGAGGAGAGATACGTGTGCACAATCCTGACCTTGTTCCGGCATGGCAATAATCTCTGTTGATGTTTTGTCAACCATATCACACCCAGTTCCTGACTCATCTTAGACAGGAACTGAAATTTTCTTGTCTCTTGAAAGGGCTTTGCTAGTTTATCTTATGTACTGATATATGTCTAAATGTCTTAGTAATATGCTTATGTTCTGCTTATTAATTAAACTGCAATTTAAAAATATATATTTCTGTGTGTGTGTATTTTTTGTTTGTTGTTGTATTCTATTTTCTTAAAAGTTGAAACTGAAGTGGACAAATTTCAATGAACAGGCCTTTCAAATTAACAGAATGTACATGCTGTAGAGTCAAGGCCGTAGCCATAATGTCAACATTGGGGGGGACCAAATCTGTGGTGCGGTGTGAATTTCAATAACAGAATTTCAATACATTTCCTGCCATGCAAAAATATTATTAAAATCACAAACAAATCATTAGTCAAGTCAGTCAATTAGGATATACCAAACTTTTGACGGACATAGGCACGGATGGATTATGAACCCCTGGGCATAGATGCAAAAAAAACCTCCCCAGTTAAGATAGGGGGGCCCGGGGGCATACTTCCCCAGAAGACTTAAATAAAATGACCCTTTATATTATGAAAACTTGTGAGTTTTGTGGAAATAGAAGAGAATGGCAGAGAAGCAATTTCACAGTCTTAGGCTTCAGGGCCCCCTGAGCTCTTGGGCCTAGTAGGTACATTCAATAATCCATCCCTGGATATAGACCTGTGGTATGACTCCATTTGTCTCCAAAATGTATATTTTAAAAGAAAATACAAACTACAGTATCTTTGATAACCTCTATATTACACTGAATGCTTACTCATAGGTTTGGACCTATAGCCCAATCATATTTTGTATTTTGATTTTATTATTCTGGCGGCTAATCACACAATTTTAAGGTAGTTTGAACGGGATGGGATTCAAGATAGGTTAGCCTACTAAGTCAGGTCCCTCTTCTGTCTGACTCACCTCAAGTTACCCTATAGGCTGGTTTCTGACAGAAATTACGTTTTGTGTTAACATGTAGAAACACAGCCTTTATTTGGTGAATGGAGGTGGAAATTCCTTTCTTTGGTTATTGTCCGCGATTCACATTAACTGTAGGCTATCACCGCCATTGTAAAAAAATTTCAACTTTTGTGCCGTAGCCACATTTGAGTACGTTTTGCCTGCATGGATGCGCGATTGAGCGCGCATCTAAATGTAACATGCAAGATGCAACAACCATTTCTAAGAGGCTTATAAACCGGTTCATTTCTGACATTACTACTAGCATATGAATGCATTATTTATGTTGTAAGAAAGAAATGAATGACACAGGCACGCACAAATTCAAATAAAAGGACACTACGTTTCACTTTCGCTATCATTGCGAGAAAATAGGCTACAATATGGAATTGCTTCAAAGTTCCCTTTGAGTCTGATCAGCTTCAAAAATGAATGGGGTTTCCTTAGACAGTGCTACGCCTTTCCAACAAGTTTTGTGAGAATTGTACCGGTATCTTTTGCGATATTGTTGACAGCCTGCACCGCAGCAGGGTTCAGGAAGCTTTTGATAGCGCACGCATCAAACGCAAAACCTCCAGGACAAATCACTCACAGTGTAGGCTACTCTCTCTGAAACCATCAACAGGTCACTAATTTGTTACGTTTGATTGCATTTCAGATAGCCTATAGCGTTTTTTTCTTTATTTATTTTTCTATGTCCGAATATTGGGGGGGACATTTTGGTCACTCTGAATATTGGGCGGGACACGTCCCCCCCAAAGTCTATGGTGACTACGGCCCTGCGTACACTCTCAAAAATAGGGGTACGGTTGGGGTACATTTTTGTTCTTTTAGGTACAACTTTTGACCCTGTACCTTAAAGGGAACAAAATTGAGCCCCTAAAGTACTAATACCGTTCCTGGATCATTAATGTACCTTTTCGCAAAGGGACCATATTTGTAGCTAAGGGTACAAAAAGTACATGGCCTGTCACTTAAAAGTTGTTGGGGGAGGAGATTCGGGACGGGAGCAACTGTTATTTTCCCCCTCAACTTTGTTCATCTCACTCACCAAGAAATGGAGCAACTTTCAGTGAGGAGCTTGGTGTGAGAAAACACATGTGCAGGATGGAATAATCTTTGTGGAAGAGGAGGCAAAGCTATTCAGAGGTAAGGTGTAGTTGCAATTTATCAAAATTTGGTTTGTACATTGTAAATAGCTTACTGTTACAGTAATGGAGTCAGATTGTTGGCTTAAAGGCTAACATTAGCATTCGCTAGCAACTTAGCCTAGGTTAGCTATGAATTCAGATATTTTTAAATGGAGTTCAAACTCCTTCAATAATGCATGACTATCGTGATAAATGGTAAGGAAATGATTTGTGTGTGTGTTTTATCTACTATTTCCCATGTCAATGTTAAGTTTTTGTGGAAGCCATTAAAGCCAACTTTCACTAGCAATCATTATCCTAACTAGCTTAGCCCATAGATATATGAGCATATCCTAGCACTGTTAGCCATACATACTTGCTAACTTCCCTGAAAGGCTGGTTTAATATCAACGGTAGTGCAGGTGAAAGAAGCCTGGTAAGTGCATACATGCAGTAAGCATGATCACTCTCAACACTGTCATTTTGTTTAGGTGAAAATTAATTAGTTGAGTTGCCTATGTTCACCAGAACATCCTGGTTGTCATTGCTTATCTAGTTGGAAGCTAGAGGGAGCAACTCAAAACCATTCTATAATGTTATAAAGTTACTCAGAGCTTGATAATGGTCTAAAGTAAATCTAATGTTAATCCTTCTCACAGATACCCATCAAGGCAGAACATGGCCACTTGGAAGTAAGCTTACCTTTCCTAAAGGATCTAATGGCTACGTAAGTTACCCAGCTTGGTGTTTTTTTTGTAATGGTATTTTTCTTATTGATGTTAAATACATATAGAAAAGTATTGCATAATAAATTATGCAAATTATAATAATACAGACAACTTTTAGATTTTTTTTTTTGTCCAATAGCAATTTATATATTGGTTAAGATTATCTTTGTGCTATTTCATTGTTGTGTCATTTTGTTTAATTATATTATTCTATTGCATGGCATTTGTCTCTCAAACACATAGTGGAGCAGGCAGCTTTTGTTCATGAAGATACGATGAAAAGGAGTAAGGAGAAGTTTGGGAGAGTCAGCCGGTCCATGGAACTTGTAATGACTCAACGCTGATCTATGCCAGGTGAGCAGATTCATATAGTTACATACATGTATTAGACAAGGTATTTTACACAATCTGTCTGAGGCTATTTATTTGTGTGGTTGAAAAAAATCTTATTCTGAGGTTTGTGTTTGCATTTTGCTTCCAACAGATGTAAAACCCCTGCTGTCATTGGTGAGGCTACCACTGGTATTGAAAATATGTGAACGTCCTGTAGATCAAGTAAGGTTCCAGTCTAAGTCAAAGTGGATATATGCAGAGGAACAGAAGTTGAAGAGGGGGAAAACAGCAGCCTCTACTGCTGTTGACCTTTACTAAGCACACTCTCCTGAAGAATATGTTGGATTTCTGCCAGTTTTTGAAATTGAACTTTGGTGCCTTTTGAGACTCTTGCCTTTTTAGTGGCTCGCCTCATGATTGGAAGGATTGGAGTGTGTTTTCTGATTGATTGATTTATTGGTGAGGTAATGAACATTGTAACAATATATTGTACATTTTTACAGGCTTGCTAATATTTCCCAAAGGCTTGCACATTGTTTTCTGAGATACTACTCTAAAATGTCGCTATATGACTCATTACATCACACATATCGTTCACTCAATTCTATGGTGTATGCACTGTGAATGAGATCTAAGATCATAGCTACTAAGTTACTGCAAGGACTTTGTTAATTTTGCAACGTGTAATGGTTATGGCAAGCAGATACTGTATTTTCATCACTGTCACATACACGAGTATTAACATGAACTTGAAAGCATACAAGGTTTGTTGGAGTAATTACTAGCTCAAATATTGGTATTTTATAGATCATATAAAGGTGTTATTAGTGCTATCGTGCAAATTAATATATTTTTTTCCTTTTGCGTATAAACACAATGTGGCTATTCAGGCAAAATATTGTAAACCAAAGTGTTTTATTATTTACACTTACATTAAGAGTCATAACATGTTTTACGTGAATATGTATATTGATATGGATATAAGATATTTTGATGTTTTGATATGAATGTGTTTTTAATATGAACATGTTAACATTTATTGTACCTGTATTCATGTGAAGTATTGTGTGTAATATCCCCCCAGAATAAACATTTAAATGTACTTATTGGTTGTGCATATATTTTAGTTATACCACCTTAAATTTTCACTGGGGTTGTACCCTTGAAGTACAGAATAGTACCTTTTAAGGGTACTATGTGATAATGATATATACAGGTACATTTTAGTCATTGCAGGTACACAAGTGTACCTTGATGGGTACAGATGGCTAGGGTACACAAATGTACCTGCATTCATAGGTACAGTATTGTACTTCAAAAGGGTACTGCCCCAGCGACAAGCATTTGTACCGACTTAGGTACACACTGGTACTTCCATTTCTTAGAGTGTAGAGTGAGATTCTATGAAGCATGTTATTAGATGTGAGGGTGTGGATTTTGGGAGCATCTCTGGCAGGCACTGTGGTTTTGAAAGACAGTATGATAATCCCATGCCTACAAAAAAGGACCTAGTTTAATATTACTTTTTGCCCATCGGTTCATTAAAATCAGGACATTTTCATAACACACAACTTTTTGAATGAAAAAAGATGGTTCCCCCTCAGTGTCCTTTTAAACTTCCCTGTTCATGTCAATTTGATTCAATTCAAAGTTTATTTACCTAGCACCATGACAAATGACAAATGTCCCAAGGCGCTTTGCAGAGCCCGCCTCTTGAGTAATGAGTGACGCGAAGATGCCAGATCCCATCTCTAACTACACCCTCAGTTTAAACAGCCAAAGCAAACTGTGGCTG
The DNA here is from genome assembly GCF_046254945.1 of Alosa pseudoharengus. NCBI lineage: Eukaryota > Metazoa > Chordata > Actinopteri > Clupeiformes > Clupeidae > Alosa > Alosa pseudoharengus. Next base: position 20,535,387 of record NW_027468565.1, read on the forward strand.
TCTTTAAGAGTCCCATGGAGGCCCTCTCAGCCTCATCTTACCACATGTCTCCTGACACCGTGGGCACGGGAAATATGGCGCTCTCCTGGGTGCTACAACTGACTGTGGCCTTGGCATTCCTGGCACAGCCATCTGCATCTATATCAGGTTTTTATATTTTTTATTGATTTGTCATCAATAAAATGTATAGATTTTTATTTGTATTGATTGATTGATTTATTAATCAAATGTATGACAGTTAGATATCAGTGTAGTCACAGTTTGGAGCTTGAATCTAATAAGGGTATCACATAATTTGGATTCTTGTAATACTATGATTTGCATGAAATTTACAATATGATCATGGTAAAATGTTACTTGACAAAATACCAAAATATGATATAATATATCAGACCTGTGTAAAATTCTGTGCCCACTAGCTATACTAGGTATACCCACATACCATTTTAGTGCTTTGAAAATTACTGAAAATCGTAACTTTCCTTTGTTTTATCCTTAATATATTCATCCTCATTGTATGTGGAGAACTCAAATATTGGCGTAACATTAATACAATAGTGTATTTATAGAAGTTTTTAATAAAGTTTTTTTTTATTGAAAATTTAATTTAAAGAAAACAATAAAGATAGATACCAAATGGATACGAAAACAAGTGTACAGAAGGGCCAGATGTACGCTTTTGCGCCCACTTCAGGCATATTTGTTTCGCAATGTGTGCATAAAAAATTGCAAAGTATGTATAAACAGGCCGCACTGAACTAAAATCGCAGACTGCCTGTCGAGAGCTGAGAATGTGAAATTGCACTTTTCGGTTTCATACAAGTATAGGAGGGTCAGGGGAAAGTGGGAGTTTTGTGCAAAAAGGTTGGAGGAGAAGCATAAAATGCAGCTAGGTATTCCCCTGTATGTACGGAAACTGTGTGAAAGCGCACGTCTATTTTTCGCCGAAATATTTCCGCCAAAAGCAGGTGTTAAGTTAAGTTAAGTTGGGGGCAGCCGTGGCCTACTGGTTAGCGCTTTGGACTTGTAACCGGAGGGTTGCCGGTTTGAACCCCGACCAGTAGGAACGGCTTAAGTGCCCTTGAGCAAGACACCTAACCCCTCACTGCTCCCCGAGCGCCATTGTAGCAGGCAGCTCACTGCGTCGGGATTAGTGTGTGCTTCACCTCACTGCTGAGTGTGTTTCACTAATTCACGGATTAGGATAAATGCAGAGACCAAATTTCCCTTATGGGATCAAAAGAGTATATACTTATATACTTACTAATACTTAATCCAAATTGTGATTAAATGTGTCAATAAGACAAACTTTCAAAGACAACAGAATCACTATTTAGAGCACCAGTTTTGAATCTTTGTACTATATCAAAAGCAACCTTATCTTTCGTTTGCCGTTCGAATGTCTTAGTTTCACATCATCCACTTAAACTTTCCTACTTTACCAATCTTCCATAGCCTACATGCACAAGTAGTTTGAGTAGAACTACTGGTCTTCATTATCTTTTTGCTTTTTCACATCATGTATTGTATTTCATACTATTGTATAATCACTGTATCATCATACTATTCTATAATCATACTATTGTATAATCACTGGTGTTGTCATCAGTTAACTTCATTCAACTGCGCTTGTGATTGAAGTAGCCTATGTCTTCAGTTGTTAAAGGAATTATCCGGAGTAAAATGCACTTTAGATCAATTTACGGATGATTGGGAGTACATACGTTGAGTTGACATCAAAATCATGTCATTCGGATGTGTTTTGAGAAAGTTCGATTTTACCGTTTTTAGTCAAAAATCGTTAGCCTGGAAGTGACCAGGGCAAGTCATTTCGCCGCTACAAAACGCTATTTTTATACCTCTTCTACAGTTCCAAACAACATTACACTTACGTGGTAGTGAGTATAGAGGGTCCCTAAAGCCAAACCGAAGTATCCCGAGGTCTTTATGTGGTCGGATAGAGAGTCCAGAATGAATTTCATCAAGCCAGTACCTTTCCGGAAATGTTGCTGCTGCTGCAGCTGGCGTCTTTAGGGGAAAGTCCGTAGGAGTCGATTGCCGAGTGTGGATTAACACGCTCTGGAAATTCACAATTTCATTTCGTCATAGTCCAGTATTTCTTTCGAAATTGAAATGAAGTTGTATGGACTGGACTATGTTTTTTTTTTTTTTTTAAATGGCGACGAAATTGTGAATTTCCAGAGCGTGTTACTCCACACTCGGCAATCGACTCCTACGGACTTTCCCCTAAAGACGCCAGCTGCATACTTCTGTTTGGCTTTAGGGACCCTCTACTCACTACCACGTAAGTGTAATGTTGTTTGGAACTGTAGAAGAGGTATAAAAATAGCGTTTTGTAGCGGCAAATTGACTTGCCCTGGTCACTTCCAGGCTAACGAGTTTTGACTAAAAACGGTAAAATCGAACTTTCTCAAAACACATCCGAATGACATGATTTTGATGTCAACTCAACGTATGTACTCCCAATCATCCGTAAAGTGCATTTTACTCCGGATAATTCCTTTAACATTCACAAATTGCGGTAGGGGGCGGAGAAAGTCGCTGATTACCCGATGAACTGCTGGTTTGATAAATACTGTACCACGTTAACTGAAGTGTCACAGCGTGTGGTTTCTGCGGGTTGGCCATGGCGCTGATAACGCTACGTTTGCAAATGTACGTAGGCCTACATCTGACCCTCAGTGTTGTTGTTCTTTTTTTATTATTTTTCAAATCTAGGGCTTTATAGAAAATCAAAAAGCATGTCAACTTTTAATGATTCAGCCATACCGAGAACATATTTCATCATAGGCTACACAATAGGGGTGTGAATCTCTCATGTAAAAGACGATACGATTTGCATCTAGATACATGGGCACGATTCGATACAAGAAAAGATACATGTTCATAAAAAACGATTCAGTACGATTTGATGCGATGCGATTCGATACAATTCGATGCAGTTCAAGAATGGAAAGCATTCTAAAATATTTTTTATCATTTGCTCAAGGTGCACATTAATTTTATATTATCAGTTATCATGGCCATGGTTGTCAATTAGGCAAAAAAATGTGTGAATATGATTATCTAAACTGAGGTTTGTTTCATATACTGTACTGTATTGAAATGAAAAAAGAATAGTCTACATTTCAGTCAAACACAGCAGCCAAATACAACATATTTTTTATAGACTTTATAGATTTTATAGAGTTATATCTGATTGTTTTTATGGAGCTGTAGCCTTGTTGAGGTAAGACAATACCGAAATAAAATAAAACAGTGCTTAAGACACTCTTAGCCTTTTTTCATATAGCCTACAAGAATAAAATAGGCCTACATATCAATGAACTCTCTGGGTTTATTTTGTTCCAACGGTAGACATGCAGAAACCTATAAAGTCTGAGTGAATATGAACAAAATAATTGGCTAATAATTTGTGCATCGTTTTAGCAAGGGCCAAATTATTATTTAACATTAAGGAAATCCCTTCATCAAATGTTATACTCTATAGACTATCGTTGCTGTTTAGTGTTTAATTTCGCGCTGGATTTTGAAAAACAAAAGAGTAAAAACTGTAAAACAAACGACCGAGTGTGAGTTGTCACGTGCTTAAGTTGCAGTAGATGTATGGGTAATGAGGTCATTTGACAACTTTGGGCAATGAATGTAGCCAAAAATGAACTGCATTACCCACAATTCCGTGCCACGTATAGTTTCAAAACCGGACGTGGGATGAACGCACTGCTTGGAACGAAAATGAGAGTCTGAGCGAGCAGAAAAGGTTGTGAACCGATTAGTAACAAGTAAATCGATATAACGACCGGTTCATTTCAGTTTTATTCCGATACGGGGCTTCACGTATCAATGTAGCCGTATCTTACACGTTAAAAACGGATACCGATACGTATCGGTTAATCTTTACACCCCTACTACACAATTTAGACTGGCTATGAATAATACTTTTCATAATATTAATACCCAAATATTGCTTCCCAGATAATGTTTTTCATGCTTTATAGCTAAAGTGATATCAAGAGTTGAATAATATGAAGACAAAGTATAAAGTACAGCCCTTGGTTTTGGGAGTCCATTCCTGTTATAGACAAGGTTTGAACAAAACCTGAGATGGTGCAGCAACATCCTTAGTGCCCAATGTGTTCCTCAGCGAAATTGAATGAAATAAAAAAAATGGCATGGATGAAATTAGGATGAATAACTTTATTAAAGTGGCATCTTAAAGGTACATTTAAAGTACATTGTCTGGTTTAACACACAGGCGTGAGTCCTGCTCACAATGGCGAAGTGTGCAGCACATGGGGTAATTTCCACTTCAAGACCTTTGATGGAGATTTCTTCCAGCTGCCATTCATCTGTAATTACAAGCTATTGTATCTATGTGAGAACCCCAGCAACCTCAACATCCAGTTCAGGAGGGTCTTGCAGAATGGCGAACCCACAATCACAGCTCTCTCCATGACGCTGCAGGGAGACGTTATACAATTCTCCCCTGACTCAGTCATCGTAGATAAAAAGGAGTGAGTAGCCTTCATATGTATGATATATGATATATAATGTGATAAATTATACATGACATGATATGAATGGAGTGAGAAGTCCACACATAGTAGATTGATATGAAATTATATATAATATGTATATATACATATTATACTGGTGGTGCTTGCTATCAATATGAGGTGACATTTCTGTGATGTGTTACTGTGTCAACATGGTCCTCATGAACATCAACGTGGTAATCTGATCTAAGAGTGCCAGGGGAGTGTGTTTAATTGCTAAGGGCATAGCTACATCATATACAATGTGAAACATTTTTCATTTTTCCTCTTTCATAATCTCAGCATTTTAAAATGCACCCAATATTTCTTCATAGGGTCAATCTACCTTTCTCTGCCTATGGACTCCGTATTGAAAAGACAGAGTCCTACCTGAAGGTCACAGCCAAATTTGGAGTGGTTCTCACCTGGAAGAAAGATGACTCTCTCTCGGTAAGTAATTGCATTTTGTTGTCTTTGTACTTGTACTCTGCACAATGACAATAAAGTTGAATCTAATCTAATTTAATCTAAGATTTCAAGAAAAAAAAAACACTTGGACACTTGCCTGATGGAAAATGCATCCAAATGTAGCTGAGAGTGGCAGTAATAGTATTGAAGTGTCATGTTTACCAGTGGTAGAATGCCATGAACAATAGATTTTCACTTACTTTCCTCAAGACAAACTACTACTATTGTGGTACATTTGAAGGGATACAATGGCCTTTTGGCCTCCACCGTCAACTTCAAGGCAGCGCTGCTTGGAAGGTGCTAGGGTTAGGATTAGGGTCCGGGTTAGGCAAGGCAGCGCTGCTTTGAAGGTGCTAGGGTTAGGATTAGGGTCCGGGTTAGGCAAGGCAGCGCTGCTTGGAAGGTGCTAGGGTTAGGATTAGGGTCCAGGTTAGGCAAGGCAGCGCTGCCTTGTAGTTCTGTCTCTGTTTAAGAGTCATTGGGGTGCTAAAACGTAAGCCAGATGGTAATAACATGAATTCTCCATACAGACGGTGAGTGGTGTCCTTGCAAATAGACTTTTAGATGGCTTTTTTAAAAATCCGTTTGTTAAAATTGTCAGTAAGGCTACTGAACTTCATACCCACTATCTTGCTGGCCACATTCACAATTTTTGAAAGTGCATTTGTATCCTTGGTAGCAAGGTTGCCATACTAGCAGATGATAGAAAATGTCAGGACAGACTCAATAAAAGTTTTAGAACAAGAACAATGTCATTAATGTTTTGTCCACCTGAAATTTGGTAGGTTTCCTGAGTGCAAAGAGTCGTTGGCCTCTCTTGCACACAGAAGCAGTGTTCAGGTCAAATTTAAGCCGGTTTTCAGTCAAGGTGCCCAAATATTTGTAACGTGGCACCATGTCTATGTCCTGGCCCTTGATAGCACTACTACAGGGTGCATTGGGAAGACGTCTAAAATCAAAGGACATATCTCAGTCTTTGTAATGTTTAGATGAAGGAAGGCATTCTCACACCAGGCAACAAAATCATAAATCACTGGACCATGGTCATTTTCATGTGCACTGAGATGGCTGACAATAACCCTAGTCATCTGCAAACTTGATAATGTGCCTATTGTCATGATGGCTGCTACAGTCGATGGTGTATAGGATGTAGGATGTAACAGAGGAGACAGGACACATCCCTGTGGGGATCCAGTGGATGATGTTAACTCACTGGAAAGCACACAAAGATGATTCCCACTCCCCTCTAAATGCTTATATAAGAGGTTGAGTAGGGTGATAGTGGCATCTTGTACCCTCCTCTTGGTTCTGTAGGCAAACTGAAATGGATCTAAAAGGAGTTCTGTCTTGGCTAGAAGCTCTACTTTTATAAGTTTTTCTAAGGATTTCATGACCAAGGAGGTAAGGGCAACAGGCACCACTGGACTCCTTTCCACTTTCCCAGTCAGCCTTCCCTGGGTAAATTTATGGGAGTTGAAAGAGTGCAGTGCACAATACAAGCACATATCAAAAGTGAACAGACCATAGCTTCAGAGGAGTCAGCATGCTCTGAGAACCTTTCCTGTAGCCTGGGTGAACCCAGACGAACCTGTTAGCAAACTTGAGTTTGCTCTGTAGGTCCGTCTGGAAAGGATCCCATTGATGCCTGTTTCTGAATCACCAAAAAACCCAGGATCTTACCACAATCGCTTATCCAGCATGGGACGAGCTTTGTTGACAGATAGAGCAGTGCATTCAACACATCCAATGGCTGCGCTGATGGCGACAGGGTTAAACGAATATGTATTTTCCTTAAAAATTTACTGAACAACTGCATTTAAACTGGTACACTATGCAAGATTTTCACCTTTACGAAGGCAATTGGATGGTAAACGAACTTGCAATAGGCGAATCGTTCACCTAGCATAGCTATACAGCATAGACGTAGCGAGTCCGTACCGAGAAAACCAGCCATGCAACTTCCAACAGCGGTGCCCTAAATCTCGTGTGAATCGTAAAACATTACATTGTCAGTAGATATAGCTCTTTGGAGATTTTGCCCGTTGTTAATCCTTCACTTTCACAACAAAAGCATTTGCAATGTGTACAGGGGGGATACGTTGCGAGAAGTTTGCTATTTACAATAGCAGAGTAACATATAAATACATTGCGACTTTAAAGGGAGCTCGACAGTCACCAAATAGTGAGGTAGGCTATGTTTGTTAGCTTTATTACATGTGAGTCTTTTTTAAATAAATGATCCTTATTAAAGGGAAACTTGGCAAAATTAGCTATATTTTCCCCTCTGCTGAAGATGTGAAGTTGTGCATAATGCTATATCCAACTGTGGAAAAAGGTAACAATAAAGCACATGGATTTGTTTACAAGCTAGCGAAACGGTTTGCATAAGTTCAGCAGAACAATGTTACAAGGTAAGAAACATTATTGAATATGAGTTTCTTGTTTCTCAATTCTCTTACCAGGATGGTAGGCCTATATAACCTGACCCTCGCCAGATGAATTTCGTTCTGCTTAGCTCCGCCTAGCTTTACTCACATCCATCTGGGACCTCTTCCATTGAGAGTGATTTCTGCAACCGACTTTATGGTTCAGCCAATCAGGACGCAGGGCGGGAGTTTCATAGATGTGACATAGTGGAGAAGCGACCGTGAGACTGTTATCAGCGTCACGGGTTGGCTTCGATGTGAGTGGTTGAAGTAGCAGGTCAATAGATGACGGACAAGTGGCTTATTCAATCATATGCAAGCATTTTTTTTATTAGGCCCAGCCTTCTGAAACACCATTCCAATGGATCGGTTCCAGATGGATGAGTGGACCTAGGCGGAGCGAAATTCATCTGGCGAGGGTCAGGTTAAGGCCTATAGTCCCAAAGTTGTAAGGTTGGTTTTCCACCTGCACGCTAGGGGGAGCGGGGAAAAGTCACCATTTTCATCGGAGCAGGTCATTTAACCATCCAAATGATTTCTAAACGGGTTTATTAAGTGGAAATAGTTGGCAAGTTACCCTTTAAGAAAATGTAATGTGCAATTGCCATGCCTTATTTAAACCTAAGGTAGGTCAATGGTATAAACGCATCTAAGTAAATAAATGTGGTAATGCTTAAGTGGGTTCTTCACACAAATTCCTTTGACACATCACAATACTATCTCTGTAGTGTCACATTAAGTGACCAAACAATCCATGGGAAACTTCTCTGTTGACTTTTTAAATGGTTTCTATTTGTTGAATTTTAAAAACAATTATTTGGTTTCTATTTGTTGAACATTAAAACCAAATATTGCTCACCTTCATACACATTTGCATTGGAATGAATTATATGTAATGTACAAACAAAAGGGACGTCAATGTTGACTCATGTAGAGTACATATTTGCTTAGATTCCACACCTCTGTGTGTAAGGCGGTGACCTGAGCAGGTTGTGGGATTGGTCATTCATGATTAAACTTGCATCTATTTAACCCATTTGTTAATTTATAGATGTTTATGGTCATTCAGCATGTTTTCATGCCGGGAATAAACCGTTTTGAATCAGTTTATTGCCCAAATTCCGTTTATTTGAATATTCCGTTAAACCTGTTTACAAGCAAGTAGAATGTCACATTTTGAGCATATTCCTGTTTACAGTAGTAGCAATCAACATTATTCCGAATAAGTCAGCGACGCAGCCTACAAATAGGCTCCCAACTTCATGACGTAAATCTCCCTGCTTGTGGAATTCCCTCTTTTGGCTGCATAATAGGCTACAATGTCTTCAGGGTTTTCCACCTGTATTGTTCAGGCGTACGTCGATAGCCAGCCTCGTTTTACAAATCTTTTTAAAAACGTCGCTATTACAACATTTTCAACAACTCCATGACATTTGCATGATTGCAAGACATATGTTTGTCTCCTCTTTCCAAAAGTGTGTGCGTTGTTTCGCCATGATTAGGAAAGTGTGTGAGACAATTGGTTCATTTTATCCTAATTCTGTGTAAATTGAGCATGGGCAGGCCTACAACACTCTTCCTTCTGGGAGCATATTCCGTTTAAGGTGTTTTCATGACCCAATATTCCGTTTAAAACAAGCATATGCTAGGGCAGTGGTTTTCAAAGTGGAGGTCGGGGCCCCCTGGGGGGCCGCGAGGGGCCTCAGCAAGTTGGAAAGAAAAATAAAAGCAACAAATAAATACATTTGAAAAAAAATTAAATATACCCATTACTATGAGGGTTGTTATACAATGCTATTATAATAATTTGTCGCATATCTGAACATTATTTTCCATGATAATGACTAGGAATAATAGTAGAGTAATAGCTCTCATATAGCAGAAAGCACCAAATGTAATTTTACACACTGTATGCTCCATCACAAAGTGCTTGTGGCTAAAATAATTATTAGGATTAGCTTAATGTATTTTTACATTTGCCATAGGATTGCCGATGGGTTTAATAACACATCAAGGGGTCCTTGGCCAGAACCTAGTGGTATTTGGGGGGCCTTGTCAAGGAAAAGTTTGGGAACCCCTGTGCTAGGGCAGTGATTTTCAACCTTTTTTGTGCTACGGCACACTTTTGACACTTAAAATGTCCCACGGCACAATAACATCCTGTGTGAAGGAAAAATAAACATACCATAGCCTAAAACTTCAAATAATACACAGATATGGCCTTATTATGGCTTCTATGCAAGACCTGCTCAATAAAACAAGCGCCCTCTGTTTCATTTGTAGGTGACTATATCTAATTTAATTGTTGTTATGAACTGGATATGTGATAATTCTGTGAATACTGGATATGGGGCCCCCGTTGTACAATGCCTGCATACCACAAATAGTGCAATCATACAACCAATGAGAGCATGTGGTTATAAATTCTTTGATGCAACAGTTGCTTTTCTGGACCAGTGAATGACATTTGGGTAATTTTCTGCGGCACACCACATGGTGGTTGAAAAACACTGTGCTAGGGTGTGCAAATGGTTTATTAGAAGTGTTGGGGAAGTTACTTTTAAAAAGTATGAAACAATATCAAATAACATAGCCTCAATACATCTTAGGGGATATAGGTGAACACAAAATACATGAGGGCTTATTTTATAGCCTTATACTCTTTCGCCTAGTAACAGGGACGCTGGCGAGTCTAACGCCACTCCGTATGGCTTGTTTTTATTCAGTATTTTTAATATTTATCATTAATGCATTGAACATTTTGTTACATTTTTATCTATAGTAGTTTAGCTAAGTTTAATAGTTATATATATTACTTTTCCCTATAAGTAAGTGCGCCAGTTTTATTTTGTACGTGTTTAATGCGTTTCGCCTGGAGTCATCCCACTGACTGACCTGCGCTTCTGACTTCAGTGGACTCCAGCTAAGGTTTGGCCGATTAGCTGCAACATTTACTGAATTACAGATGAGGCAATACTCACGGAGTGAACTTTACTACCTTTGGGGAAACTTTGAGCCTCCTGCAGAACTCCTATACCAACGTGACATCCTCCGGCGTCCGAAGTATATCCACCGAGGATCCCGTTGTGACAAAATATACATCAAAAAGGACAAGGCAATTCCCTCTCTCTCTCACCTGGTCGGTTAACCGCTGCAAAGTGAAGCATGATCGACGAGTTGATCGCCGTGTACATGCCTCTCTGCCCAGGACATCAGATCTATTTCCAACAAAGCTCCTTTGATTAGCGACTTTATTACAGACCATACAATTTACTTTTTGTGTCTCACTGAGACTTGGCAGCAAAGCAACGACTTCTTCCATCTAATTCAGGCTGTTCCATCTGGATATGTTTACATCTGCAAGCCACGCTCTTCCGGGAGAGGGGGTGGTCTCACCCTGCTCTATCGCGAGAACGTCAAGTTGACATCGCTCACTTTGCCTGATCAATCCTAACTGCTGGCTGTCAAACTCCAAGGATCTACACCTACCATTGTTGCGGTATTGTACAGACCTCCTAAACCATCAAGTGTGTTTTTTTTTCTGAACTTTCAACTCTCCTCACTGAACTTAATGCAATGTCAAACATTATTTTGGTGGGTGATTTTAATTTACACCTGAATAATTCTACTAAAACATGCACAAAAGACTTTATGGACATGCTTGATTGCTTTGACATCACACAATACATTGACTTTCCAACTCACAACAAAGGCCATATTTTAGATCTGTTCTGGTATAACACCTACCAATTTCAGTACTGCTGAATTACCCATATCAGACCACAAAGTTGTGCTATTTGACACCTATCTGTCCATCAGGAAATCCAAAGTTCAGCGTGTCATGTCATATCGCAACATAAAAAAGGTAGTGCCAGAGGAACTTACTTCACTAGTTACCGCCTATCCTTGCCCTTCTCCCAATGCTTCAGTAGTGGATCTGGTTGGCAATTACAACAACTGCATGTCTGCAGCACTCAACAGTCTTGTCCCCTTAAAGACATGGACCATTTCGTTTGTGCACTCCACACCTTGGTTCACTCCTGAACTACGCCAAATGAAGTCAATGGGTCGGCACCTGGAGCGACTATCAAAAAAGACTGGTCTTGCTGTCCACCAAGGGATGTACTCGGAGCACATTCTTCAGTATCCCATCAGCTGCTTCTGGAGCATCTTACCAGCATTGGAGTGCAGGGCAGTGTTCATCAATGGTTCACCTCCTATCTCTCTGGCAGGACACAGCTTGTCCAGATTTTGAACCACAAGTCGGAGAGTGCTGCTGTCATGAAGGGAGTGCCACAGGGGTCTGTTCTGGGGCCCCTGCTCTTCATCATCTACCTCCTCCCACTGGGAAATATCCTGAGGCAACATGGTGTTCAGTTTCACTGCTATGCTGATGACACCCAGCTTTATATGTCCACCAAACCGACTGCCTCCCTTCCTCCTGCTGCGATGACTGCCTGTCTGCATGATATAAATCTGTGGATGACTAACAACTACATGAAACTGAACAGTAACAAGACTGAAGTACTTGTTGTTGGCTCAAAACTTGTTGGTGGAAGATTGATACTGAGATATATTAGGTTACGTTAAAAATGTACGTTAAAAAAATAAAATTTCGGGGGGGGGGGGGGGGGGGGGTCAGTGTTTATACCGGATCTGTGTTTGCATACTTAATACGTTCATACACGTGTTTCAACACTGCATTTCGGTCGTTGCTTTTACCTTACCATTACCTTACGCATGTCAGGTATGTATCCACCAGCTGCCTGCCTGCAGCCTACTTCCAAAACTCCAAAGCTGCTTGCTGTCAGATTTGGTTCCGAGGGCACAAGTTCAGTGTATCAACAACATTCAATAACAGTTTATGTGTTAATCAATTCAATTCCCAACAATTTCACAACAGCTAGTTCTGGAGTAGGCCATTCAACTAGCCCGCTTGCTTACGACGAGATTCAGGCTGCGCAGTCGGCACCCGCTTCCTTATTTGGGTTTAGGGTTGCCAGGTTTTAGCCTATGACAAAACGATTGAAACTAAGTGATCGTGTATGTGTAGGGTGTATTTCATACACAATCTGGCAACCTGAATGGATCAATGATTTTAAAATGGCCATGCAAATTACGGGAGTATTCCGGGAGACATAACAAAACGGGAGGGTGCTGGGAGATGACCTTGAAATACGGGAGAAACCCGGGAAAAACGGGAGTGTTGACAGGTATGTAGTTGGTTAATGAGCATTTTCATCTTGGGATTTAACAGGGAACCTGTGCCCACGTTGTTGGCTTAGTAGCCTACATTACGTCGAGCTTTTGCAAACGCGAGAGACGTCCTGTAGGCTAGGCTACTGTTGATGAAAATATACCCCGTTTTCTAGCCTCTCGGGGTACCTTACACATCCCCCATGCAAAACGTTTGACCATGGTTATCCGTCGGGGTTTTTTGAGTTAATAAACTCCATAAATAACCATTAATTTGTCATTTCATGCCTGCTCCCTGTTGTTTCCTATGGAGTTGTCCGAGCTGATGTCCGAGTCCCATTGAGGCTGGACTGTCATTGGCTCATCAGCGTTCTAAGGGTGGCGCCGACCTCTTGGAGAGCTATGGCTACACCCAGAGCCCGTCTACGGAGAGCCTCCCCACTCTCTATTAATCCCATACAAACAGAATTTGGCTGCAGTTCACCAGAGTTCACCTAGATGGCGATCGCGGGCGAGTCCAAAATACATGGGGTCCTATGGAGCTACATGGCTACATTTATTGTTTTCACCTATTTAACAACTGAAACCCTCAGATTTTATTTTATTTTTCGCAAAATGGATATGGATTATAAAGCAAAAGTGAAATAATCCGGGAGTCATGTCCTTTCGTTTTCTTACAGGTTGGGTCGTTGTTGCCCATAACACGCTAGCATTGATGCTATGCTATGCTATGATCATGCTAATGAATGACGTCATTGACACGTTTGAAAGGCTTTTTAGAACAATTAAGTGTCTTTAAAAAATATAATACTCAACCAAGTGTATTGTCTTTGCCTCCCCTTTCGAATACAATATTCAAATTACTTGAAAAAAAATTATATCCCAAGAAAAGTGGATTTTGAGGGGTACAGCTCCATAGTCCTCCATTCATTCTGGACTCGCCCGCGAGCGCCCCTAGATGCAGTACCACACCACAAGAGTTCCGAGAGTGAAGGTTCTCCCCTTATTAGACATTCTCTGCTACACCCCTTCCCGCTCGATCGCTGCGATTCGCATCAGCTGGTCTGCTCAAGGTGCCCAAGATGAACCTCAGCGTTCTCCTACACAGCCCCAAAGCTAACGACATCAGGCAGTGTGAATCCTCTGCCCAGTTTAAAAAGGAACTGAAAACCTATCTCTTTAGACTAGCCAATGGACTGTGATATGGCTAAATGGACTATATATTTTTTATATATATATAGGCCTATATATATATATATATATATATAATGTTTCTCCTTTTTTGATATATATATATATATATTTTTTTTCTATTAGTTTTATCTGTGAAGCGACCTTGGGTGTCCTGAAAGGCGTTTTTAAATAAAATGTATTATTTATTTATTATTATTTTATTAAACAAGCGCTCCTTCGAAATTTGGTGCAAAGCTAGTGCAAATCGAAGTCTATCATCAATAGGCTGGCAGTTGAGTTAACGGCAGTGGACAAAATCAGGGCACAGTGTAGGCCACAACTAACACTCACATTCTTCCCCCCCTCAGTTTCAACGAGTTCAAAGTAATGTAATTACCTCCATCTCTCAGTAGCGTTGGCTGCGTCTTGCTTGCTATGATTGCACTTCATGCTGCAGCCCATAGATATCTATGCTGCAGCCTCTGTCACGTACTGTAACGCGTCACACAAAATACTGTTTATTAGTAAACCGAATATGGCCTTTTTCGGTTTATTTCATTCAGAATAAGGTGTAGCCTATACAAGACACATGTAAATGTGCTGATGGTTATATTTATTTTTATACCATTATTATTGTTGTGGTTATTATGATTTTATACATGTAGTTGCTACTTTTAATACTAGGCCTACTGTTTTGTGTATTGTTATTATTCTATGCTGTAAGTTGCTTTGGATAAAAGCATCTTCCAAACAACCATAACCATAAACTAAAGCCATCCTCAAACCACAAGACTTTGACAAGATTTGGGAAGGATTCTTGAAAGATTGTAGTCTTTTGAGTAAAGCTTGAATCCCCCATTCAAGCTTTACTCAAAAGACTACAATCTTTCAATAATATTTCTCAAATCTTGTCAAAGTCTTCTGATGTATGGGTAGCATAATGTGTGAAAACTGTATAATTGGGGCAGCTGTGGCCTACTAGTTAGCGCCTCAGACTTGTAACCGGAGGGTTGAGCAAGGCACCTAACCCCTCACTGCTCCCCGAGCGCCGCTGTTGTTGCAGGCAGCTCACTGCACCAGGGTATGCTTCACCTCACTGTGTGTTCACTGTGTGCTGAGTGTGTTTCACTAATTCACGGATTGGGATAAATGCACGGGATCAAAAGAGTATACTTATACTTATACTTATGTGAATGCACACTGAAGCCTTGAGCGGTTCCCTAGGCTATTGTTACTTTCAGTTATAAATTCATTGTAGGAGACAATAGAAACATGGTGGCCATCTTTCTTTGAATGACTTATTTTGCTTTTAGGTGGAACTGGCGACCAAGTACAGAAACAAAACATGTGGGCTTTGTGGAGACTTCAATGGCATCCAGATCTATAATGAGTTCACTGAAAATGGTATATCATCCACTTGTAATAAACTGTTTTCATACACTGTTGTTATATACTTTGTGCTCACAGCCACAACGTGTCCACTATGCTAAACACCTTCACATGATGTATGTGTCATTACCATGGGGGTAATTTTAATGTTTTGTATGATTCAGGTGAGTCACTGAGTGTTGTTGATTATGGTCACAAGTTTAAAGGAGATGGCCCGACTGAGGTCTGTGAGGAGGTTGACATCAGGCCAAATGATGAATGCTCAAATGCGGTAGGTGTTCCATTATGACAGGTATTTAACAGGATGGCAGAAGCCGTCTTTTCTGACATTTTGCCCATACCAGCCAATATTTCCCAAAATGGTTAAGTAAATAAGTTTCCTGTGTCTAAAATATTGACATATTTAGCTGTCTGTTAGTACCATAGCATCACACACAAATCTCAGCATTGGAAAAGCAGTTGGACTGAACATAGTTTTTGTTCAGTTCCTTTGTTTTGCTACTTCTGTCCTCTTTAAAATGTCTACAACCAAACCGGACCTGTGATTTTCCCTCTCCACAGACAGTTATATGTAGACAGTGGTTGACACTTCCTGAATTCAGTGACTGCCGGTCTCTGATCCCTATGGAGGATTTTGTGCAGGCGTGTGTGAAGGACTTGTGTCAGTGCAACACCAGCAGGGAGGTGTGTGTCTGTGATACGCTCGCCGAGTTCTCACGCCAGTGCGGCCATGCAGGAGGAACACCCCAAGAGTGGAGGAGCCCCGATTTCTGTAGTACGTAATTATAGCCTCTATATGCTTACACATTGTTTGCCTGGTTTTAAGCAACTACAGTGTCCCTGTTAGCCAAGGTGTATTCGGCCTGAAAAACATTGAAGACCTCTGATATAGTACAACTGACCAAAATATATGATGTTGTACCCTAATAGGCTTAAGAACCTTATTTGGGCCCTATTCATGATGATAACTTTTATTTGACTTAAATTAGCACTGCCAAGGTTATTAACTCACCATCCAATACATATAAGTATAGAATAATATGTTGCAGTGTAGTACACTCCATAGCACAATATAGAATGGTACAGTGTCCACAGTGACACCCAAAGACGATACCCCTCACAAACCCACCGCTTTGCTATAAACAGGAGCAACTTGCCCTTTGAACATGGAGCACCAGGAGTGTGGCAATCCTTGCCCTGATACCTGCTCTAATCAGGAAAGGAGTAAGCTATGTGATGAACACTGCACTGATGGATGTTTCTGCCCCAATGGTAAGGTCAACAAGAACCTCAGGGTCTCTCAAAAAGTAATATTAAACTAACCATCTGATAATTGACCAGGGACTAGGATAAACACCATTGATAAGAAGTCTTATAATACATTAATAAAACACACACACACACACACACACATATATATATAATGTATATATATATATATATATATATATATAGCATACATACTACTAATAATACTACAAATAATAATAAATCATCTTTTAAATAAAAACGGTCTTGTCCCTATAAGGAACTGTTTTCGATGACATCACGCAGTTGGGTTGTGTCCAGCGTGAGGACTGTCCCTGCTATCACAATGGCCAAGTGTACAAGTCTGGACAATCATACTCCAGATTCTGCCAGAACTGGTGAGACTAAAGAGATGAGGGGCCACTGCATTACATGTTCATTTGTTTTTTAATAATGTACTATTAATTCTAATACTACATTATAATAGTAGTATTATAATACTAATTCTACACTCACGAGCAGACTAATCAAGATTAACAGTAATTAAACGGCCTGACTGATAACCTGTATGCTGTAAAACTCACACTAACAATAATGCCTTATCCACACATATGTGGGTATTTATAAATCAGTATCTTCCTATACATTTTCAGCATTTTGTCCACAGGTCAGTGAAAACGATTATTTTGAAAATCTATGGCCAAGATGAAGATTTTTGAAAGCTCCCGTTTCCAATGTTTGCATGTAGACAAGGAAAACAGAGTTTTTTTTAATCATAATGTGATGTTCTCTTCTTTACATTTTTCTTTGAACGTCATTGTCTGTTTGAGGGACATGTTCTTGACAGCCTTCAGGTATTCACGTTTGTGTAGACAAGGCCTAAGTATGCAAATTAATCAATAGAAGTGGGGAGTAGACACGTATACACTAACTACAGTGTTTGCTTGGTAGCTTTGCAAATTATCTGGACCTCTGGCTGTCTTTGGCTATGGCTGTTGTGTGCATAATTCATGCTATCCCAGTCAATCAGTCAGTCTGTGACTGTTGTGTGCATGATTCATGCTATTCCAGTCAATTAGTCAGTCTGTGGCTGATTCTGGTTGATGTAAAATGTCTCCCTTTACAGCACCTGTGAGCAGGGACAGTGGAGGTGCCTCCAGCTGGAATGCCCAGGCACCTGTTCACTGACGGGGGGCTCTCACATCAACACCTTTGATGGGACGACATACACCTTTCACGGAGAGTGCTTCTACATCCTGGCAATGGTCAGACACACATAAATAAACACACACACACACACTGTTCACTTAGACATTCTACTGTATGTCATTTCATGTCAGTGGTAACACAATTTTCATTCTTGCCACTTTTACAGATGTTTTTTTTAGCCATTTAACTTTAAATCCTTAATATAACGTATTATTTGTATGTGCTTTATAAATAGTGCTTTGACTTTAAGATAAATTGATATTACTTTTTATCAAGTAGACATTCAGTCAACCATGTACATAGTACTTTGTTTCATTCATAAAAGACACTGCAACTCTATAGGCCTACTTTGTTGCTCAACAGTGGCATGAGATTAATGAGCTTCGTATAAATGACACACCGTGATCACACATTAGTTTATTTTCTGTGGTGTTCTCTTATCTTATGGGGTGGTGGTAGCATAGTGGCTAAGGAGCTGGGCTAGCATGCAGCAGCCTAAAAAGTTGTGGGTTCAATACCTGGCTTCCACCGTTGTGCCCTTGAGCAAGGCACTTACTCTGGTGACAATGGTCCTTGTAATATAATCGACATATGTAATTCGCTTTGGATAAAAGTGTCTGCTAAATGAATACATGCAATTGTAAATCTAAGACTTAGACTTATACTAACACACTGGCCCCTTTTCTCTACAGCTGGGGGACATAAC
Organism: Alosa pseudoharengus; assembly: GCF_046254945.1. Taxonomy (NCBI): domain Eukaryota; kingdom Metazoa; phylum Chordata; class Actinopteri; order Clupeiformes; family Clupeidae; genus Alosa; species Alosa pseudoharengus. The sequence goes on from NW_027468565.1 coordinate 20,553,758, forward strand.
AGTTCTGGCAGAGATCAGATCATGCGAGGAGAGTTCCACAGTGTCCTGTTTGAAGTCGGTCACTCTGAAAACAATTGGAACTATTGTGAGTCATCTTCTCTAAAGATAATAGTGCATTGAAATGTCAAAATGCAAATTCAATGTTAAAATTAACTGGCAAAATAATATCAATACTTTGATATTATTCATTTGAATTTGTTGATCTCCCTGCTCCTGAACTCAACAGGTTGTCATTAAATCAAGCGGAACTGTGTCAGTCAATGGAATGCCTACTACACTGCCGTTGCAAAACAGTGAGTGCTCATTGCTAAAGCTAAAAACATACCTTAAAGCTACAGTGTACACCTACTACCACCTAGTGGTGAAGTTCTTGAAGTTCTGTTGTTGTTTTTTGTCTTTTCCACTAAGCCTAAAAACATATGTTAACTAATTTTGTTTGTAAGTAAACTTACAAACATTCATACTATGTTTTTTTCATTCTCTCTGTATTGTTTTCTCCTTGTCTAAAGGCTACTTCAAAATATTCAAGCCCTCAACATTCTACATCATTGCGTACTACGATGGGCTGCACATGGAAATTCAGTTGATACCCATCATGCAGGTTAACATCATAGCCAGCCCTAAATCCAAAACAAACACAACCGGTATGTTTTTGTGTGATATGTTTTTTTAGTCTTTGTTACTCTCTAGTCACATATTGTTAATGCTTTTTATGTTAAATTATATGTAAGGAACACTGTGACAAAATTCAGATTAAGTACATTTGCATAGCCTGCAGCACCCTGTGACATATTCCTGTCTTCCTCAGGTCTCTGTGGAAACTTTAATGATGTCATGAATGATGACTTTAAAACTGAGAGCGGCTTGACTGAAGGGAGTGCAGTGTCTTTTGCCAACACCTGGAAGGTTCATGGCAGATGTCCGGACGTGAAGCAAACCAATGAGAACCCTTGTAGCATGAATGTGGAAAAAGGTTGGCCAACTGCTTTGGAACACGTATCATAACATGTAGCCTATCTATAGGCCAGATACACTGTCTGTTTTATACTATATATGTTTGAAATTCTAAAACAGACTTTGTGCAAACAACTAAACACATTTATCTACATTCAACCCATCAGTCAAAATGAGACCCTTTTGGAACAGAATTTGTACTTGGAAAATGTAATCAGTGCAGTGGTTTATCTCAAGCAATTTTGCACATATACTGAACCGAATAAAAAATACCTGTTTTCATTTCAGCCAACTATGCCAGGTCATGGTGTCCTCTGCTCACTGCTCGTAATGGAGTTTTTGCCCCATGTCATTTGGAAGTCAATCCAGAATCCTTCAAAGATGTGAGAATCCTTTCATAGTGTATTTACTTATGTTACTTAGTTTTATATTTTGTATTCCCTATTATTAACAAGTGTTTATAAACACCTAATAGATAAGGAGCAATAATAATAATAATATTTATAATGATGATGTGATGGAGTAAATCAACCAGAATTTCAACAGTTATCTCAGTAAAGATGTGCATCTGTGACATGTTTTGTTCTATTCTTTGCTTTAGAACTGTATGTATGACAGCTGTAACTGTGAGAACAGTGAGGAGTGCATGTGTGCAGCACTGTCATCATATGTGCAGGCCTGCTCCGCCAGGGGAATCCTGCTCTCCAACTGGAGGAACGGCATCTGTGGTGAGTCTGCCCACCCTACACAAAGCTACTTGATTAGTCAAATTAATGTTTGACTAATGCCAATATTAATATCCTACTGGTTGCTTCCTTTACAGATAACTATACTTCTACCTGCCCCCGGACCATGGTCTATTCATACAACATGGTGAGCTGTGGGCGGACTTGTTTATCGCTTAGCAACCGCGAGCCCAGCTGTCAGGTGAAATACGGACCAGTGGACGGCTGTGGCTGTGCGGAGGGCACCTACCTGAGCGACAAAGATGAGTGTGTGTCGGAGACCACCTGCCCCTGTGTTCAAAACGGCGACATCATACGGCCAGGAGAGATCATCAAGAAGGATGGGGTTTTGTGGTGAGTTGATGTGACAAAACTCATTGTAGGCTACAGAAGGAACTTGAACATTATATGCACCAAAATAATTCAAAGTAGTGTTCAGATTCTCTTCTTTAAACGAAAAGATGTACAATGGACTGGTAGCCACCAGGCCTTCTAGTTCCACCATGTTCAGTCTTCATCAGCTTTGCCTCATGGCTTTAAATAGGCACAACTAGCCCAAAAGGTGACATAGAAGCAAACTGGTGCACCTCAACTAGTGTGTGTGTGTGTGTGTGTGTGTGTGTGTGTGTGTGTGTGTGTGTATAGTATAGGTGCACCTAAACTAGTGTGTGGGTGTGTGTATAGTATAGGTGCACTTCAACTAGTGTGTGTGTGTGTGTGCGCGTGTGTTATGTGTGTATGTGTGTGTGTGTGTGTGTATAGTATAGTATAGGTGCACCTGTAATTTACTTCTTGCTACCTCCTTCTGAGCTTCCAACCACTGACCTTGGTGTCAGCATCATGCTCCGCTTGTGGAGACATCTTGCTTGTTTGTGTGTGCTGTTCCAATTTTGTTTACTTTTTTTTCCCAATTGCTAGTCACGGACAACTGGGGGAGATCTTATTTGAGATTACTGAATTCTAACCAGTTTCTTCAGGAGAAATAAAGATACTTCAGAGTATTTTAAGATCATAGGCTGAACTAATAATACTCGTAAACTCTATAAATAATAAAAAATAATAAAATAATACTTGGGCTGAGACAGGAGGAAGGATATTTCTTAGGAGATGAAATGAAGAAATATGAGACAATGGTCAAAATCTTACATAGATGTTAAATTTACTGTAGCTCAATTGTTGTAGGAAAAAAAAGCTTGACAAGGAAGAGATCTTATTTTGAACTTTCCTTGTTACATACAGTATGTTACTTTTTTCTGCACAGTACATGCAGAAGTGGAACACTGCACTGCAGAGGACATTCAAATGAACAAAGTGAGTATTCAAATAAGTTGTTTTTCATCAATAATAACACTGAAAATATTTAAAGGAAACTGATACGAATATGTTATGGTAGGATACAAAGTTTCCACAAAAGCAAAAACCGCAGGGGTCACTAACTAGGTGTTTTTCAACCAAGGAGGAGGCAGTTGAGCAACTGCTGCAGAAGACCTGTGAATGTACAATGTCCATCAAAGCACATCTTGGTCATACTGCCAGTGCCATGTTGCTTAGATTGCTGTTACAGATGCATAGAGTGACTAGGAATTTACATCGCAAAACAAGACATAAGAAAGAGTGAAACGTAAATTAATCAGTTTGCACTGCCTCTGTCTCTAAAGTGACACAACAATGTGTTTATCCATGTGTCTTCTATCTCTACACTTCAAATAGAAGTAAAGCTTAAACATATGTTATGGTCGACTTGTAATACGCTTGTAAGACTCTGCAGGTGTAAACTGATGCACTGATTCTGATGGAATAGACGGACGCCAGACAGGCGACTAATATAAATTCTCGGTTAAAGTGTAAACATAGAACAAAAGACTATTTTGTAGGCAAGGAACTGTATAAAACTGTCTCAAGGGTCAGGTGTGGCTTGTGGTTTGTAGGTTGGTAGATTGAAGAAAATAATTTAGAATGTATTGTGGTAAAATGCATGGGGAAATATCAAAGTTAAATATCATTTTACTAATAGTATTACTGTAATTTACTAATAGTATTACTGTAATTCTAGTGTATATGGGAATACAGATTGCAAAACAAAACACACAAAGCACAGACATGGATAAAATATGCTTTGACAATATTCTTAATACTCCCTGCTTTTACTTTTCAGTTTGCAGTAGTAATATGATCTATGTGAACTGCTCCAACTCGAACGAAACGAAAGGGGCAGAGTGTCAGAGAAGCTGTTTTTCAGGATACCAAGAGTGTGTAAGTCCATTATCTCCAATGTTCATCTCCCAGTACAGTACGCAGTATACATACAGTATACTGTATGAGGCATCATATTGTAAGAGAAGTTATACATTTACAGTAATATATGTGTAGGTACTGAATATGTATATACATATGTATGTATGTATGTACAGTAGGCAATGCATGCATGTGATTATCATTATTATTACAGTATAGTTAATTGTTATCAATAATTGTTGTGTTTTTTATTATTAATGTTTTTGTTATTGTCTCTCTGTAGTATAGCACACAGTGCGAGTCTGGCTGTATGTGTCCTCCTGGTGAGTTCCTTGACCAGAATCGTGAGTGTGTGAAGGAGGAGGACTGCCCATGCAAACACAACGGGGTCTACTATGAGCCAGGAACAACAGTCATGGACGACTGCAACACATGGTGAGGACAATGAGCACACAGACTGCTCGGGTTAATGCAGATTATTTTTACCGGTAAATGATTTACAGTACAGTGTTTTTTTGTAGCAAACAAAGTTCAAAACATTTCTGGTGTCTGTTTGTAATATAGCACTTGCAAAAACAGAAAGTGGGCGTGTACAACACAAAACTGCTATGCCACTTGTGTGATGTATGGCGATGGACATTACATCACGTTTGATGGGAAACGCTTCACATTTGATGGAGAATGTGATTATTATCTCACTGAGGTAAAACATAATTACACCCATTCTGTAATTCATTAATGTTTATTTTTCTGTTTCTATGTTTTACCACTAACTGTATTTTTGAAACTCTTGTATAGGACGTTGTGTAATTTTTTGTAACAAATACTTGTTATATCATTATATAGACATTCACAACATATTTTTTTCTATTTCTATTTTTCATAATGTCAACATAGTATGCTCTATATTGTCAATATCTCTATGTCTACATTATATGTTTACATTGCTGTAAGCCTATGTCATGTACAATGTTCAGAAAACAGGATGTGCTTTTTCATTATTCAAATGGTTCACATACATGAATGGCTTTACTTCATTCAAGGACGTGTTATTTATAGCTGTGGTCATAGTACATATCCGCATTTCTGCAAGAGCTCCAGAGATGCATGTGCCGGACGTAGAATATTTTATTCTGCACATGGTTCACACACATCTGATCTGCTTCATTTCTTATTTGATTCACTGACGTGGTCATGACCTGCAGGATGGTGTTGGGGCAGGTAACAGTTCATTTCACGTCATCACTGAAAACAATCGCTGTGGAGCATCCGGGGCTGCATGCTCCAAAGCTGTGAGGGTCTTTATTGAGGTGAGTGGACACATCCTCTGTCCAACTTTTCAAAGCGGCAGTAAAGAGTTTTGGTCTACAACTAGGAAGCTAACTCAAGAGCTTCCAAAAACCTCTCATACACCACCAACATGCCAAGTCGACACTGATAAAACTCTGCTAACAAGCTGTTGATTTTATAGTTGGTACTAATGTTGTACTGTAAAAACATTTCTTACCTTTTTGCATGGTGATCTATTCTGGAACACAGAACTATAGTACATATAATATACTAACCTATACTAGGTAGTTAGTGTGTGTTTATCTGTGCTTTTTATAATGTGTGTTTATCTGTGCTTCACGTGACCAGTGTGAGGGGTTTGTTGCTGTAATATCAATGTTATCAGTTTGTGAAATGAACTGTGAGACATTTTCTGCTTCTTTCACTATATCAATTACTATCTATATGAATTGTAAAATATTACAGGGCTATGAGATTAAACTGGCAGAGGATGACGCCCAAGTGATTAAGCAAAGCAACAATGCTGAGCTGTATCAAATCCACACCATTGGCATATATCTGGTGATTGAGACGAGCAAAGTAGTTCTGATGTGGGATAAGAAGACAACTGTTATGATACGGCTGAGTTCAGAGTTACAGGTAAGTGAATAAAATGTTTGGAAACACAGGCCATACCTTGTATAACTTTTATTATACTGCAACTTAAATATATATAATTATGTGAGCATCCACGCTTAATATGGAAAGCCTCATAGAAATATCCATCATGTTTTAATATGACACCTTTAAAATGTGGTGCTTTCTGATTGGCTGTCACATTTTTTTTATCATTCACAGAGTAAAGGGCCGTTCACACCAGGAACGATAACCATAACTATAACCATAACGATAAAAGCGTTCACACTGACCAACGATAAGCGAAGTCTCTCCTTGTGTTAATGAATGTGATGGCTAAAATGTGATGGGTTCTGATTGGCTGTTAGCTTTTTATCGTTCTTAAAATCGCTCTGAAAGTGATCCCTAACAATATCTTCCTCATGTCGTTAACGTTATAGTTTATGCGTGACTGCCGTATTCATATTAACAAGAATGATATTTTTTCATAGTTATCGTTCTGCCATTGTTATAGTGAGCAGTGTGGATGTTGGCTGCTTTTATGAGCCATTATAATAATTGATCTTGACTCTCAACACTGTTCTAAAAAATCCCCAAAATTAACTTAGATGTAACAGAGTACTAAACAACATCAAATGTTCACCAACACTTAGTATTTACATACAAAACACTGAAAATATGAGTTTTGCACAAAAAAGCCCAAAGCCCAAAAAACGAAAATAAATACTTTTGTGACTGCACTGTCCAGGGCAAGGTACGTGGCCTTTGTGGAAACTACGACGGCAATGGAAACAATGAATTCATCTCTAGGGCAGGAGAAGAAGTCCTCGATGTTGTGTCATTCGGGAACAGCTGGAGCTACTCAGCCAACTGTCCAAAGGCGGTGGAAGTTAAAGACCCATGTGCCGCCGAACCCCACAAGGAGGCTTGGGCACACAAACAGTGCAATATCATCAACAGCAAAGTGTTCGAAGCCTGCCACGTTCTGGTGAGTTCAATGCAAAAGGACCCTGCAAGAAAACTGGCCTATTAACCTCTTCAGTTTAGAGGGTCTGTAATCTGGCAGGGATCTCTAGTGTTCGCCCATTTCAGATACACACTCACACACACACACACACATAAACTGTTCCAGCCAATCAACACATTACTTAAGCCACAGAAAAGGGAGGAATGTTATTGAACTCAAGCACCAGCAACTTTTGGTCAGACTTTTAAGTACCTCCTCTCACCCACTCCTGAAATTTCTCCCAGGTGGACCGCTCCCCATACTATGACGCATGCGTGAGGGACACCTGTGCCTTGGGAGGAGACTGCGGAGGAAACTGCGAGTGCTTTTGCACAACCGTATCGGCCTACGCTGCAGCATGCAGAATTAAGGGAGCCTGCATCTCATGGAGGACGCCTAAAGTCTGCCGTGAGTGCCCACACCACTAACAAACAGCAAAAGAAACACCACACAAATACCTACACCTACACAACAACAAAACAAACAAAACAACAAAACACCATGATGACACCATGGCAAGTCTGAAGAAGTCTGCAAAATATGAAAAACTATCTGTATTATTAACTAGAGAAAGATTAACAGTACTAGCATAGCACTTTCTCCAGACTGAGAAACTGTGATGGTTGGCAAATCCATTCCATTCTACAGGTTTTCAATGATCTGGGAGAAATCAGAGACATACTTTCTATTAATTCCAAGGTGCTAGAAAAGTCTGCAAAAAAACTTCACCTGAACTTAGTGAATTGAAAACATGATATTGCATGTCCAACATGTCCAGGACATTGAACAGCACAGTGTATTCAGTGTATTTTTTTCCTATCCAGCAATATTTTGTGACTACTACAACCAGCCAGATGGGTGTGAGTGGCACTATAAACCGTGTAGTCCTCCGTGTCTGAAGACCTGCAGAAACCCCTCAGCGAAATGCTCATCCAACATCCCAAAGATAGAGGGTAAATTTCCTATACAGTAGTCTTATAAACTGTTTAACATTTTGCCTTCTCAGAGGGTAACCCTAAATGTTTTCATGTGCTTTTCTATGTAGTATGTTTTTATTTATCTGATGTATTTATTTTCCTTTAGTCTTGCTATTCTCTAATTCCGTATTATCTCAACTCATGAATATTTGTATCATTAATGTATCTGCTTTGACTAGAAGAGTGGTTCTCAAAGTGGGGTCCCTGGAGGTCTACGACCTATATCCCCTAGATAGGGGGTACATGAAATAATCTGTTATAAATTAAGAAATTGTGCTGTATTGTTAAAAAATGAACATCTACAAATGGGGATCATTGCACCAATAAAACAAATATATTATGTTTATTACCCACTCACGTTTAACTTTAGACTAATTGAAACTTTGACTGTGACCAATAAGGCCAATATGATACAAATTAGTCACTTCACTCAGGGCAACACAAACTGCTGCTGCTGCCACATAACTCGGAATCCATATCCTCAAGTAATGCTTAGGCCAAACTAGCTACATTGAGAGAATATGAGGACAGTTATATCAGTTATATATTTTTTACAATAGTGATGGGAGACCAAAAAGCATCATCTGTCTTCTTCAGGTGCTAGTGAACTAAGCTATGAAGCTAGCCAAGCTAAAGTGCCCAGCACTGGCCACAACTTCAAAAAACACAAATAGGTCAAGTGACATGAAGGAGTATGAATCATGTTTATTCATTTTCATGATTATAAAGGGGTCCTTGGAAAATGTTCTCCCCAATAAGGAGTCCCTGGCCCCAAGAAGTTTGAGAACCCCTAGAATAGAAAGTTATTTGCATCAACTCATGTTGTATTTAAAAGTGCTATATAAACACAAATGACTTGACAGTGCTTACCAACTCAAACAGCACAGAATAGCAATGCTTACTAACAGAATGGCAGTGCTTAGTAACAGCACAGAATAATAGTTAGTTACAGTGAAGGTCAACTGTATGCCTCCCTCCAGGGCTAGTTAATATGCCATTGCTCCCTACATCACAGCTTTCACCAAGCGTCATGCAGCCCAGCCTCCTAAACCGTGTCCCTGTTCTGTTCGCAAATGTTATCCGAAAGAATAAGGGAAGATTCGCACAAAGCGTTCTTACGCACAGATTTGATCTTAGACCGTGCGTACGCTCAAATCCATGCCAACGCTCAGATTTATAAAAACCGTCTTTGACGTGGAAAAGTGCTTATCTCCACGTCAGGTTCAAACTTGACGTAGGCTACGACCATTTCCTTGTGGTAATGCCGGGGTACTGCAAGTAATCTGAAGTGCGATGCATTTTCAAAATTCTAAGACCAACGATCTCATGTCTTTCTTTGCCATATGCATGATCAATATCAGAAGATTGTTAAAGACGTTTTTGGACGCAGCTTAATGTTTCATGGTTTGGCATAAAACTGCTAATGAGAACTATAGCCCACTTAAGACAGTGAAAAAACGTATAGCTTACTTATTTCATAATATCTAAAAAACAGCAAGACCTACGATAGGATGTTGGAAGCATTCTTACAGGTGATCTAGTATATTTGGTGTTCTTCTCACCAATCTAATATTGACCATAAAATGTCCAATTGCCCTCGTTTAGGAGAGGAAAAGTAGGCTGCATTTGTGCAAGGGATGTAGTGGTAAAAGAGGTGGGTGAACTATTAATTCTGCAATCTCGGTGAGGTGGACTGTGCCATACGGTATCGGATTTTAAAAAAGGCATTCAGAACATGTTTGATAATGGTGGAGGTTAATGTACAGTATTGGGAATATAGGATAATATTGGATAATACAGTTTTGAATGTTAAAAGTGAATAAACTCTTTTGAGAGGTGGATAAACTAAGAGGTGGGTAGGCCTAAACTCTATTTCTGAAATTGCAGAGGTGGATAAACTGCGTTTACTCGCGTTTAGCCTCCACTACATCCTAATTTGCGCTCATATAGGCCTATTCCCAGCTCCGTAACAGAAAGGTAATATTTGAATGTAAGCTATACAATGTAGGCTATAGATATTTTATATCATATATAGCCTACACAAGCAAGGGACGAAAGTTATCCTCTGAAAGCAGGGCATCTTCATATTTAGTGTTGCGTCGGAGTTGCGTAAAGAGGTGCAGAGCGCACACCTGTTTGCTTTTTTTGACTGGCAGTGCCCAAGATCAGATGTCAATACCTGAGTTGGATAATGTAGGCTAAAATATAAAGGTAGGCTTAAAGCAAACAATAAAGGACAATGTTTAAGCCATTGGACATTATTGAAAGAAAACGATAGCAAAGATATGCAGAATGAATTAATAATGACCGGCGAACTAGGCTACTTTTTCAGCAAAAACATAGCCTATCCTAAAATAAACGTTAAGCCTACATGACATATCACGCTTATAATTTAGTCCTCTGTTTTGTAGGCTAAATCAGCATATTACCCTGGGTCATATTGGAAACGTACATGTAGCCTACTGCAGTGTTTTTCAACCAGAGACCTAAAACCATCCTGCTGCGCACAAGTTGACGTTCATTTGTGATTTATAATGGGCACATCTGGAAGGGTGGCGTACGCACGTTTTTTTGTGCGTACGTTCATTTCAGAAATGATCTAAGATCAAATGAAGGATGATTTCTACGCAACACTTTTATAAATGAGGCCCCAGATAGCTCCCATTCACAGTTTTTATATGTTGAGATGAAAACATCACAAACAAAATAAAAAAACGTGAATAAGAGCTATCTGATCCGATTCTGGCCTGGGGAAGTGCATGGCCTTACTTACACTGCTTCTGCACAAATATTTTCAGGTTGTTTTCCCAATTGCCCTAGTGAGAGACCTTTCTTTGAGGAGAAAACCATGAAGTGTGTACCGGCCCATGAGTGTGGCTGCTATGTTAATGGAACTCATTATGGTGAAGGAAAAGATTTGCCTTCAACCGAACCATGCCAAACATGGTAAGTCAAGTCAAGAAAGTCAAGTAAATCAAATAAGTCAGTTGTGTATTAAAATCTGATTTCTAAGACACTTACATATGCATAGTATATTCAATGGGTAACACTTTACTTGACAGATCGACATAAGAGTGACATGACACTGTCGTGAACACATGACACTGTCATGACACTGTCATGACACATAAAACCTAACCCTAAACCTAACCCTAATCCTAACCTTAATTTATCATGACAAAAACCGAATGTCACTTAATAACAGAAGCGTTATGTCATAAACGTTTATGACTTGTTTATGACACGTTCATGACAGTGTCATGTCACGCTTATGTCGACACTGTCAAGTAAAGTGTAACCATTCAATGTATGCTGTTTCACTTCAGAGAAAATGTACTTAAACTAAAACGTAATTTTCCTCTTAATAGAGTTTTCTAGTATTTCTAGTATTTACAAAGTGCAGTGCTGGCAGATTTTAATACTCCTGTATTTGATCTGATTATTTTAACTGAAACCCTTGTCTTTAGTATGTGTTCATCGGGAAAACCTAAATGCAACTATAATGAAACAGGTAATGCATTTTTTATTTTTAAACAAGAAGTATCTAAAAAATGCAGCATTTTCTCTCTCTAACCAAATGTTGTGTTTACCACCACATGACAGCTTGCTACTGTGAATACAATGGGAATTTATATCCATTAAATGACACCATCTACACAACAAATGACGGAGCAGGATCCTGTCTCGAAGCTAAGTGTAAAGAGAATGGAACTATAATTCGGAATATCTATAAATGTGTGACAACGACACAGTCTCCACCTTTCACTTTCACCACAAGTAAGTTCTGTGTTCAACACTGAGAACGTACAGCATCAAACTAGTAGGGTTTATCAGACTCATGCTTGTGAGTGTTTGCTGAAAGCCTGTTACATATTTTCCATAGATATAACTTGCCTATTTCAGGCCTTTTATTGCACTTGTTCATTTGTTTCTTAGCAACAGCAATATAACAAATGCATGAAACACAATCAATCAACCATGATGCATAGCAAAACCGAAAGATTTAGAAACATAAACAATTAATGTTCCTTCATAACAGTATTGTAAATGACACGTGTGTTTCTTAACATGTGCTACTGTACTCTACCTGTAATATAGCAACCAGGATGTTCTGGTATTGTGTGCTAACATTTTTGAGAATGGGACAATTACTTTTATAGAAAAGACCATAGAACTTAATGTTGTTTTTGCTGGTATTGTCTTTAAATAACAAGACATGTTTAATACTTCTAATCTGAAAGAAATTCAGGTTAAGTGTATGATACATTAATAGAGATAACTTTGGCTACCATATTATGGAACATATTTACCGTTATCAATCATTATCTGCCATAACTGTACTGGAACATACCATTGGCCCACAATCCTATTCTCAGTACTAGTAAAGACAGCTATTCCATTTTAGTATTCAGACTCCCCATGATAAAGGTAAATACAAAATTGTCCCATAATATTTTTGTGGATATTTGCTTCTAAGTTGCAAACTGGTGGACTGATAGAGGAGTTGGTGCAGATTGTGAAATCATAGTGAAAACAAAAAATCTTAAGTCTCTTCATTGTTTACAACAGGTTCTACAGTAAGTCCTACCACAACCACCATCAGCACAACGACAGCTGCCACAACCACAACAACAGGTACCACACTAAGTCCTACCACAACCACCATCAGCACAACAGTCACAACTACAACACCCCCGACAACCACAACAGAGACCACAACTACACCATCAACAATCTCCCCAAGCACTCCTACTGTGAGCACAACAGCTGCCACAACCACTACCGAAGAAACAACTACAATTACTACAACTGGCCCAACAACAACACCAACAGAGAGCACAAGTACACTAACAACTACAAGCCCTACAACAACTACAGAAAGTACCACACCAGGCACCACAGCAAGTTCTACCACAAGCACATCTTCAGTTACAACTACCGGACCAACAACAACACCAGGTACCACACTTAGTCCTACCACAACCACCATCAGCACGACAGTCACAACAACAACAACCACAACAGAGACGACAAATACACCATCAACAATTTCTCCAAGCACTCCTACTGTGAGCACCACAGCTGGCACGACTACACCAATTTGTCAGTCTAAATTAGTGTGTAAATGGACCGACTGGATAGATAACAGTTATCCAAAACCTGGACCAAATGGAGTGGACAATGAAACACTGGAAAACATCACATGCCATACTTATGAAGAAGTCCAGTGTAGGGCCAAGAAGTATCCAAATGTGACAATAGAAAACTTGGGCCAAAAAGTGCAATGTGGTCTTTCAGGATTAATCTGCAGAAACAAGGAGCAGCAGTCTAACGATACATGTCATAATTATGAAATACGAGTCAGATGTTGCATTTGTCCAGGTACAACAACCACAACAGAGACCACAACTACACCATCAACAATCTCTCCAAGCACTCCTACTGTAAGCACAACAACAGTCACAACTACGACATCCCCAACAACCACAACAGAGACGACAAATACACCATCGACAATCTCTCCAAGCACTCCTACAGTGAGCACAACAGCTGGCACAACAACAACATCAGGTACCACACTTAGTCCTACCACAACCACCATCAGCACGACAGTCACAACTACAACACCCCCAACAACCACAACAGAGACCACAACTACACCATCAACAATCTCCCCAAGCACTCCTACTGTGAGCACAACAGCTGCCACAACCACTACCGAAGAAACAACTACAACTACTACAACTGGCCCAACAACAACACCAACAGAGAGCACAAGTACACTAACTACTACAAGCCCTACAACAACTACAGAAAGTACCACACCAGGCACCACAGCAAGTTCTACCACAAGCACATCTTCAGTTACAACTACCGGACCAACAACAACACCAGGTACCACACTTAGTCCTACCACAACCACCATCAGCACGACAGTCACAACTACAACACCCCCAACAACCACAACAGAGACCACAACTACACCATCAACAATCTCCCCAAGCACTCCTACTGTGAGCACAACAGCTGCCACAACCACTACCGAAGAAACAACTACAACTACTACAACTGGCCCAACAACAACACCAACAGAGAGCACAAGTACACTAACAACTACAAGCCCTACAACAACTACAGAAAGTACCACACCAGGCACCACAGCAAGTTCTACCACAAGCACATCTTCAGTTACAACTACCGGACCAACAACAACACCAGGTACCACACTTAGTCCTACCACAACCACCATCAGCACGACAGTCACAACTACAACAACCACAACAGAGACGACAAATACACCATCAACAATTTCTCCAAGCACTCCTACTGTGAGCACCACAGCTGGCACGACTACGCCAATTTGTCAGTCTAAATTAGTGTGTAAATGGACCGACTGGATAGATAACAGTTATCCAAAACCTGGACCAAATGGAGTGGACAATGAAACACTGGAAAACATCACATGCCATACTTATGAAGAAGTCCAGTGTAGGGCCAAGAAGTATCCAAATGTGACAATAGAAAACTTGGGCCAAAAAGTGCAATGTGGTCTTTCAGGATTAATCTGCAGAAACAAGGAGCAGCAGTCTAACGATACATGTCATAATTATGAAATACGAGTCAGATGTTGCATTTGTCCAGGTACAACAACCACAACAGAGACCACAACTACACCATCAACAATCTCTCCAAGCACTCCTACTGTAAGCACAACAACAGTCACAACTACGACATCCCCAACAACCACAACAGAGACGACAAATACACCATCGACAATCTCTCCAAGCACTCCTACTGTGAGCACAACAGCTGGCACAACAACAACATCAGGTACCACACTTAGTCCTACCACAACCACCATCAGCACGACAGTCACAACTACAACACCCCCAACAACCACAACAGAGACCACAACTACACCATCAACAATCTCCCCAAGCACTCCTACTGTGAGCACAACAGCTGCCACAACCACTACCGAAGAAACAACTACAACTACTACAACTGGCCCAACAACAACACCAACAGAGAGCACAAGTACACTAACTACTACAAGCCCTACAACAACTACAGAAAGTACCACACCAGGCACCACAGCAAGTTCTACCACAAGCACATCTTCAGTTACAACTACCGGACCAACAACAACACCAGGTACCACACTTAGTCCTGCCACAACCACCATCAGCACGACAGTCACAACTACAACACCCCCAACAACCACAACAGAGACCACAACTACACCATCAACAATCTCCCCAAGCACTCCTACTGTGAGCACAACAGCTGCCACAACCACTACCGAAGAAACAACTACAACTACTACAACTGGCCCAACAACAACACCAACAGAGAGCACAAGTACACTAACAACTACAAGCCCTACAACAACTACAGAAAGTACCACACCAGGCACCACAGCAAGTTCTACCACAAGCACATCTTCAGTTACAACTACCGGACCAACAACAACACCAGGTACCACACTTAGTCCTACCACAACCACCATCAGCACGACAGTCACAACAACAACAACCACAACAGAGACGACAAATACACCATCAACAATTTCTCCAAGCACTCCTACTGTGAGCACCACAGCTGGCACGACTACACCAATTTGTCAGTCTAAATTAGTGTGTAAATGGACCGACTGGATAGATAACAGTTATCCAAAACCTGGACCAAATGGAGTGGACAATGAAACACTGGAAAACATCACATGCCATACTTATGAAGAAGTCCAGTGTAGGGCCAAGAAGTATCCAAATGTGACAATAGAAAACTTGGGCCAAAAAGTGCAATGTGGTCTTTCAGGATTAACCTGCAGAAACAAGGAGCAGCAGTCTAACGATACATGTCATAATTATGAAATACGAGTCAGATGTTGCATTTGTCCAGGTACAACAACCACAACAGAGACCACAACTATACCATCAACAATCTCTCCAAGCACTCCTACTGTAAGCACAACAACAGTCACAACTACGACATCCCCAACAACCACAACAGAGACGACAAATACACCATCAACAATCTCTCCAAGCACTCCTACTGTGAGCACAACAGCTGGCACAACAACAACATCAGGTACCACACTTAGTCCTACCACAACCACCATCAGCACGACAGTCACAACTACAACACCCCCAACAACCACAACAGAGACCACAACTACAGCATCAACAATCTCCCCAAGCACTCCTACTGTGAGCACAACAGCTGCCACAACCACTACCGAAGAAACAACTACAACTACTACAACTGGCCCAACAACAACACCAACAGAGAGCACAAGTACACTAACAACTACAAGCCCTACAACAACTACAGAAAGTACCACACCAGGCACCACAGCAAGTTCTACCACAAGCACATCTTCAGTTACAACTACCGGACCAACAACAACACCAGGTACCACACTTAGTCCTACCACAACCACCATCAGCACGACAGTCACAACAACAACAACCACAACAGAGACGACAAATACACCATCAACAATTTCTCCAAGCACTCCTACTGTGAGCACCACAGCTGGCACGACTACGCCAATTTGTCAGTCTAAATTAGTGTGTAAATGGACCGACTGGATAGATAACAGTTATCCAAAACCTGGACCAAATGGAGTGGACAATGAAACACTGGAAAACATCACATGCCATACTTATGAAGAAGTCCAGTGTAGGGCCAAGAAGTATCCAAATGTGACAATAGAAAACTTGGGCCAAAAAGTGCAATGTGGTCTTTCAGGATTAATCTGCAGAAACAAGGAGCAGCAGTCTAACGATACATGTCATAATTATGAAATACGAGTCAGATGTTGCATTTGTCCAGGTACAACAACCACAACAGAGACCACAACTACACCATCAACAATCTCTCCAAGCACTCCTACTGTAAGCACAACAACAGTCACAACTACGACATCCCCAACAACCACAACAGAGACGACAAATACACCATCGACAATCTCTCCAAGCACTCCTACTGTGAGCACAACAGCTGGCACAACAACAACATCAGGTACCACACTTAGTCCTACCACAACCACCATCAGCACGACAGTCACAACTACAACACCCCCAACAACCACAACAGAGACCACAACTACACCATCAACAATCTCCCCAAGCACTCCTACTGTGAGCACAACAGCTGCCACAACCACTACCGAAGAAACAACTACAACTACTACAACTGGCCCAACAACAACACCAACAGAGAGCACAAGTACACTAACTACTACAAGCCCTACAACAACTACAGAAAGTACCACACCAGGCACCACAGCAAGTTCTACCACAAGCACATCTTCAGTTACAACTACCGGACCAACAACAACACCAGGTACCACACTTAGTCCTGCCACAACCACCATCAGCACGACAGTCACAACTACAACACCCCCAACAACCACAACAGAGACCACAACTACACCATCAACAATCTCCCCAAGCACTCCTACTGTGAGCACAACAGCTGCCACAACCACTACCGAAGAAACAACTACAACTACTACAACTGGCCCAACAACAACACCAACAGAGAGCACAAGTACACTAACAACTACAAGCCCTACAACAACTACAGAAAGTACCACACCAGGCACCACAGCAAGTTCTACCACAAGCACATCTTCAGTTACAACTACCGGACCAACAACAACACCAGGTACCACACTTAGTCCTACCACAACCACCATCAGCACGACAGTCACAACAACAACAACCACAACAGAGACGACAAATACACCATCAACAATTTCTCCAAGCACTCCTACTGTGAGCACCACAGCTGGCACGACTACACCAATTTGTCAGTCTAAATTAGTGTGTAAATGGACCGACTGGATAGATAACAGTTATCCAAAACCTGGACCAAATGGAGTGGACAATGAAACACTGGAAAACATCACATGCCATACTTATGAAGAAGTCCAGTGTAGGGCCAAGAAGTATCCAAATGTGACAATAGAAAACTTGGGCCAAAAAGTGCAATGTGGTCTTTCAGGATTAACCTGCAGAAACAAGGAGCAGCAGTCTAACGATACATGTCATAATTATGAAATACGAGTCAGATGTTGCATTTGTCCAGGTACAACAACCACAACAGAGACCACAACTATACCATCAACAATCTCTCCAAGCACTCCTACTGTAAGCACAACAACAGTCACAACTACGACATCCCCAACAACCACAACAGAGACGACAAATACACCATCAACAATCTCTCCAAGCACTCCTACTGTGAGCACAACAGCTGGCACAACAACAACATCAGGTACCACACTTAGTCCTACCACAACCACCATCAGCACGACAGTCACAACTACAACACCCCCAACAACCACAACAGAGACCACAACTACAGCATCAACAATCTCCCCAAGCACTCCTACTGTGAGCACAACAGCTGCCACAACCACTACCGAAGAAACAACTACAATTACTACAACTGGCCCAACAACAACACCAAGAGAGAGCACAAGTACACTAACAACTACAAGCCCTACAACAACTACAGAAAGTACCACACCAGGCACCACAGCAAGTTCTACCACAAGCACATCTTCAGTTACAACTACCGGACCAACAACAACACCAGGTACCACACTTACTCCTACCACAACCACCATCAGCACGACAGTCACAACTACAACACCCCCAGCAACCACAACAGAGACCACAACTACACCATCATCAATCTCCCCAAGCACTCCTACTGTGAGCACAACAGCTGCCACAACCACTACCGAAGAAACAACTACTACAACTGGCCCAACAACAACGCCAAGAGAGAGCACAAGTACACTAACAACTACAAGCCCTACAACAACTACAGAAAGTACGACACCAGGTACCACAGCAAGTTCGACCACAAGCACATCCTCATTTACAACTACCGGACCAACAACAACACCAGGTACCACAACGACAGTCACAACTACGATAACCCCAACAACCACAACAGAGATCACAACTACACCATCAACAACATCTCTAAGCACTCCTATTGTGAGCACAGCAACAGTCACAACTACAACATTGACCGTGATAACAGGGTCTATAAATGCACCTACAACTGGTGGCCAAGTAGTTGGTACTACAGAGAGAACAACTACATCAGTAAAGCCTCTAACAACTACAACATCTTTGGGTACAACCACAATAACATCACCAAGAAAGAGCACAAGTACACTATCAAGTACTAGCCCTATAACAAGTACAGAAAGTATCACACCAAGTACCACAGTACGTCCTACTACAAGCACATCCTCAGTTACAACTACAACATCCCCAACAACCACAACAGAGACGACAACTACACCATCAACAATCTCTCCAAGCACTCCTACTGTGAGCACAACAGCTGCCACAACCACAACATTAGGTACCACATTTAGTCCTACTACAACCACCATCAGCACAACGACAGTCACAACTACGACAACCCCAACAACCACAACAGAGACAACAAATTCACCATCAACCATCTCTCCAAGCACTCCTACTGTGAGTACCACAGCTGGCACAACAACAACATCAGGTACCACACTAAGTCCTACCACAACCACCATCAGCACGACAGTAACAACTACAACACCCCCAACAACCACAACAGAGACGACAACTACACCATCAACAATCTCTCCTACTCCTACTGTGAGCACAACAGCTGCCACAACCACTACCGAAGAAACAACTACAACTACTACAACTGGCCCAACAACAACACCAAGAGAGAGCACAAGTACACTAACAACTACAAGCCCTACAACAACTACAGAAAGTACCACACCAGGCACCACAGCAAGTTCTACCACAAGCACATCTTCAGTTACAACTACCGGACCAACAACAAGACAAGGTACCACACTTAGTCCTACCACAACCACCATCAGCACAACGACAGTCACAACTACGACAACCCCAACAACCACAACAGAGACAACAAATACACCATCAACAATCTCTCCAAGCACTCCTACTGTGAGCACAACAGCTGCCACAACCACTACCGAAGAAACAACTACTACAACTGGCCCAACAACAACGCCAAGAGAGAGCACAAGTACACTAACAACTACAAGCCCTACAACAACTACAGAAAGTACCACACCAGGCACCACAGCAAGTTCTACCACAAGCACATCCTCAGTTACAAATACCGGACCAACAACAACACCAGGTACCACACTTAGTCCTACCACAACCACCATCAGCACAACGACAGTCACAACTACAACACCCCTAACAACCACAACAGAGACGACAACTACACCATCAACAATCTCTCCAAGCACTCCTACTGTGAGCACAACAGCTGCCACAACCACAACATTAGGTACCACATTTAGTCCTACTACAACCACCATCAGTACAACGACAGTCACAACTACGACAACCCCAACAACCACAACAGAGACAACAAATACACCATCAACAATCTCTCCAAGCACTCCTACTGTAAGCACAACGACAGTCACAACTACGACAACCCCAACAACCACAACAGAGACGACAACTACACCATCAACAATCTCCCCAAGCACTCCTACTGTGAGCACAACAGCTGCCACAACCACTACCGAAGAAACAACTACAACTACAACTGGCCCAACAACAACATCAAGAGAGAGCACAAGTACACTAACAACTACAAGCCCTACAACAACTACAGAAAGTACCACACCAGGCACCACAGGAAGTTCTACCACAAGCACATCCTCAGTTACAACTACCAGACTAACAACAACACCAGGTACCACACTTAGTCCTACCACAACCACCATCAGCACAACAGTCACAACTACAACACCCCCAACAACCACAACAGAGACCACAACTACACCATCAACAATCTCTCCAAGCACTCCTACTGTGAGCACAACAGCTGCCACAACCACAACATTAGGTACCACATTTAGTCCTACTACAACCACCATCAGTACAACGACAGTCACAACTACGACAACCCCAACAACCACAACAGAGACAACAAATACACCATCAACAATCTCTCCAAGCACTCCTACTGTAAGCACAACGACAGTCACAACTACGACAACCCCAACAACCACAACAGAGACGACAACTACACCATCAACAATCTCCCCAAGCACTCCTACTGTGAGCACAACAGCTGCCACAACCACTACCGAAGAAACAACTACAACTACAACTGGCCCAACAACAACATCAAGAGAGAGCACAAGTACACTAACAACTACAAGCCCTACAACAACTACAGAAAGTACCACACCAGGCACCACAGGAAGTTCTACCACAAGCACATCCTCAGTTACAACTACCAGACTAACAACAACACCAGGTACCACACTTAGTCCTACCACAACCACCATCAGCACAACAGTCACAACTACAACACCCCCAACAACCACAACAGAGACCACAACTACACCATCAACAATCTCTCCAAGCACTCCTACTGTAAGCACAACAACAGTCACAACTACGACATCCCCAACAACCACAACTACACCATCAACAATCTCTCCAAGCACTCCTACTGTGAGCACAACAGCTGGCACAACAACAACATCAGGAACCACACTAAGTCCTACCACAACCACCATCAGCACGACAGTCACAACTACAACACCCCCAACAACCACAACAGAGACCACAACTACACCATCAACAATCTCTCCAAGCACTCCTACCACAACCACCTACCACAGCCCTACCACAACCACCATCAGCACAACAGCTGGCACAACCACAACAGAAGAAACAACCACAACTACTACAATTGGCCCAACAACTACAACACAAAGAACAACAACACCAAAACTTCCACCAACTACAACAACTTTTAGCACATCCACAACCACATCTCCATTAGAGAGCACAAGCACACTAACAGCAACTAGCCCTACTTTGAGCACAACACCTCCAAGAGAAACAACAATCACAACCACTACAGCTACATCCACAGTGAGTGCGTCCACATCAACAACCACAACAGAGACGACAAATACACCATCAACAATCTCTCCAAGCACCCCTACTGTGAGCACCACATCTCCAGTAGAGAGCACAAGCACACTAACAGCAACTAGCCCTACTTTGAGCACAACACCTCCAAGAGAAACAACAATCACAACCACTACAGCTACATCCACAGTGAGTGCGTCCACATCAACATCAACCAAAGCAACAACAGTGGAAGCCTCCACGAAATGCTTCTGTCAGTACGGATCCAAATATTATCTACCAGGTAACTTATTTTTCTAAAGTGAAATATATACACAATATTTGCAACTTTCTCACTGATAACTAGGTCTGACATTCAAGACACAATATAAAAATGTCCCTCTCTTCCCTTTAGGTTCTTACCTGTATAACAAAACGGATGAGGGAGGCTGGTGTTATACTGCATATTGCAATTATTCATGTCAAGTTGAGAAAGAGACAAGACCATGCCCTTCCACTGCTCCTCCTCCCGTTTCAACACCTAGCACACCTTGCATAGATGTGAAAAAGAAGGTAGGAGGTATTTTTTTCTTTTACATTATATTTTAATCTGAGAGCAATGAGAGTGTACTGACCTCCAATTTGTGGTTATTGCTCCAATGGCAGCATGGAGACACATGGACTGAAAAATGCACCACATACACCTGTGTGAATGGTGAAGTGTCCTCCAAACCTGTTCAATGCAACCCCAAGTCCCCAGAGAAACCGCAGTGTGAAAACCAGTACACACCCGTGAAGGTCTACGATAATAGTGGCTGCTGTTACCACTATGAGTGTCAATGTAAGTCAAACAGGTTTGATAAAAAATCTATAGATATCACATACTTCTAACCATTTATTATAACGTTAATACAACTATATCATAACCATGTCATGAAAAGTTTTCATGATGTATCTAACAAGTTACTTTTAATGTCATGTTACTATACTACTGTATACTAAGTTTTTATGACACTATCCATGACAGTTATTATTACCAGGGGACATGGATGATGAACCTTTTTAGAACTTTCTTGTTAATATATAACAAAATATATATACAGTTGAAGAAATCACCACAAAAAAATCCAACACATGTATATGTATGTATATGAAATGGAACATGATAATGTTATATCCTTACAATGGCCTTGACAACTTATGACAGGATATGGCATCCTCAATCATGAGATATCTACAGCTCTGGAAAAAATTAAGAGGATTAAGAGGCCACTGTACATTTTTCTGATGTCATTCTATGGTTGCTGAGTGACTTATGACCGTCAACTCATCCAAATGTGACTCAGCAACCATAGGAAGACATCAGAACAATGAACAATGGTCTCTTAATTTTTTTCCAGAGCTGTATGTTAAGATGTACTTACTTCAGTCATACTTTCTGAAGAGACCCTGAATAGGCTAGCAACCATGTACCAATTGGTAACAGGATGAGACTTTGGGTGCGGGTTTGACAGCATATTTTGCCAACAGTGCATGCGCACTGTGGCCAGAGTGAAGTCAGACGCACAAAGTGGGCCGAGTCAGGCCGAAGTTAATTAATGAAAGATACATCGACAGGTCAGAATTTAACACTGATTGCATGTGATTGGAGTCCCAGCCTTGATGTAGCATCCCGCTACCTATATCGCCACTGAACTCGGGCCCATTGAGTTCCAAACTATAGCCTATTTAGAGTTCTTGTCTGTGTGAGCTAATGAGCTGACTAGGTAACAGCCAACACACTTGGCTCGCGATGACCTAAACTCAAACCACAGACCTACACAGTAAATGGCCTTGAGAGATAGTGAGAATTAGTGTTTTGTTTATCTGTCCTTCACATGACTGTAAAGCAGCTAAATTAATTTGTAGATAACTGTTTGCAGTTACATAGTTCCGGGAAAGCTAAGCTAAACAAAACACATTATGGAATTTGAAGTGCTTTGTGCCTCTGGGAGAGTGGTTTTACATTTGTCTTAATTGTTCCCCATACAGGTACATGTACTGGATGGGCAGGTCCTCACTATGAAACCTTTGATGGGAAATATTATGCTTTCCAAGGAAACTGCACTTATGTTTTAGTCCAAGAGATAATACAAAAGTACAATTTCAGCGTTCATATCAAGAAGAGCTACTGCGATGACTTAAGCAATTCTGCCTGCAAGCAGTATTTAACCATTTATTACAAGTCATACAAGGTCCTGTTTGACCAGCGAGGAAATCCAACTGTCAACATGGTGAGTATTCCAGGATGTGAGAAATCTGGATGTGTGCAGGCTTGTTGGGAATAATTGTATCTTTTAACATTTCACAGTGTCAATATATTTTACCGTCCAGTGATTCACTTCTTGGTGCATTCTCTGTTGTCAATCCATACAGCACAGTGTGCTGCAGAAAAAAAACATTATACTTATAATTACATACTATATGTAATTATGTTTATTCATATCTAATTGTTGTATGTAAGTACAGTATGTGTCTAAATTGTATACGAGTAATTCCTTGTCAAATAAGACAAAATCCAGGTTGTTGCACCGTCTCAGATTTTGCTCAAAGTTTGTCTACCTAATATTTAGGTCCAAAAACTAAGACCTGTAAAATATTTTTGTTAAACAAAAAAAATGTTTTTTTTTTTTTCACCCTTGCTTTTGTATAATTTTTAACACTCATATGAATGCCTTATCTTGGAGGCCATGTTTCAGCATTACTATCTTGAAAAGTATTATTCCTAGCCTGCCCAAACTTTGTAGGGTGGAAGACAGACATATTCTCGGTATGATTGGACTGTTAAAAGTTTGTACTGCATGCTCATTAGTTTTATATAAGGCCCTAGATATGGAAAAAAGTAGCCTGATGAGCCAGACCCACATTAAGATGTAGGGTCTGGGAACTCACCATTCGCAGTGCTCAATCCTAGGAGCGGGATAAACTGTCTTTCCAATTCCCTCTGCACGTACTGTAATAGGATAGCGCTACCACTCATAAGTCCCATGCGTTTTCCCACCAGAGGAGCTAGTTGGCTAGTTGATCAAACTTTTGCCAACTTAAAAAAAGCTTAACTCGTGTGGTACTGTTGGACAGAAGCAGCATCCATCTTCTTTGTTTTTAAGTAGCAGGGAATTCACACAGAGCCCTCCCACCACCTCTATACACGATGTGATTGGCCTGATCAAATTTGAATTTTTCCAGCTTGCAAGCCAACGGAGAGTTGCTAGACTACCCAGGCTGCAAATTACATCTGCTGTCGCTACGGTGCGTCTAGATTTCTAGGCTAGGAGAAAAGTGCAAAACTGGTGAGATTGAGGGTCTTTCAAACTCATTTTTTGTATCCACATGGCTCCAATCCTTATTTTGTCTGCAAATACAATACTTTATTATGATCACCGCACAAGCAATCATATAGGTTTAGTCAGAGTTTTTTTCCCCCAGTAATTTTGTGCCAGCGATTCCAAAAGACATGGGTCAAGTTTTGCAAATGTTGCGAGATTGGCATTGGAAGCAGAGACAGAGAATGTCTTCTCTCATAGGTAGGCTGTCAACACCAAAGGCATTATGTCAATGGCAGGCTTTGACTAAAAACCTTTAGAAAAAGCATTCTGCAAACCATTTCGCGACCGCTCCAATATTTTTGGCGACTATGGTACAACATTGCCACTTTGTACACTAGCTACCCCACATATCGTTTTAATCCTATGAAAATGACCAAAAACACAACCTCCCCTTGTTTGATCCTTAATGTCGTCAAGCCCATTATATGTGGAGAGCTCATTAACATTAATTAATTACATTAATGAATATAGTAGTATAGTAGTAGTAGTAGTAGTATAGTTTAATATAGTAAAGAATATATTAATAAATAATGATTGATACCAAATGCATACAAAAACAAGTTTATACTACCCTTAATGTCATACTTTTTGCACTTTTTTTCCAAATCTAGGGCCTTGTAGAAAGTCAATGAGAATGCCGTAAAAACTTTTAATGGTTCAGTCATACTGAGAACATGTTTGTCTTCCACCCTACAAAGTTTGGGCTGCTTTAGTAATAATACTTTTCATTATATTAATGGCCAAACATTGCTTACCTGACAATGTGATTTTCAGGCTGTAAAACTGAAGTAATTGCAGGGGCTGAAAATAATATGAAGACATAGGATTTGAATAGAAATATTTTACAGGCCTTGGTTTTGGAACGCATTCTTGATATAGACAAGGTTTGAGCAAAACACAGTCTGAGATGGTGCAGCAACAACCTTATCTGATTTGACACGGAATGACCCATAAATGCAAAAACTCAATTTGCTCTGTTCTAGTACATCTTACCAGCTATTACATATATATTGTACACATTGCATAATATCTTGTAATATTCTCTCGAAGGTACATGTAAATGGAAGAAGAGTGTACCCCACTTTCAATAATGGAGATTTCGACATAACAAGCACAGGGATGGATATGCGAATGCATATCTCTGAGATTAAAACAACAGTGGTTTTCAAGGGCTCTAATTTTATCATAAATCTGCCCAAGTCACTCTTCCATGGCAACACGGAGGGCCAGTGTGGTAAGAACGCCATATTTCATGTATGTTTAGGGTCTAGAGGAAAGGAGAGGGATACGGGTAGGAAGGATATATCCCTCCCGGGATATACATACATACATTTAAGTGTACATTTGTTTTTTTGACTCACATATTTCACATTGTGAAATCAGGAAACTGTGACAACAACAGCACCAATGACTGCAAACTTCCCGACGGCCAGACCAAACCATCATGCAACAAGACTGTTGAGAGCTGGGCCGTGAATGGCACATGCATCCCTCCTATCGTTCCGCACCCCTCTCCGCCCCCTACCCCAAAGCCCTGCATTCCTGATATCTGTGAGATCATTACAAGCAAGTGAGGAAACCTCATGACTATTACATGATGGGAGTTGTAGGGGATTTGGGGGATCAGCCCCCCACCCCCAGAGTAGGACCCCTAAAAGCAAAAGTAATAGTTTTGGGGTTGAAACATTTGAAGAGTTTGGTTCCAAAACGCTATCATTACAAAAACATTAAAAAGTCACGTCAAAAAGTCATTAAAGTTCTACTGAAATTATTTGGAAAACAAAAATGATTTATGAAAATTCATTAAAATTGAGGATATAGTGTTTTGAAAGCAAACTCTAAATGTACACATTGGGTACATGTCTTCTGTGTACCGACTGTTCCGTGTGTGCTAGTAAGAGTTATCACGCAAGATCGCAATGTAGATCTTTCAACTGGTTTGTTAGTGAAGGAGGATGACACTCTCCTGTCTGTTAAAAAATTGGTCAACCAATTGCATGTTATGATCACCTGTAGTGTTTAGAGTAATTTTGCGTAACTAAAGTGCAAGTGTGGACAATTCACACTGTGAAGGGAGCACAAATTCTGAAGAAAACATTGCAAGTTATCAACAGTAGCAGTAATTCTAAATATAGTGTCCATAGATGTCAACTACTCCCTGCGTGACTCTTTCTTTCCTATCTAAGGGTTTTTGAAAAGTGTCGGGAGGTTGTGGGATACAAGACCTACTACGAGGCCTGCCTTGGCACTACTTGCGACTCAGCCTGCAGGAATCTGGAAGCTTTTGCTGACCACTGTGCATATGAGTCACAATGTGTCGAATGGAGGAACCTTACCAAAGGGCACTGTGGTATGTTGATATGTACAGCATGCATAGAACCTTTACAATCAATCCAGTTATTGTAATATTGTTGTTTTGTTTTGTGAGAATTCATAACTCAATCGTTGATCTTGGATGCCACTCGCTTTCTGCCACTATTTCCACTGTCCAGTACTCCGTAGTTGCACAATGTTATACACACATATTATTATACACACACAATGTTATACACACATATATACACACACACACACACACACACACACATATATATATATATTAGGGGTGTAAAGATTAACCGATACGTATCGGTATCCGTTTTTAACGTGTAAGATACGGCTACATTGATACGTGAAGCCCCGTATCGGAATAAAACTGAAATGAACCGGTCGTTATATCGATTTACTTGTTACTAATCGGTTCACAACCTTTTCTGCTCGCTCAGACTCTCATTTTCGTTCCAAGCAGTGCGTTCATCCCACGTCCGGTTTTGAAACTATACGTGGCATTGTGTGCGTTTTTGGCTACATTCATTGCCCAAAGTTGTCAAATGACCTCATTACCCATACATCTACTGCAACTTAAGCACGTGACAACTCACACTAGGTCGTTTGTTTTACAGTTTTTACTCTTTTGTTTTTCAAAATCCAGCGCGAAATTAAACACTAAACAGCAACGATAGTCTATAGAGTATAACGTTTGATGAAGGGATTTCCTTAATGTTAAATAATAATTTGGCCCTTGCTAAAACGATGCACAAATTATTAGCCAATTATTTTGTTCATATTCACTCAGACTTTATAGGTTTCTGCATGTCTACCGTTGGAACAAAATAAACCCAGAGAGTTCATTGATATGTAGGCCTATTTTATTCTTGTAGGCTATATGAGAAAAGGCTAAGAGTGTCTTAAGCACTGTTTTATTTTATTTCGGTATTGTCTTACCTCAACAAGGCTACAGCTCCATAAAAACAATCAGATATAACTCTATAAAATCTATAAAGTCTATAAAAAATATGTTGTATTTGGCTGCTGTGTTTGACTGAAATGTAGACTATTCTTTTTTCATTTCAATACAGTACAGTATATGAAACAAACCTCAGTTTAGATAATCATATTCACACCTATGTGCACCTTGAGCAAATGATAAAAAATCTTTTAGAATGCTTTCCATTCTTGAACTGCATCGAATTGTATCGAATCGCATCGCATCGAATCGTACTGAATCGTTTTTTATGAACATGTATCTTTTCTTGTATCGAATCGTGCCCATGTATCTAGATGCAAATCGTATCGTCTTTTACATGAGAGATTCACACCCCTAATATATATTCCAAAACACTATATCCACCATTTTAATGAATTTTCATAAATATTAACATTTGTTTTTCAAGTAATTTCAGTAGAGCTGTAATTGGGTATTCTTATTTGATTTATCTTTACTCACTCAAAACAACACAACTGCAATTTGATTAATATTACCTAAAATATACAATTAAATAGCCTGACTTTTTTAATGTTTTTAAAAACGGAGATATAGCATTTTGGAACCAAACCCTTCATATATATTTAAAACTAGTTTCTTGTGAAATGTGTTCTATAGAATTATTATAGGTAATAATTAATATTGGTTTATAATTGCTGGAAATTATATTCACACTATATCAATTTCTTCTATTAATAGAGTACAAATGTCAAGACAATAAAGTGTACAAGCCCTGTGGAACTACATCACCACGAACATGTCAAAGGTAACACAAATCAATAGCAATTAATGAGTGTGGTAGCAGTGAACATCAATGTTTATCATTCTGAACTATATGATCATCTGAAATCCATATGAGATATTTTCCAAATACATACATGATTAGAAAAACATTTTGAAATGCTAGAATATTGAAAATCACCTGTTCACAACCTACCAGCTTGACCAGAGTTGACCAGCAGCAAATGTAGTTAACATGTTTTTAAAAAATCCCCTAAAGACCCATCTCTTGTAAGAGCACCTTCTTCCCAAACACCCTGATCTTTTCACTTTGTCAGATTATTTTACGTAAACCCCAAGGTCACTGAAGCTCAGCTGATGTTCTTTATTTGTAGTCACTTTGGATTAAAGCATCTGCCAAATAAATAAATATTAAATATATGAACTGTATCTGTACAGTTGTGCAGAGGAGCCAGACTGTGGGAAGGAAAGTGATTCATCATTGTGTTCCACCGATAAAGCAGAAGGTTGTTACTGCGCTGAAGGAGAAGTTCTCTTCAGTCCATACTCAGATGAGTGTGTACCAAGCTCCTGTGGTGAGTCACTGCAAATGGGGGTGTGCAGTCAGTTGCTTTTCTTTTGGAAAAATATAAGGGCTGCCTTCTAGAACTCTAAGTACAATATGCATCTGGCAGTTGGGAGCTGTTTCTGTGGCTTGTGAGCATATTGGTGATTTATATGGGGTGTTGTTGTGCAGATGGACCTGTGCAACATGATAATGTATTTATTGTCCGCTTTACATCGGGGCCCTGTTCACCCTGTCTGGACTTATTTTCCGATAATGACAAGAACAAAGAATATGTGGTCCCATTTTTGGGATATCACATTATGGGTTGTTACTTAAAGTTGCTGTTTGTTTCATAAAGGAAAACAACTTGATTTAAAATTGTATTATCTTATTTATGATTACTATTTATTAAATGTATCTTGTTGTAATTTCAGAGGTTTGCACAGGACCTGATGGCATGGCCAAAAAGGTAACAATTGAAAGATACCTGCCCTGCAACAGTAGTTGCATTGATTAATTAGCCTCTTCTTAGTTCTAGTTTACAGTATATTATTTTCTTTGGAATAGAATATCTTGCAGTGCATTATGTTCATACAGCAGTTTTTTCAGTCATGCTGACTTTGCCATAGTATTAACTTTTAACATTACCGGCCTCTTCTCCTTGACCATGCCCTTGATGCTATCTCTGAATGATCCGGTGGGCAGCCTGGCGACAAATGGCGTTATGGGTGTAAGGAGTGTGAGTGCAGCTACTCCTCCTACACCACTGAGTGCTGGGATATCGAGTGCAATCCTAAAACAATTGCCTGTCCATTGGGACAGAGGGTAGTTAATAAGACCGTGGACTGTTGCATGGAGTATGAATGTGGTAAGTGAATGCAAGATGAAGAGCTGCCCAAACAACAGGAAAAATGTTAAAGTGGAGAAATGTTTGTCTCTGTTTATTTTCACTAAGGCAAATTCCTATCAATTGAGTTGACATGGCAATAAAGTAATCAAATTGTATCTAATCTAATCTAATTTAATTTAATCTAAATATATGAGTTATATACAACTTTAGTTTTCTCAGTTATGATAAAAAAATTGAGAAGATGTGTTCTCCACAGCCTCTGTTGTAATGCAACACCTTGTTAATCTTTTTAAATTTGTTTTATTATTATACTTTGCTACTATCCTATAATTCTGTAAAACACTAGTATGTACTTTTACCGTATTGTCCATTTATTATGATGAAGTAACCATATAGTTTATACTTCACATAGCATTGGAAATGTATCGCAAAGCCTTTGACAACCTATTTTTCTTCCCTCAGAACCTAAAGACGTTTGTGTTTATGACAACACAGAACGCCAGGTAAGAGTGGAAATAGTATGTAGGTAACAGCAGAGCCATTTAATAGTTTGTTGTATTTCATAGTTGTTTTTGAGTCATAAATACATTAACATTGCCTGTACAATGTATGAGAAAACTGAGGACTAAGTAATTATCACCTCTCTCAGCCTGGTGAGAAATGGTCATCTTCCAATGACAAGTGTGTGAAATACAGCTGCACTAAACAAAATGATCAGTTTGTGGTTGTGGAGGTCATAACTACCTGTCCTAGGTTCAACCCTGAAGACTGCATACCCGTAAGTAAATGGCACCATCTATCAAAATGTCATTAAAACTTCTACAAATCCCATCAGTCAATCATCAGTTTTCTTATGTGCTTTGTATTGTGTTATGTGTTTTAACCCAAACTCAGTGGAACATGCCTACCTTTTAACCTTATTTTGACCTTTATGAAAAACTCTCTCACCCTTAGGGTACCGAGCGCACTGATGCAGCTGGATGCTGCAAAATCTGTGAGTTAACAGATACCTAAATATCAGTTTTTCAAATTTCAAATTATTATCGCATGTCATTTATTATCTACAGTATAATGTATAGTTTAAGGATTTGGCAAATGCTTTAAGTATAAAGCAACTTGCAAAACATTTGGTTTAAAGATCGTATAATAACAACAGTGAAACTTTTGTGTGTTTCTTCAACTCCTCTGTTTAGCCCTGTTCAGTGTTCCCTTGTTTAACTTAGTTGTGGTTGATCCGATTCATAATGCATACAAACTGTGTTATATCTGTCAGGCACTCCAAAGAGCTGCAAAGTCTCAAAGAAGCAGGCCTATCTGGAGATCAGTGACTGTAACTCCACCACTCCTGTGGAACTCACCACCTGTTCTGGGGCCTGTGCCACATCCTCCAAGTGAGTTTCACTGTTGCTCTGGCAAATCCTGACAGGACAATATCCACATAGCCAAAAATGTCTGAAGATTGACTAGAGTGATGATTAGCTCTTATAAATTACTAAAATAGTGTAATAGTAAAATGATTCAACAAATTACAGATATATACATTCACCTTCTATCTTTTATCTATATTCATGTCTATTTGTTTGGCCTAGACAGCAAGTACACAGAAGTACAAATGCAGAGAGTAACTGAGCATATTAGACTATAATTTATACATTTCTGTAGGGGTATAACAGTACACAAAAAACACGGTTCAGTTAGCGCTTTCAGATATAACCTCCGGAGTACATGCGGAGGTTTGTCAAACGGAGGTCCTACCCTTTGGATGATTCAGATATGATGCTAACCTGCGGACCTAATACTGACCTTATACGGACGTATGTGTGAACGACATACACGCACATTACAAAATCTCCGTGTGGTTGTCGAGTGAGGGGTGGGGGCTTGTAGAGTTCACAAGATGCGAGATATGATGCAGAATATATGCGGCCGCTGCCTGTCACAGCTGCTTTTTGTTTACAAAGTGTAGCCTATGCATTATGTAGGCTAAATAAGAAAATCTATTGTGCGTAGGCTAATACTTGAAGTAGGCTAGTCAAGTAAGCAAACAGTATTTGTATGTGTGCTTCGAATAAACACATTTATCTGTTTTCAACGTTATGTACCAGAATTACTTGGCTATAGAACCCCACATCTGGTTTGCGTTGGAGAGAGAGCATGCACAAACTTTATGGTAGGCTACCAGCCAATTCAGTAGGCTAACTCAAGACTTCAAGGCCATCATACAACGTTTTTAAGCAATAAACAAAATACTAACATAACAGTGAAGTTGTTCGTTTTTTCATGGGTTTTTTTTTCCCATGTGTCTATTGCTTTTACGTAAGGAGCTTGTAACAAAGTTGGCTTTTCTTCGTTTTCATTGTCTCTAGGCATATATGCTCAACAAATAGCAGCGAGCTCAGCGAGGTATCAATGAACAGAAAACCGTGTTGGCTAACAATTTATTAAATACTCCTGTTATTGTCGTCAACGACGTCGCTGTAGGCTACTGCCTTTTCAGCGCCTTCTGCTTATGGAGATTCAGTCTTTTGAATTCGTTTGGCCTTGCCATGCAGTTGTAGGCTACAACGTCTCTTGCCGTTCCCTTCATGTGTTCTATCAAAATGTTGTATGCCCTCATGGACAGTTGTAGCTCGGAGATTTTCTGGACAGCATTATGCCACTCTATCATAACACTGGCATTTAAGTCAGATCTAACCACATGGACGCACGAAAGAAACGTCACCAACACGCCCTCTCACTAGGTGTGAATTTTAACCACATGTTCTACGCCTCGTTCAGACACAGCACATTTACATAATGTCCGGAGGAAATAGGGGGGGAGTAGTAGAACAACCGGCTAAATTCGGACTTCCATATGACCGGTTATGTCGTTCAGATATACGGCCCCACCGTTTAACATCGGCAGAACCTCCGGTCTTACACGTATGTCTGAAAGCGCTAAGTGTGTCCCTCGGTTTTGAAGTCACGGTTTGGTTAATTTGAAGTACAGTAAGCCTGTTGGTACCGCTGACCTAAAATGCACTGACAATATTGCTGATGCGCAACGGGAACAGTATTTTGAAAAGATGTCAAATGTTTTTTTGACGTTAATTTACTAAGCTGATATATGGTCCACGGTCTGCCACCTAATATGTTTGTGTGGGAACTCGAATTTGAAACATGGTCCGCAATCAAAAAAGCCTACTGTTCATTACTGTTAAAGACATTTGGTACATTCGGTACCCATTTGTATTGAACCTAACTTCCTGTACCTAAACGGTTCGGTACGACTTTGTGTATCTTTACAGCCCTACATTTGTGTATACACCCTCTGATTGCTGCTATGTAATTGTTTTACCTTGCACTTTTCCTCTGGCATGTATTCTAACTGCATGTCACATCCTCTCCTCCACCTTCTGTAGGTACTCGATGGAGATGAACACGATGATGCATAGCTGCGCTTGCTGTGTGGAACAGAAAACAATTCAAAGAGAGACTGAGATGCGCTGCACCAACGGGACAACCATCACTCAGTCCTATGTTTACATCGAAGAGTGTGGCTGCGAGACACAAAAGTGTGAAGACAAAAAACTATTATTTTAAAAGATTAATGAAATTCTATTAACATTTTCAACCTTTCCCTGAACAATCATAAGTGAGATGTATCAATCCAACCTAAGATATGTCCAACAGGACAGGAACTATTAATGTAGTGACTATTCTATTATTCCAATATATCTCTCATTCTCTGTTACAAGGGGTCTATCTCTTTAAAATATTCATTAATGGAGAACTCTTAGATTTAAGGTATTCATAGGAACTAATCAAAGAAAGTTGAACTTTTTGTTGAACTGATGAACATTTTCTTGAATTGCCCATGAAGAAACCATGGGTATAATCAAAACCATTTCCTTGTTTTCCCCATGCATGCATGCCACTAGAGTATACTGTTCTCAAAACTACCTAATTAATCTGTCATTTGTCTTCATATATGTTTAAATTGTACTTGCATGCGTCTTTAAGTATGTTACTGTGATGCATGCTTTGATTTATATTCATCAGTTATTAAAAATATATTAACAGCATTCAGTGCATTTCTTCAATACTCAGTGGTTCTTAAACTGGGGGTCACCTAAATATATCGGAGGGGTTGCAAAATGATTTGCACGTTTTTAGACCAACATGTTTTTAAAACTGGGATATTCAGTAACCCTACATGTAGGCTTACAATTTAGATTGTTTCCATAATGTTCCTCTGACAGTGGATGCTTTGTTAATGCAAACTCAAATGTCTACCTGCACCCAGGGATGGATAACTGCACGGGCCTACCGGGCCCAAGGGGTCAGGGGGCCCTGAAGCCCAAGCCTTTGCATGGAATCATTGCCTCAATATCAACAAATCAGGATGTAGGCTATGAATCTGTATGGGGCAGACGTGGCCCACTGGTTAGCACTCTGGACTTGTAACCGGAGGGTTGCCGGTTCGAGCCCCGACCAGTGGGCCGCGGCTGAAGTGCCCTTGAGCAAGGCACCTCACTGCTCCCCGAGCGCCGCCGTTGAAGCAGGCAGCTCTCTGCGCCAGGATTAGTGTGTGCTTCACCTCACTGTGTGTTCACTGTGTGCTGTTTGTGTTTCACTAATGCACCGATTGGGTTAAATGCAGAGACCAAATTTCCCTCACGGGATCAAAAAAGTATATATACTTATACTGATTGAATTTAGTATTGCCCATCCCCAAACTGCACCAGAATACAGGAAATCACATCAAACAAATTGTAAAATTCTGGGGAAGGACCCCCAAAGCCCCCGTCCCACATATGCAACAATTAGTATGGGACCCTTAATACATCTGGGCCCAGGGGCCCGAAAGTTCATAATCCGTCCATGCCTGCACCTCTTGCAATGATGAGCTCGAAGATGCTGTATGTAAGATTACCAGTGATAGAACACTGTGCAGCCTTTTTTGCCACAGGAGTGCCATACATTGGATGAGTACTAGTTATCCTTTGGATGTAATAAATCCGATTATCAAAGACTGCCATTGACATTAATGCCTCTAATGCCCATCTCGCAACATTTTTACAAGTGAAACCAAATGTTGCAGGTTGGAGAGAAAGGGGTTGTGAGTTCGTTTTTTGCTGGGCCGCCAGACAAAGTTTAAGAACTACAGTATAACAGTGGTTCTAAACTGTGGATCACCAAAACAATCGTGGGGTCGCGAAATTATCTGCATTAAATACATTTTTCTAAAGGTTTTTAGACCAACATGTTTGAAACTGGGATTTTTCAGTAGCCAAAAGTGGATGCTCTGTTCATGCAAACTCCAATCTCGAAGTTCAAAGATGCTGTAAGCTTACCAGTGATAGAACACCTTTTTGGCCCAGAAAATCTACAAGAATCTTCCTCTGGGTAGGCCTACTAATAAAGTAACTTTGGTCAGCGTAAGCTGTGTTTAAATGTGCTAAGAAATCAATTGTACTTACTTAGCCCTTACTTACAGTAAGTAGTCAGGTAAAACCCCAGGATAGGTGTGACATAAGGTACTAATGCTTTTTTTTTTGCTTAAATTGATAGTTTAGGGGGTGTAAATGCACCCT
The DNA here is from genome assembly GCF_046254945.1 of Alosa pseudoharengus. NCBI lineage: Eukaryota > Metazoa > Chordata > Actinopteri > Clupeiformes > Clupeidae > Alosa > Alosa pseudoharengus. Next base: position 20,589,886 of record NW_027468565.1, read on the forward strand.
TGAGCATTTCTTTTTAATTACATAATTTGCCACGCCCCCTTTTTTTGACCATAAAAAAATAACTAGATGAACATTACTGTATAAACCCATCATGTATGGTATCAAATGAAAGCTTTTCTCAAACAGAAATCAATGATGTCAATAAAAACATGCTAAAAATTATTTCAAGTCCCTCCAGAGAACATAATAACTGTAAAGCCTGGTAAGGTCACACCGCTGAAATGGTAGGCTGAGCAACAAATTGTATCAACCCCCAACAATTAATCAAATAGACAAAGTTTATTTCTCACTTTCTCACTGATTCTGAAAGACACTACAGAACATGTTGCCAGGCTGGCCTTGTACACATCACAAACATCAAATGTCTCCTCCAAAAAAACATTCATTCAATCAGACATTTCTCCCTCGCTGTCATCCGTATCCTCCACTGAAAGTGTAGCCATCTTCGAATTTTTATTTGCACACTGTTCACCACCTTTGCAATGGCAATAGGTGGTGGTGCATGGCAGCCCATCTGACTGACAGCTGCAAGAGGCCCTGGAGCATGCTGGCACTGCCTTGCATCCACAAGCAACAAGATGTAGACCTGTTCTGGGTGCAATGTCAGTGTTGCCATGAACAGGCACAGGAATTCCATCCTCTATTTTCCAACCAAACAGGGATACATCATCAGTACACACTGGAGGTGTTTTTTTGTCAGCAGCTCTCCACAGAAGAACTTGCAGCCGTGCACGCTTGATGCTGCGTATTTTCTTGTTGGAGGAATACTCTTTATTTTAGGGGGGTCTCTTTTCTTGGTGAATAGCATGTACAGTATCTCAAGTTACTGAGGCTTTCAACAGTCTTTCCATAGTAGAGGCATTACATTTGCCTCCTAATTTTGCAGCCATAGCATTAATGTCAATTACTTTGGGCATCCCTACTGGTTAGGGAATCGGACTTGTGATTGGGGGTGGCCAGTTCGATGTGGGTGGGGGGAGTGACTTAACAGCGCGGGATCAAGGGCTGCCCACTGCTCTGGGTGTGTATGTATACTCCTAGTGTGCTCACTGCTCTAGGGTGTGTGTGTGTTTGAATGGGTGTACACTGTTTGTGTGGGTGTGTTGTACACTACCCCCGAAAGGGTAAAATGCAGAGCACAAATTCCTTGTATCGGTGGGGTCAGCCCTATGTTCCCACATTTCTAGGGTTAGGGTTAGGCCTGAGGTGTGGGTTAGGGGACATAGGGCTGTGGGAACATAGGCATGTTCCCGTACTGGTATATGTAAGTATACTTGGGCAGCCGTGGCCTACTGGTTAGGGCTTCGGGCTGCCGGTTCGATCCCTGACCAGTAGGAGAAATGGGGGGGGGGGGGAGTGGTTGAAGAGCACTGCTTATGTCTGTCTGATTGTCTAGGGTAGATCAGACTTGCTATAATTCATGTTAAAATGAATTTGAATGATTGTATTTCTGTATGTATTAAAAGCTACATGGCAGTTCCATCATTTATTTAATTGAATACCAAACCAAACCATTGAAAACCAAACGATTTAGAGGTATAAAGCTATTATGCAGCAAAAAGGAACCTAATTTGACCTTAAAGGTCACTTTTGCAAAAGGTATTTTGTTCTCTGGAGGGACCTAAACTATTTTTTTACTACTTTATTATGGTCAAAGTCGATTTCTGTATGAAAAGAGCTTTAATTTGATACCATTCATGATGGGTTTATATTAATGCAGGGGTCCCCAACCTTTTATGTACCATGGACCGGTTTGATTCCCATTTTTTTTTCACGGACCGGTGGGGGGGGGGGTGTTCGGGGGTTCCATGTTCCGTGTTGTGCATGCATTACTTGAAAAGAACTAGCTCCAGTATGAACAGTGAAGGTAATTAACTCTTAAAAATGTGAAAAACGTGAACTTGAAGAAGTGAAAATTGAACAATATGAACTATTAAAATTGAACAACTTGAAGCTACATCTATCATGTGTGAACATGCTTAACAAAATATGGTAACAAAACATGGGAGCTAAACGTGCATTACGAATATAATCAGTGAGAGCCCTGTGCTTGTTTCCCTGCAACAAGAAGGTTCCATCTGGGGGTGATGGAAGACAGTGACACCCTCAGTCTGTTTGAAATGTCCAGTCGATTGCGCAATTTGGTCTTAGTTGCAGTCATTGCCGAAAACCTGGCCTCGCATAGATACGTGGTGGGAAATGGTAGCAACGTTATCAGCGCTTTTACGGCTATCTCGGGATATTCTGCTTTGGTTTTCATCCAAAAACCCGCCAGAGAGGTTTCCTCATAGCCTACACACTCTTAAGACCACCGTCATTTGCAATTTCGATCAACTGCTCTTCCTCCTGCGCTGACAAGTTAGGACTATTCGGGATATTGACAAATGGGTTGCGGACCCACTCATTGGTTTGCCGTGGATCTTTGGAGGATGGGAAGTAACGCACAAACTCATTTGAAAGCGCAACAAGGTGATCGCGCACCAGCTGCGAGAGAAAGGGCCCTGCCTCAGTCTCTCCCAAAACCCCCACTACTGTTTGGATGGAACATATCAAATACACCCCGATCCACTCGTCGTACCCACAAATTAAGCTTGGCTTTAAATGCAGCGACTTTATCTGCCAGTTTAAAGACAGTCGTCATTCTCCCCTGTAGTGACAGGTTGAGGTCATTAAGCAACCCGATGTCACACAGGTAAGCGAGTTTTGACACCCAGCCCTCATCACTAAAATATGCAGCTAACGGTGACTTTTTTTCTGTAAGAAATCTCTGGAGCGGCTCTCGCAACTCAAACACTCTGGCCAGTGACCTGCAACCAACCAACTTGGATAGCGTACCACGGTGACCCATTCACCCTCTCTAACAACTGTGCCTCAATATCCTCTGACATATCATCAATTCGCCTATGGACAGTGCTTGCAGAAAGCGGTACCTGAGCTATTTTTTTAGCTGCAGCCTCCCCAAGGAGTTTGCACATTGCACATGCCTTTACCAGCAGGCAGAATTAACTCTTCCCCAATAGTAAAGGGCTTCTTAGATTTAGCAATCCGACTAGCCACTATGAGGCTTTTAGCGCAGCCACGTTCACCGATGTGGTTGCTTTACGCACTTTTTGTCCTTGCTCGCGTTTCTTATGCTCAAAGAACTCAAGGGGTTTGTCTTTAAGTGTAGGATGCTTGGACTCTAGATGACGAATTAGCTTTGATGGTTTCATTGCTTCGTTTGACAACTTATCGCCAAATACCACACATAAAGGACTTGGTGCATGCGAGTCACCGGTCTCTGCGAAACCATATTTGAAATATGACTCGTCATATTTCGTATTGAATGACCCCTTCTTTTTCTTTGAGGTATCTGGCTCACCATCGTCTGTGGGTATTAATGCGAATGTGACATTATTGCGAATTAAATTGAGTTTATTTAGTTTGCATGCATTTTTTTTAAAACTCTTGTCGTAGGCTACGGCCCGGTTTAATGTCCCGCGGCCCGGTTAATTCATAAAATTAAATGTGTCCTCTGAAATTAACAGCATTGACACGCCTTACAAATCGTGTCTACGATATGAAAACTTCGGAACATATCAATGTATTAAATGTAGACATGCAATGTACAGTTAGTGCACGTTCTGATAGCCCCATGGCCCCACGCCTCAAGTGGAACTAATGTAAAGCACTGTTTTCTCTACTTGTTCATCCCGAACTGTTTTTAACATAACAATCCATTCGCACTCAGGGATGAAAGCACGTAGTTATTAAACCTTCTGACAGCATTGTAAGGTTAGATGCAGGAATGTATATGTGTTTGATAGATACCTGCAAAGATCCTGAGGTGCTTAGAAGCCATAGTTTTGATATATGGCTCATATTACGAGAATCCGGCGTCCAGGAAGACTAAAATTAAGCGAACTATATGGCTTTTGTTATGTTCCCATCGGATACATTTATATGTGACACAGTTCAGTTGTGCCGATGGAGGACTCGATGGAGGTGGCGTATGACACGTTTGTTGATACTTTTCACCGTTTGGGATATGTATTCAAATTACTGAAGGCACTCTAACCATTTTCTTCGTCGTGCCCTCCATCTAAACACCATTCTGACTGAGGGAGAGGTTCCTTGGCCCAGGTATTGTACGTTGTCTTTAACGAGTTGTGTAAATGTCAAGAGGAAAACGGTAACGTTATCATAGCTAGGAAAAGGCTAGCTAACATGTTGGTAGACCATTTGACATGCTAATAAGAATATAACCATATAACGTTAAGGTAACCACTTAACTTAGTCATCTAGCTATCATAGGTAGTTGGCTACGTAAAGTGAGGGTCTGCGTGGCCTTATTTAGGTAACGTTAACTTTGCTCAATTAACTGTACATTTTACATTTTACAGATTAAACCTATCATGCGTGCCAGTAACGTTATTCAAAGAGTTAACGTTACAGTAACGTTACTTTAGCTAATATTGTCATGCCAGGGCAACCTGTCTGGCAGGCGAAGTTAGTTACTCGTTAGCTTGGAGAAGTTCGTTATCGATCATGTTTTAGCCTGTCAGTTCTTTCGGCTGTCAAAGTTTGTTATATATGTTGGAAAACGTAATGACCTTTTGTCGTCCTAAACACCCCGGTGTCACTGAATTATGAGGGGTTGTAACGGTAAATGCTAACTGAACCATACAACTTTGGCCAACAAATAAGGTAGATAGCGCGGCTAACGTTCCTGTGCCGTAAAAAAGGCGTCAAGAAGTGCCATTCTGTACTGTAGTGGCTATATGTTGACATTCGTTGCATATTAGGAAATGTTATTAGTTGTCCCTTTAATAAAGCCACTCCACGTTCACATAACTCGTCAAGCTTTTTCTGCACAGTTGATGCTGGTATTGTGTTTTGGATTTTATCCATTAATGTCCATGTGTATTTATCTGTTGAAACAGCCATGGCAGCACTGTCGGAGGAAGTGTTGCTTGTGGTAAAGAGGGTTCGGCAAAGGAAGCAAGATGGAACCTTGTATTTGATGGCAGAGCGCATTGCTTGGGGTCCTGAGGGCAAGGATCGCTTCACAGTCAGCCACCTCTATGCTGATATCCGATGTAAGTTCTGTATTGGTGCTCACATTTACTGTGAACTCAAGTGCAATTGTCAAGTTATTCACATTCTTAGATGTGAGTAACATTAATTTTGACAGTTCACTCAGTATTGGCTGAAGGATGGGCTGGTGATCAGGTGAAAACTCTGGTGGATCACCTTTTTCTTTTATACTCCCATTTGTTAGTTAAAACTGGACTGGGGAGAGACAGTTTAATCATAACCTGGCTATTTTCTCTTCTGTATAGTTGTTATCAAATATTGCATGGTGTATTTGATTGTGCAAAATGAAACGATAACCTGGCACCAGATTGTGGGAAAGTCGGAACAATGGCAGGTGCAATATACAATTAATAAATAATTCAAGTAAAAATTAAACAGTAATGACGGCAAATCTTTTGTGTTATAGGTCAGAAAATCAGCCCTGATGGGAAAGCCAAGATCCAGCTACAACTGGTTCTGCATACTGGAGAGAGCACCACTTTTCACTTTGCCAATGACAGCAGCGCTCTTAAGGACCGTGAGGCCACAAAAGAACTGCTCCAGCAGTTGCTGCCTAAGTTCAAAAAGAAAGCCAACAAGGAGCTCGAAGAGAAGAACAGGTGATATTTGTGACCTCATTGTTGTTTTTATGCCTTTACGGCACACACAGCCCCCCCCCCCATTGTTATTGGATAATCAGTAATGATATTCCGAGTTGAGCTTGTCCAATGCTCATAAGCTACATAACATTTGGTGTTTGGTGTCTCTATGATCGCACTCCAATTCCCAGGATGCTGCAGGAAGACCCTGTTCTGTTCCAACTCTACAAGGACTTGGTTGTGAGTCAGGTGATCAGTGCAGAGGAGTTCTGGGCGAATCGGCTGAGCATGCTTTCAGTGGAGGGTTCCGTTGGCAACAATAAGCAGGACGTGGGGATATCGGCTGCTTTCCTGGTGAGCAGATGTGGCCACTGTATGTACAAATCTAACAATGGAGTGTATGGCGAGGCGATAGCAGTTTCACCAGAAAGATCCTTAGATGTGTTGGATGCGTTAGACTTTTTGTCTGTTTTTCCCATATATGGATTGAACGTGTCCTAGACTTATAAAGCTTTTTTCAATGGAAGTTTTCTTTCGCTTCTCTCGTTCTCTTTTAGTCTATGATGTTTAATCCATTTTTGGGAAACTGACCTATACTGTTGTTGTACTTCTGTTCAAGAAATGACATTAAATTACTATGTGTGTTTGTATTTACTTTCCTTTTCTGCTCTGTGCTGCTGTGGCTCATCAATAAACTGCCTGCTTTTTATGGTGTGATGTCTCTGGTGTGGTGTGATGCCTGTTGAATCTAGACACTCATATGTGTACATTTCAGCATTGGTGTCTCATGTTTCCCTGACTTGCAGGCGGACATTCGGCCACAGACCGATGGCTGCAACGGTTTAAGATACAACCTCACTGCCGACATCATTGAGTCTATCTTCAGAACCTACCCTGCAGGTGAGCTTTCATATTAGGCTGAAGAGAAGCCATCTCATCAGATTAACCCTTAGAACCCTAAGCTGTTTTTAGGGCATTTTCACTACCTTTATTCATAAGGATTTATTCTGGTCATTGTAAGTGCCACACACACATATTATATATTGTTTTTTTCAGCAGAGTCTAGGCATCATTCCATGTATTAGTACTAGCATTGATTTTATTTTGATTTTTAAAGAATTAAAATATAAAAACCGTATTATAAAAATTCTTATATTTCGACATGTATCTCACCACAGCAAGCTCATAGCTCTACATGCATTTCATGTGTGTGTAGTGCAGACTGTCCTGAATCGGGCAATATAATTGCCATGTTGGAGGGATACTCTGGGGCTGAGCAATTTACAGAAATATGTGGTGTGTGATTTACGGAAATAAATGCCATTTTTTATTTACTGATGAAAAATGACCTTTTCTGCGCTCCATATCTGTGACACGAACTGATCTGACCTGACTTGACCCGAGGTTGCGTGTTAGCCTGCTTGCCTATGGTGTAATGATTCTCAACTTTTTACTGGATTGCCATGAACAAAGTAGAGGCAAAAAAGGTGTTTCTTTGTTGAACAAATTGGGATGCAATGTGAGCCTTGAATTGGATGCCATGCAGGAATTTACTAGGATCTCAAAACCGGATTATGAACATGCTTTGCCATAGAGAAACACACGATAGTGTTGGATTATAAACATGCTTTGCCACAAGAACAGACAAAAACGTGGGGTAAGTCCAGCTATATGAAGTTATTATTTTGCTGTCACTTCGTCTGTTTTATAACCCAGAAGGATGTATCAAATGATAGCTCTGAGTGTCCTTTTTCATCTGACATGCGTGGCATATCTATCCGATCACGACGTTATTATTTTGCAGTCACTTCGTCTGTTTTTATAAGCCAGAAAGATCGATAAACATGGTACCAATGGATAGCCCTGTGTCCCCTCTTTCATCTGATATGCTTGCCATATCGATGCGATCACGGGTTCGCGAGTAATTCAAACGAGAGTAATGGGTGCGCAGGTGAACGCAGAGAAGTATAGACTTTAAATATGATGCAATTTGATTTAATTTCATGATTTTTTTTAATTTTCATACTTGATCGTACAGACAAGTGTGTAGTCTCTTTGGAAAGCCCCACTTCTGCTCTGTCACGCAATAAAGGTTTCATCTCGCTGCGATGAACAGTTCCGGAGCAATGTAACAGAGAAGAAAGGGTGTGTTTTTTGACGCACTTTGCATCAATCGGGTTCTAAGGGTTAAGTGCACCTCACTGGTATGTTTCTACAAATGGGTGCATAAACTACACTCTGGATATATAAAAGCTTTGCTCTCTCTAGGTCTGTTTTGTACCTTTTCCTCAGTTTACTTATTTGAGTAGATATATCATCTGTAGCACAGCTTTTGCTTTTCCTTATTGTCAGTATATTTTTGCACACATACAGTATCTCACTGGCATTGTCTGCGCTTCTCTGCCTGTATCTCCATCATCCTTACTAACTCGTACATGTATGTACACTTCACCCCCCTCTCACTCACACGCACACTCTCTCTCTTTGTCTGCAGTGAAACAGAAGTATGCCGAGAATGTGCCTCATAACCTAACAGAGAAAGAGTTCTGGACGCGCTTCTTCCAGTCCCATTACTTTCACAGGGATCGCATCAACACTGGCATGCAGGACATCTTCTCCGAGTGTGCCAAGCAGGACGAGAAGGGTGAGTGCCCTCACTCGATTGACCTAGACGTGTCATGCAGGCAACGTGACAAACAGGGTCGTGTGTGTGTGTGAAACAGTAGTAAACAGTTAGATGCAGTGTTTCCCTTTTAGACCCTGACAAATTCAACCTCTTGCTGGCTAGTGCATCTGTGTTCTCTTGTATTAGTTGTTTAGTACTGCGGTTCCTAAGGAGCCCGTTCGAGTCCTCTACAAATGAATGAGAATGAGCTATCTAACAGTCCTCTTCATGAAAGCAGGGGCCCATGTTGCAGTACTCAAAACATATCTGAGAAGTTTGATTGACCAGCAAAACACCAACATTTTTACTATGAACAAGTTTGTTTAATGGTTGTAGACCAACCAACACTTTACCATGTAAAGCAGAAGCTTCTGAATCCCCCAGGCTTCAGAAGAGTTGGCTATCTAACTCTTCAATGCCACGCATAATGGGAGGGGAGAAATGGACTTTTCAGCATGAGCATCTTTCAGCCCCTTCCATTATATTACTTGGTCTGCTGTACGCTTGACACTTGACTGTCTACACTACACAATCTGGACTGTGGTCATAACATCTACATCTTATAACTTATTCCCTGTTATATATTATTGTTCTTAAAGTATATTATTTTTTTCTTGTTTGTCAAGCGGTTCTATGTTTACACTCTTTGTCTTTTCATAGTCATAGTTAGTATTTAATAATAAGCAAAGCTATTGCACTGTTCAATCCCTGCACTGTTCACTTTTGTAAATTGTACTACCACCATTGACTCACTTCACAAATTTTTAACTCTTTAGATTTAAACATTTCTGTGAGTGATTTGAATGTATGTGAGATATACTGTATGTGTGTTTGTTGTGTTATGGTTGTATACGCTACTGGATGCCTAAAATTTCCCTCTGGATGAATAAAGTATCTATCTATCTATCTATCTATCTAGGCTTAAAATCTATGGTGGTTCAAGGTGTCAAGAACCCAATGGTAGACCTTTTGTCCTTGGAGGATAAGAGCTTAGATGAAGTAAGACCTGACACAGATATTTTTGATATAGAAATATATTGTAATATGTATTCAAATCTTTACTGAACCCGTCTCCTATGTGTTCCTCTTTACAGGGGTATGGTTCCAAAGTGGCTCCCTCCACCTCGAACAGTAAACCCACAGTGAAGGAGAACAGTAACTCAGCCATCATCAAGCGCTTCAATCACCACAGCTCCATGGTCCTCGCTGCTGGGCTGAAGAAAGGGTGTGTGTGTGTGTGTGTGTGTGTGTGTGTGTGTGTGTGTGTGTGTGTGTGTGTGTGTGTGTGTGTGTGTGTGTGTGTGTGTGTGTGTGTGTGTGTGTGTGTTTGTGTTTGTGTGTGGCAGGGTGAGTGTATGCATTAGAGCACATGCATTTTGGGTAGATGTGTCTTGCCAGCTAATCACTCATGGATCACAGTTGCTGTAAATATACTGTAGGTCTCTAAAGGGTGTGTGTGTGTGTGTGTGTGATAGAGAGCACACATATTTCAATTCTGTTCTCGGTCTGATCGGGATGTACCTTCCCATATGACACATTGATTATAAATGTAGTTTTCTAAGTTGTGCACACATAAGTGTGACCATGTGTGTATGTGTTTGCATGCATCTGTCTGACAAGTCCTGCTCTGTCTCATCCATGAGTGGAGGTCACCCCATTTGGAAGGGAAGCTATGTTTACCCTTAGGATATGTTGTTGAGCCATGCCCAGGCTATTTTGAATTGTGTGTACTGAATTGAGGAAGTAAAATGTGTGTTTTAGGGATGGTGCTAATGACCAGGCCAGTGAAACTAGCAGCACAGACGGGAACTCCAGAGACTCAGACTTCTTCCAGCCGCCCATTAAAAAGGTATGGACGCACTGAGTGGCTGGAAGACCACCTGAGTGAACAGGTGGAAGGTGAATGTGCAGTCCGCAATTCTAACCCAGTATACTTTTGTTAGCTAATTGCTCTTCATGGTTCTCTCAACTTCCGTTCAGTGTGTGCACTCAAAACAAAAATAAAAAATCTGGTGTGTTTTGCTTCAGGTTTGAGAAGTAGTTCAGATTGCTCTGGCTATTCTGACAGATTTTGCCTGGTTAGTCAAAGGCCACTATGGGAAAGAGGGACAGGCTCTGGCTTGTTGTAACTGAAATTATCTTTTGTATGTGTAGGTGAAACTGCAAGAGGCTATTGAGTACGAGGACCTGCAGAGTGGTTCAGGACCTAGAATGGTTGCCCTAAACCTAAAAAAGTCTGACAGGTAAAGGCTCATTTATGCACTACATTAAAAATAGATACGAATGAAGCTTTCTGTTTGCACTTTGCGTTCATTATTTTCCTTTATTTGTCCATTTACCTCAAGTTCCTGAGTACATACGAAACTGTTCAACGTATAAAATGTGGGCATATTGCAAACACCAACCTGTTTATGGTCTAGTGCAGTGGTTCTCAACCTTTTTTGAGTGACCACTCCTCAGAATAAAGTTCCAACATACCTGGGTGAATCCTTCACATTTATGATTTTATTATTCTGTGTGGTTAAGTATTATAATCATATGATATAGTTGTGAACTGAATCAACATTTAGAAGATGATCACTCTCTCTCTGACCTATCCGAAACCATCACAGACTGATTCAGTTGTTATTATGTTTTGTTTTTATGTTTGTCTGATGGTGCATCTTGAGTCTGAATTGGCTGTTGCAGCGGCACGTTATTAAACATCTGAATTTTAAGAAATTTGTGGACTTGGCTGTTGAGCCAGAGAGTATAGAAGAACTTCTATACTCTATACTATACTATTCTATAGAGTATAGAAGAACTTCTATACTCTTTGGTTGAGCCACCTCAGCCTAAAGGCCTATTCACACCAAGAACGATAACTATAACCATAACGATAAAAGCGTTCACACTGAACAACGATAAACAAAGTCTCTCCTTGTGTTAATGAATGTGACGGTAAAAATTCGATGTGTTCTGATTGGCTATTAGCTTTTTATCGTTCTGAAAATCGCTCTGAAAGTGATCTCCAACGATATCGTTCTTCATGGCGTTATCGTTATAGTTTGTGTGAACGTCGTCATTCATATTAACAAGAACAATATTCATTTATAATCGTTCTTGGTGTGAATCGGCCTTAAATGTTTGAGTTTGATTATGGTCAGACACACACCCCAGTGAGCAATGAAATCCACCACCAAGCTTTTGATGCACCGTCTGCGTTTGATCTGTCATATACTTGGGAGCAGTTAGGAATAAGGCACATTGCTCACATTGGTGGAGAAAGTTTGTGTGATCAGGCTTTACCTCATGAAGCACACTGTCCATTTTGTGTGTGTGTTTGTGTGTCAGGTACGCTCACGGTCCAGTGCCACTCCAATCCCACCAGTACTCCACCACCCAGGATATAATCACGGCGGTCAACTGCATCCAGCATGAGATGGCCGGCTACAAACCTTGCCTTACACAGGTGCCCAGTTTACCTTAGGGCTCACCAAAGTCATTTCTATGACATTCTGTGAATTCTATATTTTCGGTGTACAAAGAAAATATACCATGTAAATAATGAAGTTAGTAAAGTATATTGAAAAGCTTCATAAAGGGAACAAGCTTTGCCACAGCATAGCTTTGTAATCAGCAATGTCTCCATATTTTCAAAAGGCTCTTAGATGGGGATCACACCAGAAATAACAAAGCAGCAAAGCATAACGCAACTCTTACTCAGAACACAATAATTCTATTAATTCAAACAAAACTTTCTCATTGTTAAGTGGTGTTGAGTACAATGGAAAGAAACATCTCACCCCTATAAAGATAAATTGCCTTGATTGGTCTGAATACTTGAAATGTTCCTTGAACAAACTGATATTTGATGAGCCTTTTATTACACTCTTAAAGTTGATGCAAGTTCAACACTCAGCTCCTTTGTCAGTAGCTCAAGACTGGTGGTGTCAGTGTAATCCCCACCTTAAAGTCCTAAATGCTCTCAAAGATGTTTGAAATAGGGATGCCATTCACATAACAATATGTACGCATTCCATGTTCAACATGTATATAGAATTAGTAGATTTTGTTGTTTTGTTTGTTTGTTTTTGTAGCACACCAAAACTCATTTAATGTGCGCCGTAACAGGTGATGTCCAGTAATGCTGTTAGCTCTGCCATTGCTGCCCTGTCACCAGGAGGAGTCCTTATGCAAACCTCTACTCAACAGACCATGAATCGTGAGCAAACCTACACACACACACACACACAAACGCTCAGCCTTTCTTCCTATCCTCCTTTCCCATATCTCTTCTTCATTAGCCAGCTCCCTAAAAAACATTTAACGGTCTAACTGGTTAAACAAGACAATATGATTTCTGGCTGGCTTTCTATTCTCCTAAGATCTCAAATGGTTATGGTTATGGTATTTGACAGATGTTTTTGTCCAAAGCCAATGAGTTACACGGTTCTGTGAACACACATTAACACTCATACCTGATTACAGTGATATTTTCAGTTGCCCACAGTGATTATCAGTGTGCCAGTACACAGTGTTTTATACTTAAATGCTTTGTTTGATATATAGTTGCTGCGTGCGCGTGTGTGTCTTTCAGAGCTGGTGCCCAGTGATGTGCAGGGTGAGTTGAAACAGTTGTACACAGCTGCAGGAGAGCTTCTGAGGCACTTCTGGACCTGTTTCCCTGTCAACACACCCTTCTTAGAAGAAAAAGTAAGACCAGCCCACCAGCCAGTAGAGCTACATTTAGTGTGAATATAATATAGCATAATAATAGAATATAGAAAATTATCATAAGAAACATTCACTAATCTGAACAACCAGGAAATTAGTAAATTAGTTTTGTTTGTCCTTCACAGGTGGTGAAGATGAGATCAAACTTGGAAAGATTTCAGATGGCGAAGCTCCGTCCTTTTCAGGAAAAAATCCAACGGCAGTACTTGAGCACTAACGTAAGGCCCAACTCTGTTCATGCTGTATGATAAAAAGCCTTGTAAATGTTAAAACTAAAACTCTGCAGGTGGTCATCAATATGGTATTTTTCACTTGCATTCCTGAGACATTCTGTCTATATTCACCAATAGTGATGACCCAGAGATATGCTGTAGCTTCAGACATCCCGAGAATAGTTTTTTCAAAAATATACATTCCCAGCTTCAAAAAACCAACCTCTCTGTTTCTCTGAAAATAAGTGAAAAAATGACAGGGAGTAGAACCTCATACCAGTTCCTTTGCTTACCTGTGCCCTACATGCTTACCTGTGCCCATCCCTCTAGATCACAGGGCACCTGGAGGACATGCTGCAGGCTGCCTACAACAAGTTCCATGCTTGGCAGACTCGGCGGATGATGCGAAAAACCTGAAGGACTCGTGGCACGTGGGCTGTATTATGTTAACACCACGGGACGACTTAGAATGATGGAGACGGATGGTGGACAGAGAAGTAGTAGAGGAAAAAAAGAGAGGATGGGAGAGAATGGGAAGGGAGGGGGGTGAAGACAGAACTCTCCTGAGGCTTTCTAGCCTGCTGGGATGAGGCTTCCGACGTTGACCTCTCCTGAAGGGAGGGTTGGGGGGGGGGTGGGCGGGCGGTTGTGGGTATGTGGACATGGATGGCGGTTTGTTACCTCCCTGTTGACCCAGAAGATGGCAACTGTGGTGACCATCCACAACTGTACTTCTGTTATGTTTGTTCCCTTTTTTTCCCCTCCACTTTTTTGTTGAGGAGGTTGTTTGGCACCTGGTCAAACCTGTGATGTGACGTGACGTCACCAGGCCTGCCGCAAGACAGTGTTGTATCACGACCAAACTGCTGGGTTTTCTGAAATAATTGGGTGGATTCTCAGGAAATACGGACATGCAATGCAAAAGGACAAATGACTGGGTTATGGAGCACAACATTGTGGTGCCCCATGATGGAGGACTAATTAAAAAAAAAATGTGACAAGTTTAATGCAAAACAGTGTAGTCCTCTCTAATAGTATTTCCTGGGTTGTTGAAACCCGCTCCCAAGGCTTTGGGCTACAGAGGGAGTTGATGAAAGCAATACCAAATGTACTACATGACAGTATGTGTGTGTATGTGTGGTGTGGCTGAAACACACTGCCAATGCACTGTTTTTTTTTTCTAAACATCTGCACATTTTAGCTGCACTGAGGAAGTTCTGGATGTTGCTGAAAAATGCTAAATAAAATAATACAAATGATACATATGTGTGTGTGTGTTTGAAGTAAGTGTTCTGTTCTGAAACAAGACTGATGCCAGTATTTTCTTAACTTTGACGTAACATGCTAACGATTACAGGATTGTGAGTACAGTTGTATTCCTTGTTGTACATGATGAGCTATTTTTCTCATCACTATAAATGAGCAAAAATCCTGCCTTTGTATAGTGAATCTATGCACTGGTTGGCGTAGACTAGACCATACTATTATGATTTTAGGGGTGGCAGCATTTCCCTCTAGATTATCTGTACAGCCAAGGATTTTCATGATCATGATGAAAATGGTTGCACTGCAGTCCTTTGCACTGACATTGTCTGGTAGGTAATTTTGTTGACCACTGCAGACCATGCCTGGGTCCCTAGAGCTTCTCAAGTTTCAATCAATACAAGAGCCCTAATGGATGCTGTAAGTGCATGGATATAGCGCTCTGAAAATGCGCCTGAATCTTAGATGAACAACACCCATTAGTTTATTTTCTTTTCATGAAAGCTACTCTCACAAGCACTGTTAGGATCAGTCGAAATGTATGAGTCTTTGTATATGACTGGACCAGAACTACAAACTACTATCATGTACACTGGGCAAAACGTTCCGTTCACTATAAATTAGTGCGCAGTTCCCTTCAAAAAGTAGTACCGGTTGAAGCGAAGCAATGCGCGAGGCGAAGTATCCCATTTCAACTTTCGCTATCGCTACTGTCAAATATTGACAGCCCGACCGACCTACCATGGACGGTATGTCTGTGCAGCCCCTGTAAACCTGGACCTTGAGATGACACAAATCCAACATCGTGGACAGTAACACCAGGTTTGTTTACAACAAACTGTGAATCGATTTAAAGCTTTAGTTACTAATTTCTTGCATGCTAGCCTCGAAGTGACTACGAACGTGAGGCTACTGTGAAGGAACCAAGTTAAGTGACTACCGAGCTGAGATGTGGAAATAAATTGGAGCACAGTAGAAGCTAGCTAATAAACCAACTAACTTTTAGCACATGTTAATGGACTACTTTAGTAGGTAACTTGTCAGAGTAACATTCAGTATTTTGAGTAAGTTATTGAAGTTACTGTAATCTCAGTACGGCACTAACGTTACTTCTAGCGAACGCACTCTGGCAGAAGTATGAGTCCCGTGACGCTGGGTCATGCTGTTTCATGCTAAGTAGTCAACACTCAGCAACCGGTAGAACCATACGAACTTGTACAAAACTTGTTACCGTTTTTTTTGTTCATGTACGGATTTCTCATTGACATTGAGTCGACAACTTGATTTTACGTCCAAACTATTTAAAAACAAGTTGCTTCATCTTGGTAGCTAACCAGCATGTCGATGATGGCTGAGCACCAGCCGTGCCCTGGAATGTGTGGGTTTGCTGTCAGTTTTTCATATTGTTGTGAGTTGACATAATCTTTACATTGTCACTTTGTTACTTAATACGTAATAAAGTTAGTTCCTTTCTAACATTGTTACCTTTCAACTGTATTGTGTATGCACCATTCGAGACGAGTATGGCCCACTTCATAAACGACTGAATTAGTAGATGAGTTTACATTAATCTTGTCAGAAGGGGTGCTTTACATATGGCAATATAGCTTAACTTCTGTCACTGTTGTGTGTGTGTGTGTGTGTGTGTGTGTGTACCGGTATATACTAAGTTGGTGCCTTGTCCTTTAAAAAAGCTATTGTTCAGCAGCTGAGAGGAGAAATCAAGGGTGGTCATGCGTTTGCAATTGAATTGAGAATGTTTTGGATCATATGACGGTGGGCAGCTGGTGATGGTCTGAGAACAAAGGTAGTCTCATGTTCTGAATGAAAGACAGATATCAGATAGAGGGGCTGTGGGCTCCTGTGCTTTCTCTTTTCTTCTTTGCCGTGACTCAGACTGACACTCAGTTTTCAAAACAAGATGCCCTAAGCTCTGCAAGACTCATTTATACATTTTACATATCCTAACAAGGTAAAAGTGCAGGGAATTTAATGTAAATAGATTCAGAGGAGACTCTTTCTCCAACATTCACTTAAATATTTTTGTTTTTCTCAGCTCTGCAGGATGATTCCTGTTCTTCCAGAGTCCTGCACTCATGTCCTTGCCGAGTTTGACTGCCTGGACCCCTTACTCTCTGCCCTGCGCCTGGACTCAGGCAGACTTAAGGTACCATCTTCACCTTGTCCATCGTTTATCCATCGTACCGACTCTGTCAACCTCTTCAGTCTGTATACATTTTGCGGTGGAAAAGTTCCGCCTTTTAAAATCAGGTGTAGCCTAATCCGAATCATAGTTAAAACCATCAATTAAACAACAGAATCAGTAGGATACCAGTTTTGTTTCATTGTACCAGGCCTACTGTATGTCAAAAGCAGGCTTGGATGAAGCTGGGAAGGATTAAACACACGGTTTCCACACCGTGGTAATCAACCGTGATAATCATGATATTTGAAATGAAAACGGTAATTGTTATCGTCAACATTTTTATTGCGGTTTACCATGAATCGTTACATCCCTACTCATCAACCTTAATAAATAGCCTAGAATTTACTGATTGCTTATCCATGTCAAGGTGTTAACATTGTCTTTGATGTGTATGTGTTCTTCAGTAGCAAAGCTCCACTCCAATTGTTGTGTCATGAAAATTCAATTTAATCCCTCTACGTTCATCATTTGTTGATGAAATTACACAAATAGGGATAACTACTTTAAGCTTTGATTGTGCCTTATGGGAAAATATACAGCAAACAAAGCTGAATGCATATCTGGTCCCTCAAGACTAGCAGCCCTTGTAGAAATTACTTTCAACGAGTGGTGTTGATATATACTTTTATGCTGGATAGTTTGAGGTATATTTAGAGAAATTTTGCCTAGTGAATTCCTAGGCTGTGTTGGCTCTTGTTTACCTTCTGATGAATCTGGGTTACTTAGTTAATGTTTAGCCGAAGCCTGGGCCACATTGTGGATCATTGTGTGTGTGTGTGTGTGTGTGTGTGTGTCTGAGCATGTCCCTTTCCATTTTGTTTTTGGGTGTATGTGCATGTGTACACGTGTTTACATGTGTGTCTGTGCGTTTGTGTGTTGCAGTGCACATGTCTGGCAGTGTCCAGGAAGTGGCTTGCTCTGGGGACTTCTGCAGGGGGTCTGCATCTCATTCAGAGAGAAGGCTGGAAGCAGAGACTCATCCTCACACACAAGGTGATTCTAGTAGATATTAGTGTATTTGTATGTGTTGTTAGTATTTACAAAAACTTACTCCTAACCAATTATATGCCATCTTATCACTGAATAACTTCACAGACTTGTGTACACAAGTATACTTGGCCTAGAAACCTGATTCAGTGGCAGCCGTAGCCTACTGGTTAGGGCTTCGGGCTTGGAACCGAAGGGTTCCCGGTTCGATCCCCGACCAGTGGGAACGGCTGAAGTGCCCTTGAGCAAGGCACCTAACCCCTCACTGCTCCCTGAGCGCTGCTGTAGCAAGGCAGCTCACTGCTCCGGGTTAGTGTGTGCTTCACCTCACTGTGTGTTCACTACACAGCACCATGTCAGATGTCAGCACTCTGTGTGTTCACTATTTCATGAATGGGATAAATGCAGAGACCAAATGCCTTGTATACACAAGTATACTTGGCCTAGAAATCAGATTTACATTTATAGATAGACAAATCAGATTCTGCATCATGCATTCTGTTCATTTGGCAATCTGGAGTATATATTTAGGCCTATGTTTTTTTTAAATTTGACTATGCATTTCTGTTAATGAGTCGTCATCTCATAAGCCTATTTGCTGCGTTATCAGGAAGGATCCATCACTCAGGTAGCATGCTGCCCTCACGATGAAGACTTTATCGCTGTTGCGACAAGGTAGTTATTTTCACACCACTGTGCCTCCTCCTTTCTCCTCCTCCCTGGGTGATGTTTGTCTATGATGTTTCTATATTGCATTGCAATGAGTACTGCACTGTGTGCATCACTGATAATGTAGCTCACGTCTTTTTGTGTTATTGTAGCGGTTCTGGCATGTGTTCATGTTGGTTGTGCATGTTGGTGTTTCCATGTGCGTATTTGGGCTGCTTCTTTTGATCTGGTGTGTGAGTGTGTGCGTGTGCGTGTGCGTGTGCGTGTGCGTGTGCGTGTGCGTGTGCGTGTGTGTGTGTGTGTGTGTGTGTGTGTGTGATAGTCAGGGGGTGGTTGGTGGTGAATTCACTAACTGGCCCTGCTGGATGCAACAGCATGATATATGTGTATTGACTGTGACAAGTCAGGATGTGTTTGTGCATGTATTAATTGCTTTGTGTGTGTGTGTGTGTGTGTGTGTGTGTGTGTGTGACAGTCAGGGGGTGGTGGTTGTGTGGGAGCTGCAGCTAGAGCGGCGGGGTCGGCCCGAGCGAGCGTGCGTGTCCTGGGAGCATCGTGGCCAGGCCGTCACTGCCCTGTGCTGGGATACCGCCGCCCTGCGCGTCTTTGCCGGGGACGCCGGGGGGAAGGTGTCTTTCATCCGCGCCGCCTCCTCCAAACTTGGAAAGGTAACGGTGCGAGCATTGGGTGGCAGGGCTAATGCGGGAGTGAGTGCTCATTGAAGGTCTTGAATGGTTGTGACTGAATAATTACTTTACTCCTACAGTGCTATGGGCAGTTGTTTGCTATGGTGTTTTGTATTACAGTGTGTGCTTATAATTGTGCTATATTTGGGAGCATGTTTGTACTTGTGTTTGTCCGAAATATTGAAATGATGCTGAAATTAGTTTTTGCGGACTTGTGTAAGGAGTGTTTATTAATCTTCTCATACTAATACATTTGTGTGTGCTTTGTTGTGTGTGTGTGTATGTGCGCGTGCGTGTGTGTGCGTGCATGTATGTGTGTGCACGCATGTGCCTACAGGGCTCTGCATTTGTGATCTTCCCTGTGCAGACAGTCACCACAGTGGACTCCAAGGTGGTACAGATGGGCTACCAGGAGGGCCGGCTGCTCGTGTCCTCCCTGAGTCGCTGCTACCTGTGCGACACAGACAGGTGTGTGTGTGTGTGTGTGTGTCTGTTACTAGTATTACATTAGCCAATAATTATGTTGATATCTTTCTACCTCTGCCCCTCGAAACAACCTCACTCTGTTTGGCAGGAAGTGGTGTGTGTCAGAGGCAGCACACTTTATTTGACTCTGAAAGACATTTGACTTGGGTTGTGTAATCATTGTAACTACTGTAAATGTAACGTTTTAAAAGTACAAAGTCTCTCTATGTCTCTCTTTTTGGGTTCTGTCTTTCGTTCTTCCAGAGAGAAGTTCTGGCGAGTAGGTAATAAAGAACGTGACGGGGAGTACGGCGCGTGTTTCCTGTCCCAGGCGCGGGGCGCTGGGGGAAGTCCTCCCCCACTTCTGTACTGTGCCCGGCCTGGATCACGTGTGTGGGAGGCCAGCTTTGGTGGGGAAGTACAGAGCACACACCAGTTCAAACAGCTGCTCGCCTGCCCAGCCGTGCCCCTCATCACCCACAAGTACGCAGCTCTGTGTGTGTGTGTGTGTGAGTGCGCGCGTGTGCGTGTGTGTGCACATGTGTGTGTGTGTGTGTGTGTGTGTGTGTGAGTGCGCGCGTGTGCGTGTGTGTGTGTGTGTGTGTGTGTGTGTGTGTGTGTGTGTGTGTGTGTGTGGTGCCAGCTTGGGTGGGCAGATGAAAAGAACTCACCTACATCACAAGTGTGCATCTTTGTGTGTGTGTGTGTGTGTGTGTGTGTGTGCTTGTCTCAGCACCATGTCAGATGTACGTAGGTGTAGACTTGACTAGACGTAGACTTGTTTGCTGCGCTAGATCCATCCCAGTGCAGTGTAATAGTGTAGCAGTGCATCTGTGTTTCTGTGAACGCTTGTTGGAGTGAGCAGATATGCATGTTTACCCTGCTTTGTCTCGAGGGCAAAACAGTTATGCTTTGCAATAGAGTCTGTTTGCATTCCTTTTCCAAAATATTCCTACCAGGAAATGGATGTCATCTCAACTGACCACATCTGAAATAATCAAGGTGTTTTTGTTGTTTCTCACAGGCATGAGTCACACTATAACCCCAACCAGAAAAGCCCTCAATCCCTGGCCTTCCCAAAGCTGATACAACTCGGGTAAAAACACCAAATCATTCATCTAAACTACTGGATGCAGTATAGTGTAAAAATGCATTGAATGGATAGATCAGATCACAAAAAGTGGAGAATCATTAGACAGTCACAGGTCTAATCTTGCTTATGGAGGATTTGAGAAAGTGTGGGACCTCTTCTGATTGTGATTGTGTGTGTGTGTGTGTGTGTGTGTGTGTGTGTGTGTGTGTGTGTGTGTGTGTGTGTGTGTGTGTGTGTGTGTGCGTGTGCGCATGCGCAGGGATCAACACCTTCTGACCTGGACTGAGTCTGCCATCTATATCTTTACACCTCAGAGTGACCAAGTGCTCTTATGGACCGAAGTCAAAGGTCAGAGTCTCCCTGATTCTGTGTTATATTTAACAACGCTTTAACAACACTAGGGATGTAACGATTACCGGTATATTGGTAAACCGCGATAAAAATTTTGACGATAACAATTATCGTTTTCTTTTGAAATATCATAGATAGATAGATAGATAGATAGATAGAAACAAAAATGAAACAAAACTGGTACCCTACTGATTCTGTTTTCTAATTGAAGGTTTTAACTGTGATTCGGATTAGGCTACACCTGATTTTAAAAGGTGGAACATTTTCACCGCAAAACGTGCACTGTATCATTTAGCCACTCTGCATCTTTTTATGTTCACGTCCACATGAAATCCATTCCACTCACGTTATCAAGAGAACGCCGTAGCCTAAAGTTTTAGTTTGAACACTTACTTTGGTCTCACTCATTGGATCCAAATAACAGAAATAGCAAACTCCAAGTCATGGTAGGGTAAGTTACCGGTAGGGTAACCGGTAAGTTAAGCTATAAACACATAGCCAATTTAATATGAAAAAGTGAACGGGACACATTTTGAAACTATTTCAGCTTTTGTAGGCCTATCAGTGCTTTCTGAACATATTGAACACACTTTTAAGAACACTGTGATGATACCGAAAACCGTGATAATTTTGGTCACTATAACCGTGAGGTTAAATTTTCATACATTTTTTCATATATTTCATCTCTAAACAACACTTTAACAACACTTTAATGCTCTGATTTTGTGTTATATTTAACAACGCTTTAGCAACGCTTTAACAACGCCTTAATGCTCTGATTCTGTGTTATATTTAACAACACTTTAACAATGCTTTAACAACGCTTTAATGCTCTGATTCTGTGTTATATTTAACAATGCTTTAACAACGCTTTAATGCTCAGTCAGGGTCTCCCTGATTCTGTGTTATATTTAACAACCCTTTAACAACGCCTTAATGCTCTGATTCTGTGTTATATTTAACAACGCTTTAATGCTCTGTCAAGCCGCTTGGTATAGAAGGCCTTGTACTACTAAATCTAAATTTTTAAAAATAATAATAACTTCACCCAATTGATCTGTCTGTGCCAGTTGGTTGAAGTATGTATGGTATATAGAAGAACATGCTGTATGGCAGTGTTATTATTGTCTCAAGAAATTAATGCACAAGATTATTTCCTCTTTGTTTTGTTTTCTTGGCATGACCATTAAAGGGTTAAAGGTACATTTTACCAGGATCTACACCTTTACTACACCTTTAAAACACCTTTTCAACAGATTGGAGTGTCTGATATACATGGCATTATTTTTTTAGTATTGGCCATTGGTAGTGTATGTTGCTACTTCTTGTTCTTCCTGTGGTCATTGTGTAAGTGAGTTTGTTTTGTGTCTGTAGGCATCGTGGACGTGGCAGTGTTCCGCAGCGAGCTCTTCTGTCTTTATGGCGATGGGCGCTTGTCCCACTTCTCGGTGCTGTCAGCCGAGCGTTGCGTGGAGCGGTTGCTACGGCGTGAGGCTTGGACCCTGGCAGCCACTGTCTGCTGCATGTTCCAGCACGCTGTTGCATCCGGCAGGGTTAGTTAGCAAACACATACACACACACACACACACACACACACACACACGCCGCCATGTCCAAAAATGACATTACCTGTGGGCCTGCACATACACACAGAAACAGAGATAATTCCATTTTTCACTCAGGCACACACATGCATTAGCAATATAGCATATAGCATTTGCATTGTACTGTAAGTATAATGTGAACTTACATTTGAGTTCCTATAAATGTTTTAATTTGATAGTAATTTGATAATAATAATCTCTCACTGCTGCACTGCCCCACTCAACAGGCCAGGAAGTCTGTTCCCATGGACCGTCTGGAGAACCTCAAGGCTCAGCTCAGCTCCGCCTCACACCTGGAGCTGATTGGCCAGCTGGAGGAAGTCATCTCCAAGCTGGAGCCTTTAGACTCCGCCTGCAGTAGTCGCCGGAGCAGTATCTCCTCCCATGTGAGTGGTGTTTGGTCATTGGTCAGATAAGCCACTCTGTTGTATCTTGAAAATCTGGACTGAGTTTTGCTTGTCAATTGGCCCAAAGCTTGTGAAGTCATGTGCGATGTGTACACTTCACTTCGTAGCACCTCAAGAGAAGAAGAGGTATTATAATGGCTATGCTTTCCCCTCTTGTGTTAGTGGAGCATCTTTCAACCTGTTTACACGACAACGCTTATGGGTGAAAAGTCTGAAAACGACAAAATATTTTATTAGGTGTGCCTTTCGTTAGACGGTGATGGCGTTTTGGGGCTTAAAAGCGTAAAAAAGTGAAACCACCCTCCAGAGTGGAAATCTTAAAAAAACGCTCCAACGCCGCGTTCCCGTCTAAAGGGTAAAAACGCAAAAGTCTGTTCTGATCTGCTCACAGTGGCTCTCATCGCATACGCGTTTACACTGCCACCTAGCCACCTGGGGTGCATACTACATCAAATTTCACACACTTTTGCGTCACCATATGCACGCAGATTTCCCCCAAAAAACCCTTGTCTAAACGCGGAATAAAAAGTGAGAACACAACGCCACTTTTGCATCGTTTCCGTCTAAACATAGCCTTTGATTGCTAATTTCAGCTTTAGATGGTGCGTAGTGCTTGTTACGTTAGATTTGGGTTGCAACGACAAACTGCACTGTGGTAAATGCGCAGAAGAAAGGGAGGGAGGCCTATGTAAAATATGCCATACATTAAATCACTTTTTATATTATGGATGTACATTTGAGTTAAAGGAACCATATGTAAGATTGTGGCCAAAACTGGTACTGCAATCACTTTCAAATCACTGTAGAGCGGTGTATCCCCTCCCCCTCCCCCCTGACTTGAGGTTGCCAACCCGGATGCCGAAACACTACTGACTTCGTGATTAGTACATAGGTGGAGGGTGGCGCATCAGGCCAAAACAGAACATGACATGACAAAACACAACATCAACATCAGTTGAGGGCTGCACTTTTTAAATGACGATATCCTGGCCGGACTGCTGTTATCAGTGATATACGTGTTTGAAATGAACATGATTTCTTAATGTCTTGTGACATATCAGGGCCATTTTATGATTCATTGAAATTCATTTCTTACATATGGTTCCTTTAAAATGTGTTGTTTATGTGTCCTTCAGGAGAGCTTCAATGTTTTGGACTGTGGCATCTACCGGGTCATCAGCCGCAGAGGAAGCCAGTCAGACGAGGACACCAGCTCCCTGGTTAGCCAATCGATGCTTGAGGAGGAGCGGCTGAAGGAGTTTAGTTTTACACAGGAGGAGGAGCCAGGGGAGCAGGGTAAGGGCGGGGCCTCTGACAGAGCCGCCTCTTAAAGGGACACACACCCTTTTAAACCCCTACCCCCACCTTTGTCTCAGGAGCTAGAGTTCTGACCTGATAAATTTGAGAGATTGCAGGTCTTAATGCCTTAAAATATTTTAAAAGGCTACAAAAAAGCTTTTTATATTTTTGTTACAAAATAGTTTAAAATACTTTCTGACATTATATCAGTGAGCCATTTACATGAGCCAATGTCCTGGTGCATAACTGTTAAAAAGTAATTTGGGGAAATTGTTGCATGAGATTAAATTTCGAAGGCAGCTGAAATAAAAAGACATAAACCAAAGGCCAGTGAGGTTTTCATTATACACGTATTCCACTGTTGTCACCTGTGCCTCCTCATTCTGTAGTTGGTTTGGATTGCTCCTTGTCTTGCATCCACAGCACATGCATGTTTGCAGTAGACTTGCTCAAATCCTCAAGTGTGAGGTAAAGCTTCACTGGCATTGCTACAACTGCTTGTCTCATCTCATCTCACTCTTATTTTGCCTTCCATGTTTTCCCCTTTTCCCTTCCCCTCATCACCGCTCCTCCTGTCGGTCTTTTATTTCTCTTTCGCTTCCGCTCTTCTCTTCTTTCCTCTCTCCTCCCTTTTCTTCTTTTCTTTCTGTTCTCGGTCCTCTCTTCCCATTTCTCTTCTCCACTTTTCTTCTTCTTTTCCCCTCCTCTTTCTTCACTTTTTCGCTCCTCTCCCTTCTCCTCTCATACCCCATGATTTCCCCATCATGCCCTGGGGCTCAGAGGGCCATCAAGGAGAGCGGGTGGAGGCGGAGCGTGTGGAGCCTGGGCTGCAGTTTCACCTCCCTCTGTCATTCCGCCCCAAACCACCACGCATTGCCCTGCAGGCCGTCCGAGACAGGTGATACACACACGCACATGCGCACACACACCACACACACTCTCATACACTTTCACAAGCACACAGACATAAACCACCACAAACTCTGATACACACACGCACATCCGCGCACACACACCACACACACTCTTACAAACACAAAGACGTCAACCACCAAAAACTCTGACAGGTAGCATATACAAATACTGTATATAGGCCCTAATTTAATTTATGGATTAAACAAAAAATATCTAAAGCTAATTTAATAACTTAAATCGTTTTGCTAATTTAATGCCATTAACAAGATTTTAAGTGCAGATATGGGTGAGTTGGTGTAAGCCTCCACACACCACATGACACACCACAGCTTTAGTTTACGCAATAGACATTTTGCTTATTGGCCGTCACTCGTCATTGAAATCACGGCTCTTAATCACACACAAACAGAAAACACACAAAACTAAAAAATCTATTAACATATTCGCACCCACACTCTCAAAGGGAGGCAAGACTCAGAATGTCACACTCACACACACATCTACAGCTTTCTATAGCCTCAAACATTACACTGCAGACCACTGAAGAAAGGTAACTCACGCACACATTCATTTCACCACATATATAAAGCATAAAAATGCAAGTGCACTCGTGATATGCTTACTACATACACACACCCACATACATAAATAATAGATGATTGATTCTCAGCTTTGAAACAGACCCCTCTAGACCCATACACACCACATACCCAAAATTCTGAATCTATTTAGCCTTTTAAAATTTCTAAAGAGTCTGGTAAGGGAAATGTTTCAGCAGTATGTGCCCTCTTGGGATAAAGACTAATTTATAGTCTAACTTATATGTGGATTATTTTGCATATATTTACACACACACAGTGCCATATTGGTACACAGAGGAGAGCAAAGACACAGCAAAACATCCAAGGAAAAATAAAGACAAAAATAAAAATACGTTAAACAGGAGTCTTTATTTCCAGTACCTGCTCAGTACTAGGCAGAGGAGTTCAGCAGAGGAAAGGGAAATTATATACTTCTCTACTTTTGTGTCTTTGTCAAACATCTGGCAGTGAAAGGCTTAGTGGTGAGGTCTAACAAAGAGAGATAGAGAGAGAAACAGAGAAGTGAAACTGATTCGCCCTGAGCCTTCTGGTGACTGACCCTCAGAATAGCGCAGAATAGTGTTTGGGCTTCCTCTTTCACGCCATGCACATGGCACCTATATAAATGCATCACTTCCATTCACCAAGGTCTACTCACTCACGGGGCTGTCACCCTCGCATGATATGGTATGTACGCAAGATAGTTGGCTTGGTTGGTCATTTGTCATGTTCGATTGACCCTAGATGGATGACTGAGAAGTTCTTTGACCTCATAACATCTGCTAGTTCTCTATACTTGATGTGTTGATATTTGAAACTTCTGTTAGTTGTGTTATTTGAGACGGTGTTGCGCACTAAAAAAGAGAGCATCCTTATTTCCTGTACAGGTTAATGAGTAAACTTGAATTTCCAGTTCTGACTTTTCAATGATCTCAAGTTTCCTCATTTTATTATTTCGCATTTTAATGTGTCCTGTCATGAGGCAATAACTATAGGTCAAACATTTTTCTGGTCCATCGTGACTGTCATTAAAATGTTTATTCTAGAAAAAGCAGAACTTTAGAAATTGCATGTGATTCGGCAGGTACAGTATCATTATGTGTGTGTGTGTGTGTGTGTGTGTGTGTGTGTGTGTGTGTGTGTGTGTGTGTGTGTGTGTGTGTGTGTGTGTGTGTGTGTGTGTGTGTGTGTGTGTGTGTGCTGCAGTGTGTCTAGCTTCGTGAAAAAGACCACAGAGAAGATCAACACCCTTCAGATGAACACTGAACTTTGGCCTCGGCCTGACCTCAGGGAGGGGTCACAGGGTGAGGTCATCACCTCTACTGCCCCATTTCCAGAGGTAGTGGACAACGAGTGAGTTCCCGGCTTATCTTACATGCTCATGTGTTATTACAAAAAGTGGTAAATGTACTGTAACACTAACAAAGTATAATGGATTATTTTGTATTTTTGAATGTATCAGTTTAAGTAAGCAAATATACCCACACATTGAAAACACTGAGGAAGGCTAATATAAATACTGTTTACAGACTATCTTGAACCTCTGTTTTTCTTGTGTACATTTAGATGAGATGTACTTAAAGGTATACTATGCAAGATTTTCACGTTAATATAACCTTTATGAAGCCAATTTGATGGTAAACGAACTTGTAATAGGGGAATTGTTCACCTAGCATAGCCATACAGAATAGCCGTAGCGAGTCGCTAACAAGAGAACCAGCCATGCAACTTCAAGAAAAGTCGACCCGAAGACATCTCGCAAGAATCGTGAAACATTACATTGTCAGTAAATATAGCTCTTTGGAGATTTATTCTTGGAGGTTTATTCTGTTGTTAGTCTTTCGCCTCCACAACAAAAGCTTTTTTATTGTGCACAGGGGGTACAAGCCACGAGAAGTAGGCTATTTACAATGGCAGACTAAAATATAAATATCTCTTGACTCTAGGGGGAGCTCTTCAGTCACCAAAAATACCTGAAACTGCATAGTATAACTCTCAAAAGTAGTTTACTTCATGGATGGACAATGGGTTATGAAAATTAAACTAAAAGCGATACTCTATTAGATATGTAAACTCTGCAATAATCACAGGGGGTGATGCACTATGCACTAAGATGGTGCCCTATAGTAACAGTGGTACTTATTTTATGATTATTGATATATTAAGTGACCATTTTTCTTCCCCAGGCCGTCTGGTGAGCAGTCCAGTGCTGAGAGTGACCTGCAAGAGCTCAGAGCAGCCACCGAGAAAGCCATGTGAGTATCTTAACACACACACACACGCGCACACATACACACATCTGACACATACACACACACACACACGTCTGAAACACACACACTCTCACACACACACACACACACACACATACGCACACACACATGCGCACACACATTGTTCTGTTCAGAAATATCATTATCATACACAGAGAGAGAGAGTCACACACACATATATACCCCATCCCAGCATTCCCCATCACAGCATGGTTGTGTGGTGTAGTCATTCAACAGATGCTCAGGAGCTGCCCCATATTCCCATGCGTGGGGGTACATACACACTGATGGTGTGTTGTCATACACTGCTACTGTGTCCCAGCGTACCGTTATTAGTTTGTGTTGATGAGGTGGATATGAGGAAATCAGTGCGCTGTGGGACATGCACTAAGCATGTGATCATGTATGTCACTCACAGATCACATGTTGATAACAGGATAGACCCTCACAGTCATGTTACTTTGGGCTGAAACCCGTGACCTTATCAGGCATGAGAAGGACAGCACTGCAACAGAGTTACAGCAACATGATTAGGGGTGTCTTCTGCCACCACATTTACTCATCGTAAGTAGTCTAATGGGTCCCGAGACACTAGCGCTGTGACTGATTTGGAGCATTAACTCCACTGGTCAGTTCAGTGTGAAGTGTGCAAATGGCCACCCTTAGTTATGCACTGGATAGTGTCTGCTATCAGGGTTGGTTGCCATGCTACATGAGATGAAGGGGGATGAGTGTTTTATCATATGTGGGCAGTCGTGGCCTACTGGTTAGGGTTTAGGGCTTTTAACTGGAGGGTTGCCAAATTCCTTGTGTACGCAAGTATGTTTTGGCCAAGAAACCTGATTTACATTTACATTTACATGTGTGTAGTTATGCAAAGGAATCCAGGTGGTGTGTCACAATCACAAGTTCAAAATATTAAATTCTGATTTTATTTGTTCTCTATGAATCACTTTTTTCAATATTACCTGTGCGGTTTGTTTTAATGAAAGCATGTAAAAAGTGCTAGTAAATGAAAGTATGTATTTAGATAAGTTTTATATTCGGCAAGTGCCTTGTGTGTTGTCCTGAACAGAGCCCAGGTCCAGGATCTGCAGGTTCTGTTGGATCCAGCCAGCCTGGAGGAGGCTCTGCTGGAGTGGCTGCCGGTGCTGGAGCGGGTTTTGGGCCCAGAGGACCTCACAGAACCGGACCAGGAGCAGCAGGAGGAAGATGGCGAGGAGGAGGGGGAGGAGGAGGAAGGAATAGTGGAGAGAGAGCTGGAGGTTCTGTCCTGTTCTGCCGCTCAGCATTCCGAAGGAGTCACAGGGTCAATGAGGAGGGGATCTGAGGACCCTAAACTACTGGCGGCCGAGGAGGACCTACGGGAGACCGGTATCTCCAAGCAGCAGCACAGAGACGGCGAGCTGATCCGACTGCTCGCGTCGCGACCCTTGCCCTCTGACCTGCATGCTGACGTCACCCAGCTGACCTCTCTTTGCCTGGACGTGGGCTGCGTGAGCCGACGAGCCAAAGCGACGGGAGAGAGGGAAGAGGGAGGAGGAGGAGGCGAGAGTGTGTGTGTGGAGAGTGTGTGTGTTTTTCTGAGACGTTATTTTTTCCTGCTGGATCAGGAGCATACGCGCAGGGTGTGTTTGCAAAGATACAGACAGCATCCCGAGGTCCTAGAGGATTTCATCGCAGGGATGTTAGGTAAGGATTCCAAGTCTTCTTTTTGTGTGTTTTCAAATGTGCACACAGGGTGGAACATTTTTGATTTTTTTTTTCTTTTTTTTTCAGTGACTTTGATAGGTTTTGTCATTAGGTTATTCACAAGTTACAATACAAATGACCACTACAATAGCAAATTGGTAAAAGGTGTGTGTATGTGTGTGTTTTGACAGAATATACTCAGTCCAGTAAGGTGGTGGAGGTGATCCAGAAGGGGGATCTGCTGAAGTCCCTGAGGAGTCTGAGAGAACTCCAGCCCTGGAACACCCCCCTGCTCCTGTCCCACCTCTACAGGTGTGTGTGTGTGTGTGTGTGTGTGTGTGTGTGTGTGTGTGTGTGTGTGTGTGTGTGTGTGTGTGTGTGTGTGTGTGTGTGTGTGTTACTACCAATACACCCCCCTGCTCCTGTCCCACCTCTACAGGTGTGTGTGTGTGCTACTACCAATACACCCCCCTGCTCCTGTCCCACCTCTACAGGTGTGTGTGCTACTACCAATACACCCCCCTGCTCCTGTCCCACCTCTACCTGTGTGTGTGTGTGTGCTACTACCAATACACCCCCCTGCTCCTGTCCCACCTCTACAGGTGTGTGTGCTACTACCAATACACCCCCCTGCTCCTGTCCCACCTCTACCTGTGTGTGTGTGTGTGTGCTACTACCAATACACCCCCCTGCTCCTGTCCCACCTCTACAGGTGTGTGTGTGTGCGCTACCAATACACTCACCTGCTTCTGTTCCCTCATTCTATATATAGATATAGATATATAATATATATAAAATACATCCATACATAAACATTACATGAAAGACATAACTGTATGAAGGACGGTTGGGATGGTAGTTGAGAACTAAATGTGAGTGTGTGTTAATTAATGACTGCAATGGAATAATTGTAGCCATACAAAAGGGGCATAGTACGTGTTAGCTGGCTGTTTCTGTTTTGTCTGTTATTTCACACATCTCCTCCTCCTCTTCTCCAGACTGTATGAGAAGCACGGGGAGCTGGCCGTTCGCTCCTTCTCCCAGTTCTATCCCACAATCCTCCCTTCTGACGTGCTGGCCATGGCCCAGCGCAGCCACTTCCTGCCTTATCTGGACAACCTGGTGCAGTCCCGCACGGAGGAGCAAAGGTGAGAGTGCTCATAGCTCACCTGCAAGAGCTCAGAGTGGAGGTGTATTCAAAATAGCCAAAAAAAGGCAAACATTTGCAAATGGTTTTGCGTTTGCTTTGACTTCACATGGAAGTTCACACACAAGTGTAAGGAGGTAGTTATTGGCGAGCAATCATAGCTGCTACACTAAGGGTTATCTTTTTAATAGAGCAATTTGGAATTTTTCAATTTCTAAAGCTGAAAGAAAATGCATTTGCTGTGAAAGTTTGCCTCTTTTTGCCATTTGTTTAGTGCATAACAGGGTGAAGGGTACAGACTTGGCTTTGGTGCAAAGTTACTGTAGATACACGTAACATGCTGTTTCCCATAGAGAGTGTCAGTGAGTCCTCAGCTCAAGTTACATATAGTTTTGTAAGACCAGGAATGCTATGGTGACTGCCTTTGGATGTGTGTTGGCTAATGTGGCTTAAATGTGGTTATGAATGATTAAAGGGGTAACTGAGTGAACATTTTCAGAGCAGACCAGTGCCGTGTGACATAACGGTACAACTGGCCATGGGTGACCACTGAATTGCTCCAATTCTATTCCACAGACTGGCTTTCCTTGGGTCCCTGCTACAGCCTGAAACCCTGCGACAGGATTGGCTGGAGCTGGCCCTTTCGCACGATGCACCTCAAAGGAGTGATACTTTAACAGCTGATGGACAACCACGGTACACTCTCCAAAAACTCCACATTCCATGATTCAGGATAAATTGACAGCACACTGCTGATTTTTCCTTATTTTTTATTTTATTATGATCACATGTTCATTAGTTCTTGCATTAGCATTTGCATTTTTTTCCCTAATTTAGTGTGTTATTCCAATGTTGCACTTACTCCCAGTTCATATTGTCAGGCACTGTGTCTTTCTGTCCTCTAGGTGGCACTCTCATTATTTCAGCTGGGGGTATGGGCGCCTCCTCTCCCTCCTGATCCGTCAGCCGGGTGACCTGGCTTCCAAACAGAAGATGCTGGAGACATGCAGAAACCATGGGTGAGAGAACATCTGATGTTGGTGTTAATTAATGACTGCATTAAGTGCACGGGTTTGTATGCCTTTTAGGTGTTTCATTTGCTAGTTTTAGACCAAAGCTCTGGCAATCTGCATCATGACTCTATCAGGACAAAAGTGTGCAGTATGCAAATGTGTGAGTAACATTAAAAAGAAACCTGAAATACAGCTGTTTGAGTGTCAGCTCTGAAAGCCCAACTTGTGGATTCTCCTGCTTTTCTCAGCTACTGGACAGGCTACCTGCAGCTGTGCAGTGAGCTACAGCGCCGCCCAGAGGCCTTTGCTGCTATCTGCAGCCTGGACGACATGAGTCTGTTGGAGGAGCCCAATGGTAAAACCTGTACACAACCCTACCAGCACACTAGTAGTGTCAAAGGTTATACATAGGGAGAGCAAGATACTTCATCAGCCACTTCTGGGAACCCGGATCACACGGGGGGGGGGGGGACTGTTATTTATTCTGCTGCTGTTGGCTGTCTGCTACAGTACGTACGCTCATCCTTATATTATGCAGACAGGAATCGATCCCCATTTCGCACCCATAGACTACGACGAAGTATCTTGCTCCACCTATGTATAATCTTTGGTAGTGTTCACTGGCTTTTAGTCAGAAATTATGTAAATAGTCAGAATTGTGTATTACAATTTGGAGTTATGGTGAATTAATGTAATAGGTTGTATTGTATTGAATTTGAAAACAATGTCTTATATTATATTATATTCAGGGTTCTAAATTAACACCCGCCAACCCGCCAAATGCGTGTTAAAATTTATTTTGGCGGGTGTTAATAAAAACTTACTAGCCAGTTTGGCCAGTGATGCATGAGGCATTACATACATCATACATTAGGCTCTGTTACTTCCTACATTTCCCATGACCACTGTGCCGTAATGCAACGTGATGACGATTCATACGCCCATTGGCTGCGCGCAGTTTGCGGTGATACCAGCGCGAGACAAGTAATCTGCAAGCTGCAGCCAGGGGCTTCTCGCGCGAGAACCCTTGGAAACCAACCATAGACTGTAGGATAGATAGATAGATAGAGATCCCGAACATGAAATTAAGTGTTTGCACTTTCTGTATATATTTTGTGGTATGTATTCATGCCAACAATGTTAATAAAATGATCAAATGCATTCAGTGACACTCATCTCATAAACTCATAATTCTCTTATTTTCACCGGAAAAAATTGGCTAGTAGAAATTCTGACTGGCTACTAACTTTAGAAAGTTATTGGCTGGTGATCAAAAAAGTTCATTTAGAACCCTGAATATATTGTGCATTATATATTATTTTTTTTCTCCATAGTCTATAACTGACCTTGTTTTCTCTGCACATCTCTCTCATCACTTTCTTGTTGTGTGCAGGTATTGTGCCTCAAACTCTAGAGGAGTGGAAGCTGCTTATCCAGCTCTCCCAGCAGAACTGCAGTGGGAGTTTGGAGGCAGCCAGCCTTCTCCAGGCTCGTAATGGCACAAGTGGAGCCTCTAGCACCTGCACTAACAGTAGTAGCACCACTAATGGTAGCAACACAGCTAATGGTACCGCTAATGGTAATGTTAGTAACAGTGCTAATGGAACTGTCTGTGTTGTTGGTACTAGCGATGCTAATGGTGCTAGTGCAACTGGTCCCAGCAGTGCAAATGGAACCAGCTGTGCTAGCAGCTCTAGCAGCGCTAGCGCTACCTGCCCCAGCAGTGCTAATGGTAGTTTAGCTAATGGCTCTGCAGACTGGAGCAGCCAGATCACCCCGGAGACCCTGACTCTCCGACTGGCTCGCGTGGTGGGGCCAGATCGGGCCCTGGAGGCTCTGCAGGAGTGTGGTGTCCAACTGGAGCTTGGGCTCCAGTCCACCCGCATGTGTGACTTGCTGAGGGTGGCAGAGAAGAGGCAGAGGTGAGCCAGAGGGCCCCCTACTGGTGGGCCAGTAGCACTGACAGATAGATTCAGATAAATATTTTACTGATCCCAAGGGAAATGTAGGCATCCCGTCAGTAGCTTACACACACAGAACTAGAGAGCACACAAAGAGAACAAGAGAACACTCCAAAATATTTTTGTCATGCTTTTGAAGTAAAGACGTCATACTGTACTGTACGTCATACTGAAGTAAAGACGTCATACTGTACTGTACTATACATACTTTAAAACATACATACTGTATGTTTTAAAACTGCACCTCCTCACTTCCTTCTTTGTCCTTCTCCTTTTCTCCCCTCTGTCTTCTCTGTAGGGCTCTGATCCACACCATGCTGGAGCGATGCGATCGTTTCCTGTGGTCCCAGCATGCCTAGAGTAGAGGGCTGCCTGCCTGCTGCAATGCTGGTCAGGTTACCCCAGTCAGATAGCTCAACTGTGCCCTGATCCCCAGCCCCATACCCCATACCCCTGCCTCATACCACAGCCAGCCCCATACCCCAGCCTCATACCCCAGCCCCATACCCCAGCCTCATACCTGAGCCTCAGCCTTATACCCCAGCCCCATACCCCAGCCTCATACCCCAGCCTCAGCCTTATATCCCAGCCCCATACCCCAGCCCCATACCCCAGCCTCATACCCCATACCCCTGCCTCATACCCCAGCCAGCCCCATACCCCAGCCTCAGCCTTATACCCCAGCCTCATACCCCAGCCTCATACCCCAGCCCCATACCCCAGCCTCATACCCCAGCCTCAGCCTTATACCCCAGCCCCATACCCCAGCCTCATACCCCAGCACCATACCCCAGCCTCATACCCCATACCCCTGCCTCATACCCCAGCCAGCCCCATACCCCAGCCTCAGCCTTATACCCCAGCCTCATACCCCAGCCCCATACCCCAGCCTCATACCCAGCCTCATACCCCAGCGTCATACCCCAGCGTCATACCCCAGCCTCCCAGAGGAACCCACCCCCCCCGCGCGTCTTCTCTGACACTACAATCATTCCCACTGTATTTCTAAGTACAAATATTGTAAAAAAGTAAAAAAGTAAAAAATCGACAGTATTAACATTTTTTAAAATGATAATGATAATATATATATATATATATATATATAAATGCTTATAATTATTTATCTATTTATCAACATCAGAGGATAATATTTGTATTTGAATCATGGGCCTTAAAACAAATCTTGTTCTTGTGTGAATGTACCTTTACTTTTGCTGGCCAACTGTATTAATCTAACTTGACTAGGAGAGTGGCATCTCACCGTAACACACTGACGTTTCTAATGCCTCACTCGGCCCCTACCCAAAGAGGCGCCTCTGGTTAACTAACGAGGTGTTGCAGGCGTGTAATGTTTTCTAAGATTGTCATTGAAAACATTTATTCTATCTATAAATATCAGGTCTGTCAAGTTTTTATGTGTCTTGGTGTTTTTATTTGGTTGTTTGATACTGCCAGTATTCATTTTTAGGTGTATAAAAAATGCTTAAAGTTGCAATGATCTTAATGAGTTTTATGTTCATGTTGACTATCAAGCCAACATAGGATAGATGTAAAGGATAGGTGATTTATAAAAACAATGTGAATCATAAATGGGATCTTGACCATGGCCCTGACAAACATGAAAGCATAGTTTAAAAAATACACTTTAGTCTTTCAAAAAGCTTGTACCAGAAAAAATAGGTTGTTTTTCTAAATTTCATCATTATGGTGTCACAGAGTACGTACGTCCAAAACTTGGCAGCTTTTTAGATCACAAAAGACCGCCAAATGATGAAGCACTTCTTGGAAATGATGTTTGTGTGATTTTCACAATAAAAGTATAAGAAGTTTGAAGGTGCTGTAAGATGGCATCTCCCCCAGAACAGGTGCTTGAATGACCAGCTGCCATATCAAAAGAGAGCGAGAGTGGTGGGGGGAAAGGAGAAGAGTGCTCGCACAGAATGAGGGGAATAGTAAGAGCAACAGTCAAATTCACCAGTTCCCTCCGAACACAAACACACCCTAGCCCCTCTTCCCTGACCACGTGCTGAAGATTTTCCAGTAATCCGTGCCCCCACCCATACACAGACACACACACACACACACCCCTGTCTTCTTCCAATCTCCCACAGTGGAACCACCTGTCCTATCGATGACACCAGATGCCTTGGCACAAGGTCAGATCAGATAGAGCGCACACACCTGGGCAGCTGGGACAGAGGGAAAAACAGAAGACAAAGTTCAAATTGGAAAGTGAGGAATAGAGAGATGATGTCAGTGGGAAGTCCCTCTTAATTAGCCACATAGCTCAGTGTTGAAGTGTGGGCTCTGAAATAGGTCAAGTGACGCTGATTAGAAGTCAAAACTTTTTTGTCTTAAGTAACGACCCACGCCAGTCCCTCATTGAAACATTGCAGGTGTGAACTGATTATGTGAGGTGTTTTGGTACACAAAGTCAGAATGCTGAAATTGTAATACATAATAATTTTACCATCATTATCAGTTGTACTGTATGGTGCAGCTCACCATCAGTCGATGGTGACATGATATTTAAACTACTGTAGTCCCAAGTTAACGGTTTAAGTAGATTTCAGAGTTGAATGTAAATAATAATTTTGCTGTGTTGTATTTGCTGAAGATTTAATACTCCCTGCTAGTTTTGCACACTACCTTGGATATGGGGCACTAGCGTCTCTTCAGAAGTTTGGCTGAATTGGAGTTTGAAGTGAAAGGTTATTTGGGCAAGAGAGAGAGAGAGAGAAAAGGAACATTCAGTCTTGTTTGATGTTGAACACTTGTCACCAGAGGCAAAGATAACAGGATTCTGCACATATTTCAGGACGCTGCCAGCTTATAAAAGACAACTGTCCAAACCTGGATAGGTATACCTACACACACCCCCTTTCACAAAAGAAAGTGACCTGCACTCTTAAAATGTCAAACATACCGTCATCAAACTTGCACAAGTACTGACCGTAGCCAGAGGAACACTTTTAATTGGCCTCCACAATTTCATTGCTACAGTAGGACAAACTTAGTCACAATTCCACTAAACTAATACTGGCAGCCAGCTAACTCTTTTGATGCATCAAACCAACATGTTAATGCAGTCCTGAAACTGGGAGATTGTGGAACAATTCGATGGATACTGCATCTATGGTAAGAAATGGGTAAATACTGGTTGTTACTGTCAGAATTACAGACTGCAATTTAATTGTGTAGTATTTCATGTAATGAATTAATTAATATCAGAAGTTTTTGTTGCCTTTAACAGTTTCATTGGGATCTATTTCAGGTGGCCCTTTTCCCACTAACTCTGGTTGTGTGTCTGAAGCTGTCATCACCCCTTCAGGTGCCCACGCAATTGCGCAACACCTCAGGTAAATACCTAATCGTCTGTCATGGCAGTTTTAACGCAAACCCACAACAGTGTATGCTTAACTTCCTTAACTATTCTTAACCAACGTTCGTCAAAATAACCTAAATTGTTCTTATTTAGATAGATAGAGAGATAGATAGATAGATACTTTATTGATCCCTGGGGGAAATTCAAGGTCTCAGCAGCATACATACAACACAAACACATTATTTAACATCAGAAAGAGTAATTAAAGTATATAATATAAAAACACAACTAAGCAATAAGGACAGTAAAAGATAAAGAATATGCTAAATAGACTAAAATACAAATTATACTAACTAACACTTAATCTAAGTCATTCTAAAAACAGTATCCACATAGTGGTGATTAATCAATCAGAGGCGCTTGCAAGGACTGAGGCATGATTGTGATGATTTATTAGTCATAACTGAAAGTCTCTGAAGTCTATTGTGTGTTTAAATCAGTGGTTCTCAGCCAGTGTTCCATGGTCAAAGTGAGGTGTGCTGTGGATATACGCAACCCAACGTGTTTTTGTACAGTCTCATGAAATAGGCTAGAGGGGTATTTCTAAACACATCAATGACACAGATTCTTAATCTGAAAACAGTTTAGGTAGTCAGAGATTTACAACTTTTTAAAAATGTTTTTCAGTAGGCTACTATTCTCGGTTAGATTTAATGATGTAA
Organism: Alosa pseudoharengus; assembly: GCF_046254945.1. Taxonomy (NCBI): domain Eukaryota; kingdom Metazoa; phylum Chordata; class Actinopteri; order Clupeiformes; family Clupeidae; genus Alosa; species Alosa pseudoharengus. The sequence goes on from NW_027468565.1 coordinate 20,627,792, forward strand.
AGAGGAGATGTGTCTCGTAACTCCTTCTAGGCAAACTCGCCACAATAATTTACCAGCTATAAGCCTAGTCGTTAGCAGATTTAGCATCTTTTTCACCTGCCTGCTCTCGCAACAAAAACAAATCGCATCTAGCGATCAATCTGAGGACTCACAAACATTGACAGCACCCTTTTCCCTTGTCAAGCAACAGAATGAAATCACCTTTCCTAATCTATGAATCTATGACTTGTCTTGTCATAACTTGCCTTTTTGAGCTCATCTCATGAACACTCTATATAGAAAAAATATGGGCAAATGAGAATGATCACCCCTGGTAACAGTCTATAATAATGTGTGTGGCATT